>NW_021938789.1:54345488-54686889 GCF_001715985.3 Manacus vitellinus | reverse complement strand
AACAACCCCAGCTCCCTCAGCCTCTCCTCATAGGACTTGTGCTCCAGTCCCTTCACCAGCCTCGTTGCTCTTCCCTGGACCTGCTCCAGCACCTCAATATCCTTCCTGAACTGAGGGGCCCAGAACTGAGCACAGTACTTGAGGTGTGGCCTCAGCAGCACTGACTACAGGGGAAGAATCACTTCCTTGGTCCTGCTGGCCACACTATTCCTGAAACAGGCCAGGATGCCATTGGCCTTCTTGGCCACCTGGGCACACTGCTGGCTCAGAATCCGTGAATCTGTGTACACAACAGGGTGTTTCCAAACACAAAACTTAACTGAACACTGCATAAAGAGTTAAAGACACTTTGAAGAGCCCAGCTGCCTCACAAAGCCACTTGAAAAAACCAACCCCACGCCAAACCCCAGAGTCCTTCCCAATGGCCAGCCAAGTCAAACAGCACAAGGCAGCCAGCGAGGTTTTTGCTGCTCAGCCTAAGCCGGGTGAGGGCAAGACAAATACTTCCATCACTGTTCTACCCTGCAACACCAGAAGGGTGGCCCTGTAACGTGCCCTGAGCAGGCAGATAAGAGTGTCTGGTGCCCAGCCCTTGCCTGGGTCCTCACCTGTAGTAATAAGGGTGCTTCTTCCCGTCGCTGCCTTCGGACGTGACAGCGCTGACGATGTCCTCGGTGTCTGTGCTCACCAGCTTCACGGAGTGCACAGTCAGGTGCTGGTTCAGGTTAGCACGGCACTTAGCAGCATAGGGGCACAAGTGGCATTTGTATTTTCTCTCTTCTGAAAAAGAAGAGAGAAACCCCTAAATGTGCACCTCGTTTTGGAGCCAGCTGCTTTTAAAGCTGCCAGTAACCGAGCACGCATTCCTTTGGGTTTCTCCGAGCAGCTTTCGGGATGAGGTACTTTGGAAGCTCGACATTTTAAAAGGAGTTCACAGCAATTACTCAGAAAAAAACTAATTTGAAGGCAGTTTGGGGCTAGTTTTTTTAATTTGCTCTACCATTTGTAGTCAGATAATATAAAACTTTATAAACTGGAAAACTGGGGCAACTGCTGCTCTGAGAGCTGCAGCAAAGCCAGTGGAGAAACAGGTCAATAGTCTCAAACTACTTGCTTTACCTAGCATCTTTATAGGATTTTTGGGCTTAATAATTGTTGAGGTTGCCCATGTGATCACTTGCAGTGATCACTGACAGTTCATGATTTTGTATTAAAATCTAAGGTGATACTGAGAGGCAATGAAAAGGATCCTTTAATTTAACTTTAAAGGGGAGGAAAGGTAACACTGTATCATTAGTCCAGTTCCAAGCATAAACTAATGAAAAAACCTCACTTAAAGAACAGTTAAAAAAATTAAATTCATCATGAGTTTCTGATGCTTCACAATTTAATTATTTTTTTTTTATTTTACATTAAACATTTCTAAGACCTGGCAGCACAGTTTTTGTATGTGTGCCAGGCTGTATTTTGCGGAGAATTGATTAAAATAACCAAACATTACATCACCTTTTACAGCCTTTTCCTCTGAGAATCTGCTGCTCTAAATTTGAAAAATACTGCTACAAGTGCTAGGGGAGAGGCATTCAGTAGAGCAGCTTAGGACCAAGGAAACCCCAAGAGGTCACAGAACAGAGCATCTGAACCTTCTCAGCACGGCTGTACTAGATGGCACAACATACACTGGCATTATACCAACAGTATTTTTCAGCAGTACATAGGAAATTCTCGCTTTCAAGTCTTATTCTGTGCTGTGCACCTCATCAGGCTGTCAGAGTGCATCTTCTGTATATAAGCTCTGTTTGTCTCAGTTGATTTGAAGCTGATTCACTTTAAGAAAGTTGATATGGGGCAGAACCAGCCCCTGTTCCTCTGAGGACTGTAGGATGGGAGCAAAGATGAATGAGACATTAAATCCTTTCAGTTTCACAGGTCTGAAACACCATGGCCAAATCTTTTGTTCAGTGACATTTAAAAAGCTCATCAGGTGAATGATGTGCCTGTCCAAAAAAACCCCAAACCTGTCCCCATAAAAGGCTGTGCCTTCTCTTCAAAACTCCAGGCTTGGTTAACCAGTTGGTATCTACAGTCTGGTGTACTGGAACCTGAACAAACTCAAATTTACACATTTTGAAAGGATAAATTACAGACTGCAAAGAAATAGAATGTCATTTAACTCCCTAAATACCACTCTGACATTCTGTCCTGGTACTGCTCTTGATTCTGCTGTAAGTGTGAGGAGCCTTACCTTCTTTCTCTTCCCCTTAAACAAACAGTGATGAACACACAGAATTCCTCAGTGCTGGAACAACCAAAAAGCGTTGGCTCACCTGTGTGCAGTGAGAGATGCCGGGACAGAGTCTGCTGTCGACCAAACACTTTTCCACACACGTCGCAGGGAAAGAGCTGGTCGTTAAATTTCCAAGACGGCAATCCATTCCCCACCTCCAGCCCCAGCTTTTCCGTTTCTGTGCCAAAAAACACACAAAGTTCTGTCTTAAGAACGCTGAAGACCTGCAGCTTTCATTCAGTAGAGCCCTGTAGGTGTCACGTAAAATGCAACTCTTTGGCTGCATGCTGTGTGATCTGGCACATGGGTTCATGTAAAAAGGAAACTCCCAATGATGGAAAGGAAATGAATCTTTCATACAGCACCTTTCATACATACTCTAAAGCAGAATGCTTAGCCAAAGTGCTCTGGACACAGGCATAGTCAAAGAGTTGAACCAGATTACGTAAAGAGAGAAAGTCAAGAGTGAGCAAGGTTAAACTCTAATTATTAAACTCTAATTATTAAACTGTAATTATGCTTTTGTGGAAAGACCACTGCTTTGTCTTTTCCAGTCACCCACCTTTGCCTGGTGCATGAAGAAGGCTTGGTCTGAGATTTTTTTACACTGGATTATTAGTCATGGCTGAAGGAAGATTTCCAGACTGTTTCTTTTCTACTGATGCAGCAATTTTTGCTCCACAGAATTATAGAATCATTTAGGTTGGAAAAGACCTCCAAGATCATTGAGTCCAACCATTAGCCTAACACTGCCAGGTCCTTAAGTGTCACATCGACATGTACATGAGCAGTCTGTCACTGAAGACCAGAAGACTGCTCAGAAAAACATTAAAAAAAGAAGACAGCACATCAGTGTGTGGCTGGCATCCTAGGCAAGCTCTACCCAGCACCTGCTGTCCTCAGGCATCAAAATCCCCAGCAGCTTAGAGGGCCATCTACTGAAAAACTGGAACTCAGAGCGAGCCATTATCTTTAAAGAAGTGATTTTAATTGTTTCAGGAACAGAGAGAGTCTGCAATACAAAAAAAAAGAAACTCCACAGAGCATAAAGCACAGATATGAAGGCACTCTGTAAGGAAGTAGAGAGAAAAGGACTGAGAATGAGGAAAAGGAAAAAAGGTACACAGTGCTTCAAGAAGTTGAAAGCATGGCCAGTTTCCATTTGGACAGAAGAGAGCAGAGAGCAGACAGAGACTGGGGAAAGCAGTGGAACTACTTAAATCAGTCAGAGAAACAGTATCAGCAAGTCTTGAGCAAAAAAATACTCTGTGCAAGAGTCCTGTTGCCTGAGGAGAAGGGACTGCTGTTGTAGGAGGTGCACAAAACCACAGGGGTACTCTGCAGCTTTCCAAACACAGCAGCCAGTGGCGAGGGGGCTTGTTGTAAAACCTACTTCTGGTAAAAGACCTTCCAGTTCCACTGGAATGAAAGTTGCCACATGCAGAGCACCCTCCTCCAAACTGACACCACCTGTGGGATCACTGCCCAGAACTATCTCCATCAGTGCACGTGCACAGGCCATGATGGAGGAAAACCACTTGTCTGGGATTTTCATTTAAACTGGGTGAGGGAAAGGAGCTGGGGTCAGGAGTCCAAAAACATCTTATTGAGCGTAATTTACTTGTTGTGGAGGCTGGCACAAACCAGCAAAATCTTCATCCAATGAATCACTGAGGGATAAACATCTCCCTTGTATCAGCAAACCCTCATTTACAGTCTCCCACCACTGCAAATGTGACTGCCATGACTGAAAGAGCCTCTCCTTCACAGAGAGCTGTCCAGATGACTCCACTGTGGTTTAGGCAAAGAGCTGTCAAATACTGTATTTAATTTAAGCAATAATAAAAACAATGCCTCATTTGGGGCAGAGAGTCCACATAGCAATCTCAGCAACTTTCAGGATGGTCATACTTGCCAGCCCCTTTTCTGCTGCTGTTACATTCTCCTGTGACCCTGAAATATGTACAATATTCACACCAGAGGAATTGTGAGGCACCTCTGAGTGTTACCAACCAACAACATATTTTTCTTAAAAGAATTTCTAGCTAGAAAACAAGCTCTGCCTATTCAAAATAGTGATTTTGTGAAATTAAAAAGAAAGACACCCCCCATCCCCTGAGGGCTTTAAGTGACCCATAACCTCCAAGAACTTCAATAAAGAACGATTCTTTTTGTTACTATCCTTGAGTTCCAAACAATGGAAAAATCTCTGTGCTAATGCTACAGATATTTTAGTGGAGATTTTTGAGTACATAATCAAAACAGTGCTTCAAAAGAGGAAAATAGTAATAATTATAAGAGAAGGTCGCAAGGGTGTAGGTTGCTTCAATATGGTCACAACAAAAATGAATTAATTGGGAGACATACCAAACAAGCAAGCTCAATTAAGTAAATAAGTCTCTTAACAATTCATTTCAGCATAAGTCATCAGCCCTCTTTTATATTTTATGAAAAAGAAATAAAATATCCTCTTCTCTGTGATGGATTGTTCTGGGAAGCTCATGGGAAGCTGGAAAAATAGCAGCTTTCTGATTACCTTGAGCTGGTGAAAGCTAGTCCTTTGCAAAGCTGCTGCATATTTTTCACTGATGAAAAGAGGATACTGTAGGTGTTTTGAAAGTTCTTCTGTTTACTTTAAAGATTTACTCCTGGAGTCCTTAACTACAGTGCTCCTTTCTTCTGTTTTGACCAACTATTCTCCCTGTAGCAAAGTGCCTTTTCTGTTCAGCAGGGCTCTTAGCTTGTTCATGGCAAACAAGAGTTGGTGTCTGTTGCAAGAGGAGCCTCAGCACTCTGTGAGAGACTTCTCAGCTCCAAGAAAAACCACCTACTTCCACCCATCTTACCCTCTGGGCAGCTTTGTCTGCAGCCTGGAAACTGGAGCTCTGTGTCCATACAGTGGTCTAGAAATCTTCCCAGAACATGCCCAGCAACTGACCTCGCCAGTGACCTGCAATATCATGGGAGCCAACCTGCACGTTCAGTCCTTGGGCTCTATCTCTAATTAATGCTGGGGAATGGTGTTTTCTGCAAAGTGAGGACAGGTCCAGTGACTCTGAGACCATAACACTGGTTTGTGCACAGTGTTCCAAAGGTTTGTGCATCCCAAAGCCTTCTACCAAGACAGTCAGCATCGTCATCCTTTAAGAATACCTTACACTGGCCAGGAAGAAGACAGACTGGGACCAACTAAAGTTAAATAATAAATCACCACTGCGAGAGATGTCTCATAGAAATCCATCTTTCACTATGACATCCCTATCCTAAAATAAAGAGGAAAACAAAAAAACCCCAGCCAAACAAAAAAGGACTTGATTTCTGCTTTAAATTTCAAAACTTCTCTGTTAGAAAAGCACACATGACAAAATAATATTGAACTTATTAAGTAATATTAAGTCTATTAAGTAATAGACTGCATTTCTGTATGGGTTTTGGAGTTTAAAACAAAATATGCACAGTAAAATGAAAGGCCTCCAAGTTCTCCAGTACATCACTAAAAAGAAACAGAAAGGCAGAAAAGAAACTCAGTATATTACAGGCTAGTGATAGAATTATTTTTATATAATTTTGCATAGAATTGTTAAGAAGTAAGACTTTTACATACAATTTAATTAAATATAGTGAAATAGATCTTTATGGATACCTTTCCTGCCCTTCTGCATCACCTGGTGTCATTTCCCTACTGACCCTAAGTCAGCTTCCTAATGAGTAGCTCTATAAGGCTGATTGTCCAAGAAGGGGTTAGGAACTGCCAGGACTTTCACCACCTGTGTTTTCCCTGAGGTGAGGACAATGTGGACATAAGTTGCAGAAATATTGTTCTGTCCCTCCTCTTGGCCCTCCAAATAGATTAATTTCTGGCAAACAAAGCACAGCAGCTTGAAAGAGTTACTATTTCCCCCTTTCCTGAGCAATTGGGCATAACTGCACACACACACACACACTTATTTTCAATTTTCACATTCAGTGATTCTTTTTTTCCTCTTCTCCTCAAACTGGTAATATAAATATGGAGAGTGTATAACCACCCCTTCTGACAAGTTTTTACCCTGTCTTTTGTCAAGATATTCTTGGAGAAGGATACCATATCTGTTTGAAGCTGTAACTGAAGAAGAGGACAAAGTGTGACCTGAATACATAAGTAACTGTTTGGAGTCACCAATGCAGCCTTGTGACTGCTAGTGGCTGTCAGGCACAAAAAGTTCCCAGGGACTGACTTTGGACTCTGATATGTGGTACTTTGTTTACTTATTTTCTTTTACTTAGCTTATGTATTTTTCAATTACTGCTTCACAGTGTTTGATCCTACATTATGTTTTAATCTGCTTTTCAATGCCAGGCCTAACTTTCTATCCTTATACTAACAATGGAAAGAATGGAACCACTATTTAAGTGAAAAAGACAAAGCTAAGAAAACAAACAAAAAGTATGCTCAAATGTCATTCGAAGAAGATAAATTCATATTTATAACCTT
The DNA here is from genome assembly GCF_001715985.3 of Manacus vitellinus. NCBI lineage: Eukaryota > Metazoa > Chordata > Aves > Passeriformes > Pipridae > Manacus > Manacus vitellinus. The sequence continues at coordinate 54,680,128 of NW_021938789.1, read as the reverse complement.
TGCTGGTTGACTGTCTGCTCTCACACCCTATAACTCACTTAAACAGCTGCTTCTCTGTTTTATCTTCACACCTCCCATTGACCTTGGAAGCAACAAAATCCACAAGGGTGGTTCCTTATGGTCAGATGGAATCCTACAGATATAAACTGATTGTCCTTTGCAATAAGTATTCTTTAAAGAGATGGAAGTGAGAGGTGCTGGTAAGTGTTAACAAGGAAGGTCGAAATTCTCTCTATTCTTCTGGAAGTGTATGTCATAGTTGTATTTTGGGTTATTCAAACAGCTTGACACCACGTAGATGGTCAAGAAGATATCAGGTAAGTAATTCTGAAAATTAAATGAACAGAAATCCTGTGAAAATAGAGAGCAGTGTTAGAATATTTTCAATAAATCCTGCTTGCAAGCCAAATGTGATGAAGAAAACAAGTCAGATGTCCAGAAGCTCTGGTGACAGAACCCAGTGTGAGGCTGAGAGCTAAGAGGGAGAGATGGCTAAACTCTGAACTAGGAAAAGGCAGATGACAGATGATACAAAAAAAGAGGAGAGGAGGTGTGTGGTAGCTCCCTCCTCATCCTCCAGAGGACAAAACTTGATGCGAAGAGTACAAGGTGCAGAAGGAAGCTCCCATGGAAGAACGTACCTAAAAATTTTTACCAAGCCAGAATATTAATAAACTGACTAAGAAACAGTGCTGAACAAGGTAACCAGGTTTCTATGAGCTCATGGCAAGAGAATGAACAGTAATATGCAGATGCAAAGCATCTCACTTTGCTTTGAAAGACTTGGGACACTGAACAGTCATCAGTTAACTTTTGGTTACTACCAGCCTGACATGAATTGCTGCTCGCCTGTCCTCTGTGATCTTTTGAGTACCCCATGTTTACCCAAGAGGTAAATAGGACTGCATGCAGCTCTAAAGGAATGTCACAAAAGCTTGTTCCATTTGTAAGGTTATTTCTGCTTTGTTACATCTAAAAGACAAGAAGTTCAAAAAATTATTTATTCAGAAACAAGGTATTAAGGTCAGACAACCACACAAACATTGCTTTAAAAACATTTATTTGCTCAAAGAAATTTTCTTTCCTCCTTCTGTCTGCATTTATCTATGTTATTATACTGTCTTCCTACTTTCTGTAGTATTCCCATCATCAAAGATGCATTTTATTGCTTTGGAGCCGTCCCTTTACATGCTCATCTATCACCTCTGGCAAGCACACCGTATTTAAGAATTGAGAACTTCTTTTATGAAATATGTAATTAAGGCTCTGTTGCAAGCTTGTTTGCAGAGAGCCTGTGAAAGATTCCCAAGCTCAAAAATATATTGACTATACAAAATTGCAGTGCTTCAAATACTATGTATCTTACTCCCTTTTCAAGTTACTTCCACAAAGGTTTTATTTGTAGGACCAGAATTCTTATTTCTAGTAAGTCAGTTAAAATAAACAGTGGAATCCTTCCAGATACTGTGGTTCCCTAGGAAGATATGTCTCGCAACTTATCTAAGACATCAGTGATCCTGACTGGTCCTGCAGTCTTCATTTGTCACCACCTGCATCACAGCATCCTGTCTGGTCTTAGTTTAGGATATATCTTTCACTGAGAGCAGACTCGTCCACTATTAACTGAGATAAGCAATTGCTTTCTTGCCACAAAATTTTTCTATATTCCCCACAAATCAGTACATAATCAGTCTGAATGACAGAACAACTCCACAGAGGAAGCAGAGAAAATCTCCTTTCCAAATAAAAAACTTTGCCACTTAATGCTCTTATTTTTATCTCAAAGGCTTTGCAAATATTTAACATTACTACAGAGCATGGTAAAAAGCAGTAATGTTATGATAATTTAAAAATCCTTGATATGGAAGAAAATAGAACCCAAGTGATTTTATGTATCAGTAGCATTTGAGATGCTCTTTCTAAAAACAGCAGCCATGCAAGTTGGAAATATTTCAATAAAAGAGCTTGCACTGCCCACAAAAAGAAACAATAATATTGTGTTCAAAAGTATTCCAGTTGTAGAACCATAGACAACAACACTTGAAAAGGTCACCAAGAAGTGATAAAGATGGCGGGGTTTGGGAAAAGAATACAAACAGGTAAAAGATGGACGTTAAAGTCGACTTTTTAGAGAAACACAGGAGAACAGTGAAGCCCACTGCACTGCTAAGACTGGGTCCATTGCTCAAAAATGGACAGTCAGAAGCAGGGTGATGGAAGTCAGGGCAAAGACAAGATTGGGACACACTGACTTCAAAAGCCACTCCCCACCTTCCACCTTTGTGGCAAAACTAGCACCTATTTTAACTTCACTGTTACAACAGTCAACTTCTGAGCAAACCACCCAGCTTCTGATAACCTTCATCTGCATTACAAAGCTCTGAAATTTGCTTTTGTCGCCTGTTTTCTTAAGCTCAAAACTTAAGAAACAACCAAGAAGAGAGAAAATCCCCAGCTCAAAACTTAAATGAGTATGTAAATTCTGTGCAAGGTGGCTGGAGTTGCAGATTTTTAAGGAACCCTAAAGTTGCAATAATATTGCAGTCATTTATTGGAAAATATTTTTACACCATGTACACTATGACATCAAATTGAGAGAAAAACATGGTAATATGTTCTCTGTTATTTTTGCATAATATACTTTATTTCATTTCCTCCTGAAAGTATCTTCCTGACAACAGTAAGATGTACCATAATGGACTTAGGTAAGTTCTCTCTAATTCACTCCCAAGCAGGTGGCCCTCACATTTATCTCAAGCATTTACACTGCTTGTAACACTTTTTTTTGGGTGCTACAACACTGAGTTCATATGAACTTATGAAAGGATAATTTGCTCCTATTGTTATTTTTAAACCAAAATTAATTCATTTCCACAAGGTCAATAGGTTTCTACCTTTTTAATTTCTTTCCTACAATTCTGCTTAGGACACACTTCCAAGAAACCCTTTAAAAAATCACTCAAACAGTTAGGACCATTATGGGGCATTTAAAAATTTTCCTTGTTTTCTTTCCAGCCTTCTGCATCTTTTTTAGTGATGTGAAAGCTTCTGTACTGGAGGAAGCTGATGACCAGAAACCTCAGAGGGGGGAATAGAAAACAAAGCTCCAAATGCAGACAGAGTCCCTCTTCCTGAGTTGACTGTACTCACATGAAAGAATTACACAAGATGAACAAGTAACTACAAACATTTGGCCAGATCCACCTTTACCTGTTTCAGCAAGCTGCTTATGGTTGCTGCTGTGAAAGAAAACATTCTTACTGCTTTTATTGCAGATTCCCTGAGAGATAAGCACTGAATCTGCCATTGCCTTGGAGCCCTTAACTCGCTCTTTTTAGATATTCACATCTCTCCTTGCTCTCTCTCCTATCACCAGCACATCCATCCCTGCAAAACATCCTTTCTTTCTGCATAATTCTCCCATCTGCTTGGGTTGCATTTTCAGGGCACCAGTGAGCACCATGAGTGCCCCAAACTCAACTAAAACACCCAGCAACAACTTAGGGCAAATTTTTACTCTGATTGAAATCATGCTGTAGAAGAAAAAACCCCAAACTTGTCCTCAGCTTTGCTTAGATTATTTTTAAACAAAAGTCATTATATCCATCTATCCATCTGTCCAAATAGCTAATGAATTCTATATCTAATTTACTCTTAGGCAGACAAATGTTATAGAAGACAAACTTGTACAAGGCAAGATAGGTGAGGTCTGGAGAATTCCAAGGTAACTCTAAAAAGAAATGTCAGGAGTGATTTCTTTTGCAGAGCAAGAAAAGTAATTTTAAAACCCGTCTTTCTATTTCATGTTGATCTTGCATTTGGAAAAGTTTCATATTCAGGAAACAGTCTGATTCAATGCTGATGTTCAAGTTTACAAAAGATTCTGAGATTAAGAAAGACAAAAGAGGTTATGAAACTAGAGATGGGTTTGAATAAGATGCAGAGTCTCTAAAACACAGCATGCTGAGTATCTATAAACCAAATACCTCATCTATCAAGTCTCTCTGAAGAGGTTATTTAATCACCATTACACCTTTGCTACTGAATTGATATCACAGAATTAGAGCTGGAAGGGTCCTCAGGAGGCCAGGTTGTCTCTCCCTCGCCTGAAGACACACCAGCCACACACCAGATTTACCCATCAGTCCCGACAGGTGCTTGTCTAACATTATTTTAAAAACTCTCCCATGACAGGGGCTCCACAGCTTCCTGTGACATTTGTGCCAGTGCAAAACCATCCCATTGCTAGAAAATTTTACTTGGTGTTTAACTTCAATCTCCTCTGCTGTCGTTTAAGTCTGTTATTCCTTATTCTGCTCACATTAACACAGGCAAGGTTTATTATTTTCCTCTCAAAGCTGTCATTTTACATATCTGAATGCCATTATCATGTCTCCCCTCTTTTCTTCTCCAGACTAAATAAATTGGCAAAACTCTTAAACCTCTATGCACAGCTTATGTTTTCTAAACCTCTGACCACTGCTGTTCTCCACATTGTTCTTGGATTACAGAGCCCAAAACTGAACTCAGGGCTCCAGCTGCAGAGCAGAATTACCAAGTCTGCCTCACATTCCCAACATCTCAGTCAGATGTTTGCCCTTTCTGCAATGCCTACAATGTCAGCTTTACACACAGTGTCTGACCAAGACTAATCCACATCCCTCCCTTAAGCTGCACTTAAGGGCTTTCATCCCTCCCCTTTCTTTGTGGCACTCCCCATTCCCCCAGGCACAAGAGTTTGTCCTCACTGCATTGGCTGCTATTTTTCAGGCTGTTTCTTCAGTTCCTCAAGGTAAGACAGAACTCTAGTTCTGCCCTCTGAAGTGCTTATGGCACGTCTGTGCATGGTGTCACCCAGACATTTAATGAACAGGCCTTCTCTTCCATCACCCACAACATCAATAAAAGGAATGATGAATACCAGAGTGAGCACAGACTCTTTCAGAGTTGCATGTGGTCCCTAGGGTTTGACAGCTACACTTCACCACATAGTTACAGTTGTGCCTACCCTTGGTTTCCCTGTTTACTATGGGCATATTGTGGGAGGCAGCCCCCAAAGCCTCATTCAACTCAAGAGGTCATTAGCTGTTGTTAAGACTTCTTTCCTACAAATCTCCAAGCTGGTTACAGTTGTCCTTCCTGAAGCCAACGTGTTATTTTGCTGTTTTCCCTTCTTCCTTTCCTAAAACCCACTTCGTGGTCATTCTTGTCCCAAATTATCTTCTGTCACCGGCATCAAAACACAGGTCCCAAGAACTTGCTGGACAGCCCTAAGTTGTCCCAAATTCACTTCCCAGAAGAAATACATGGTAGACAAAAATCCCACATTTCCCAATGAGTACTTTGGATGAGTGTAGCTGCTCAGGAAACCCTTCTCAGATTTGACCTCCACTTGTGTTATATATTTACAAATATTTATAGCAACCATTATTTTACTTTTTAAAATGTCACTTGCTATTGAGTAACTATTAGAGATTCAGAAAACTTATCAAAAAATGATAAGAGATGCCAAAATCTGCTGTTTGAAAGGGTAAAAAATTTCAAATGTTAAGTTTTATTTGTCACATGGGATGAAACTGTTAACTTTGGTCATTTTGGTTTGGATTTTATGCTGGTGATATTTCTCAACAGCTTTTGGTTTGCTGGGTTTAATGAAGGGGGTCTAGTTTGGGTTTATTCTAAATGAAACCAGAAAGTATTTGTTTTGAGTGAAATTACTTTGTTTTTCTGTCCTTTACCATAAGTTGATTGTGCTTTAGGAGGAACAAACACAAAAGGGAAATGAAATAAAAAATTAGTATTTTTGTCTGTATGAGAAGACTGCACAGTATTAGAGGGAAAATAAAATTTATCCCGCATAGAGGCAGCCCATAATAACACAAGAAACACAAGTTTTCAGACAGATGTCAAGTGCCTTTCGAGGCAGCCATTAGACATGGACCTGAATGCGTGTCTTTCTATTTGTACTAATTAACGCCTTTCATCTTGAAGGTCCTGTAAACAATTGGCAAAATAATTAGTGCAGCAAACTCCATATGCCCACAGCAATTCATGCAAAGCCCTGCTATTTAGCCTGTGCTTCATCAAGAGAGAGACTGGCCAACTGACCGGGAGTTTAACAGGTCCCTCAGAAGGACCTGATCACATTCCCCTCAGTTGCTGTGGGAATGGCCAATAAATACTGATTGCTGAAAAAAACCTAAGGCATGAACAACTATGCACATGCTGCACATTTCACTTCTATTTTAGCCAGAGAACACACCGTGCATGCTGGAGCAAGAGGCCGTTTGATGCTTTGAAGTGGTTTGTTCTGTGTAGTAATATTTTCCGTTCTGAGAGGGACTTCTCTAGTTATGAAAACTGTGTGGCTGCTCAGGACATAGTCTCTGTTACTGTGCCACAGGTCTGCAACACACATGCACGAGATGCAAACCTGCTTGGCAGCAGACCCAGAAAAAGCTGCAAAGGAAACGCAATGCTGTAATCAGTTGCAGCCAATGTGTGGTTATGATGCCATGAAATGAACCGGGAATTTGGAACCCTCTGCTCGATGGCTGTGGTGCCGAGTGGTTGTCAAGGCAGCTGGGTGCACAGAGAGGGAAGGCTGCACCCAGGCAGACAGTCATGGGAATCTGAAGACAGGATGCGACAGATAAAAAACATGCTAGAGCCAGAACTGCTATCACGCACTTTAGCACTGAATTATGTTGAACAAATTCTGCAAAATCTGTCTTGCTTTGGAGAACTGTGCCAAGCACAGCCCACTTCTAGAGCAGTCCAACTATTTTACCTTCCTAGAATCACTTTCCACAACTCGCCAGCTATCTGTCACTTGCTATTAGACTGCAGAGAGCCACCACGATGGCTCACAGTCTTCTAGAGAGCACAGAGTGTACACCAGTCAATGTGTACCCACAGGACATTCTCTTTGTGTGAAGAATTAAAGTAAATTGGATGTTAGAGATGAGGAACTAAAATCAGTTACTCAAATCAATCTGCCACTCTCCACTCTGTCACAAAAACTTTCCTTCCATCAGCTTCAGCTGTCACACCGGTTGGATTTGTCAGAGGGACATCTCTCCAATACTCTTTTTTCATGCATCTGCATGGATTTTTACACAAACACACATACACATGCACACCCATGCATACACATACACAAAAAGAAGAGTATCTGGTTGAATCTTAAGCCAAGCCAAGTACCAGAAGAAGAATAACATTAAAAGGTCGCTTTTGAGGACTGAGAGAACCTACCATTGTGCTCTCTGGGCAGTGACAACTGTGTGGCATCTACCTCCAGTGCCGCTTCCACCGAGCACATTTCACAGAAATACCAAGATAGAAAGGAACAGCAGGACCAAGTGCCTGATGGAGCATGCCTCGGGAGGGAATTAAGTGCCACTCTCACTTTTCCACCCTGCCAGGAAGCCAATAGGGGTCAGGCACTCTCATCATCAGGAAAATGAAGGGGATATCTAATGTCTTGGGTGGGCAGAGCTCATAACTCAGACCAAAACTGAAAGCAAATAAAATGATCATAAGCGCTAATAATGCTTATGCTTATAAGCAAGAGGGGAAAAAAAATTCACTTTGTAAGCCAATTCACATGCATGTGCACTCCCCCTTTGCAACTACACTGGCAATAAAAATTGCTGTTCCATCACAGGGACAGAAACAACTGCCAAGAACTGGAAATATTCTTTTAGACTTTCAAAGAAGTCTGAAGTCTGGCAAATATGATTAAAGAAATGGAGAATCTGTCATACAAGGATAGCCTGAGAGAGCTAGGGCTGTTCAGCCTGGAAAAAAGGTGACTTGGTGGTATCTTTCCAACCTGTATGAATACCTGATGTGGGGGGACTAAGAAAGTAAAGTCAGGCTCTTCTTAGAGATGACAGTGGAGAGGAGGCAGGGACATAAATTAAAACACAGAAAATTCCATTTAAACATAAGAAAACACTTTTTGTTTGTGGTGAGCGAGGTCAAACACAGGTTGCCCAGAGTCTCCATTCCTGGAGATATTCAAAACCTGACTGGACATAGCCTTGAGCAACAAGTTAACTCTGCTGTGAGGAAGTGGTGGAACTAGACTTCGTACCTCAACCACTCTGTGATTCTCTCAAAAATAATATTCTGCAGGTTTTGCTGTCCTGAATGAATTAGAAATCAATTGCTTGTAATCATACTCTTAAACCCTAGCTTTCCTTTACAAATTCTAGCATTTAGGACCACAAAGAAAGCCTTCCTACAGTAAACAGAGGATTACTCACAATGTGAGGTTAGAAGCTTTTTTGGCAGATGTAAGCAAACAACTATAAGAAGGTGTGAATCATTCTAATTAACTCCATGGGTGCATAGCTGGGAAGCTACACAAGGGCAATTTAAATGCCAACATTTCCTCTGATCACTTTAGCAGAAATCCTCAAGGTTTGTGTGATTCACAGTCCCCTAAGACCTAAGGACATTTTCCAGGGTGACAGAAGTGGCAACAGTCCCCTACACAGAAATTGAACCCTCAAGCTGTCCCTTCATTTCTGCAGCGTGGTTACAGTGGTCTCAGGGACATTGTAAGGTTAAGTTAAAAGGAGAAAGTCTAGCAGCAGGCTAAAAGAGACCAAGAAAGGTAACTATCACCAGCAACATGGGAAGAAATGGCAACTATGGCTGGATTCACTCTAATCTTATACTCAATAAAGTCATATTAACTTTAAAGCATCTTTAAAAAGGAATTAGGCAGGAAGACACATGCAAACTCATATTAAATAATGTGGTATCTGCACAACATCACCAGCTTGATTATTTATCACATTCAAGTGATAAATGATTCAAACTCTAAACCGTCAGGAGGTATTTTCCAACTACACTAACAGAAGAAAGTAAAGAAGATTAAGTGCAGTCACAGACATATCAGTCTCACACAAATGCTGAAATTTCACATGGCCAAAAGGTACAGCCTTGCCTTTGCTCTGCTCACACCCCAACATTCCCACAAATTCTCAGGAAAAAAAACCCAGGAGATAAGCTCACTGCTTCCCCTGATCTGGCTGACAATGTGGCCACACAGATGTTAGTACTGCTGTGCTGGAGAATGTGCAGAGGAGGCCTTGGGGGCAGGCAGGTGTTCACCTCTAAGTGAAAAGGATGGTGTGAGTATGAACAGGAACAGAAGAAAGGTGTGCTGAATAGCATGTACTTCTGAAAATACTGGAAACTTTGTTACACATATTACCTCAGTTCACTAATCATAAAGATGGGAAAATCTCACTAATTCCATTAAAAAAACAACTGACAGTACCAAAATCCCAAAACTTCTGCGCTATGTTTCCAGATTTCTACTGAACTAAGTATCGTGCTACTGATTCTGGACATTTCTGAATAAGAAGAATGGCCTATCTGTCATCTTACAGGTCAGTAAAGAGTGTGGACACACATGACAGAGGAGGCTCTGATGCATTTCAGAAAGGTACTAAAGCACAGAAGATTTACTGGCTTTGTTTTATTGAAACAAACACCACCAGTAAATTTAGCTGTGGCAAAATTTAATAAATGAGGGCTATTTATGGACTACAACTCCCCAAATCCTATATCCTCCAGTTCCACAAGTTTATTTTAGCCATGTGAAATTCATTTATGACCATCAAAATTACGGCTTTGCAAGTAGTAGCAAATTTACACAAAAAGATGCTGTTGGTTTTTTGGGTATTTTTGTTTTAAATTTAATCCACTACAGATGGGATTGTTCCAATATTTAGCGCTCAGAGCACATGAAGGAGAATACCAGGTCTTTGGTGAACAGGAGAGGAAATAATGAAATATTATGTGACACACAGATATGCATAGAGAAAAAATACTCCCAAAAACCCATGGCTAGAGTTTTCACCAATATTAATGAACCAGACAGAAATGGAGTAGGGAATATCACTCATCTGGATTTCATGAAGGCAGGTTTGATTTGCAGAAGTCAATGACATAGTGGAAAACTATTAAAACACATTAAAGATTGGCTAAGGGTCAGGAACATCAGCATAAGATCAGGTTTTTAATTTATCTAGTGATCTGAACTGAACTGGATAGTCTGACATAAAACCAAACTCTATTCTGTCAAAAGAAGAGTCTTATAAAACAGAAGATAAAGTGTCCTTTTAAAGTGACTGTTTGAAATGAAAATATTAATTTCTTCTCCCTCACTTTTGCTAGGGTAGAAAAGGCCATTTTGCTATTCTTACAGGGGACAGCTGAAATTATTGAATTGTTTTGGATATGGCTTTGTATTAGATATTACTTTGATACTATGGTAATTTTTGAGCAAAGTGAGTTTGATTAATGTGGACATCAAAACTATTTTATTTCCATTTTTGAGTAAAAGTGAGCTTATTTGGACAGTGATACTAATACAGAAATGTGTTATTAACATACAAAATACCTGAAAAAGTAAGGGGAGCAATTCCCCACATCTATAGACTATAGGAAACAACTTTCTTCCCTTCTCAGAGTATTAGGAATTCACCACAGATTATCAGGGAGATACCATGACTTCTATGGGTCTGATGAGTCCCTTTCTGACAGCTGTTGGAGATTTCACTGTTATTTCCTTGGGTACCAGACCTAACAGCTTACCCATGAGAATTGACTTTCCTGCCTCTGATACTGCTGCTGATCAGGAATACTTCACCTTTATTTAAGGCCAAATCCATCAATATATCATTAGTTATTTAGTGGGGTTTTTTTGGTGGGTTTTTTTTGGTGTTTTTTTTTTTTCTCTCCACTAAATGCTCTGATCACTGCATTACTTTCACACATCTTTTAATAATCTTTCCTAATTATTTTGTACTCCTTGGGGATCTTATATACTTAATGCCCTACAAAGAGTGCTTTTCCACTTAAATACACAACGTTGCAATTTTCTTATAAAATGGCTATGAAGGGAAGTGGTTTGCACAGAGGAGGCCACTAAGCTTAAATCTCAAGGACTGAACTTTGTACCCACTGTACTCAAAAATACTCTTTAATAGCTTTAACACAAAAAACTCGAACCAGAATTGCATTAATGAAAGCAATATCAATATGCAGAGATTTCACAGTATTAAAGAAATAATCTTGAGAGCTAGAGTAACAAGTGAAACAATTCAGATTACAAGGTCATATGCCTAGAATATAGGAACAGGAATTTCTGTTGCATGCTGAAGTCATCAACTGAAATTATAAAGGAAAACATATTACTATTTGATTAGCAAGAGAGTCATCAGCATGTTCTAGTTACAAAGGAGAGGCATTTCTAATATACATATAGAAGATTGCATGTCACTGAAAAAGTCACTGGTAAAACCTCCTATGAAAGAGCATATATAGTTCTGACTAATCATATTTGCAGAAATAAGTTTCCCTAAACAGAGGCAGAAATAGGCTAGGAAATGGAAACCCTATCATACTAAAAGAGACTAAAAGACACTGGCTGGCTTACTTTTCCAAGATGAAGACAGGATTAGAGGAATGCAAGATGGCACATGAGATGGTGAACATCACAAAGGAGAATTATCAAAGCTGAAGGACAGCACTGGTGAAACAACAAAAGCAGAACTTGCTGTGAATAAATTTAGGCTGAAAAGAGAATGGTCCCAGCTCTTCAAAGAATGAGCTTCTGAAACGGCATCCTCATACAAATATAAGGGCAACGGGGTTTAAGATGGAGCTTGGTAATGAATAAGACTGCATAATGCTACCTATTACAGAAAAGAACTGCATCTGATACATGAAATATCTTACTGTCCTATGTTCCTGTCACTTTTCCCAATTCCTCTGCAGCTAAGGTGCAAAAAAGTCTGCAGACAGAAAGCTGGCAGGAGTCTGGGGATACAACCACCCATAGTGGTGCCTTGCTTGAAAAGAAGCGCCGTGTACACGGGGTTCCACCAAGGCCACCCAGACCAAGTGGCAGCACAGCCTTCCCTGTGCCACTCTGCCTGCCTGAGCCAAGGCTGGCTGCAGAGAGCCAGCACAGAGCAGCAGCTCAGGACCCAGACTTGTGCACCAGACCCTGCTGGATGTGGTGACAGGAGCACGGAGTCGCACTGTTTGACATGGACACTGCTTAATGAACGCCCTTGGCCATTAGCAGTTAATCTGCTTGGATTTTAGTTGATGGCTTGAAGGTGACACTGAACTTGGCATTTCCTGTCATTTTCTTCTGCTGTCCTTTTCTGCTTCTTACTGTCCTGTTTCAGGGACAAAGTAACCCAACCCAACTGAAAGCACTTTTCCATGGGAGACCACATGCACATTTTCACAGCGTTTTCTGTAAGACCTTTTACAGTTCTTTGTTACTTTTCCTTTATGCTGCTCTTTTAAGGGATAAAGTTTCTTCTGCGCTATTTCTTCTTGCAAGGCTGACACTGGTAGGAAATTTACCTGAGTGTATTCTGCTGTTCTTTTACATGAATATCATAGTTATAACCGATTAAAAATTTAAATCACATTCTTGGTGCTACTGTGAAGGTGCACTTCAGGTCCAAGAATTTGTTATGAAGCTGAGAAAAAACCAACATATTTGGAACGATGGAGTTGTTCCAAAAATAAAAATGCAGAAAAAAACACTGGCATTTTAAAAATTTTCAATATACATGCTCCTATTATATATCAAGAGTCTTATCACCACAATGTGTTATAATACACAGACCTATCAAGGTAATACTTATATTCCATAGAACAGATTGTGGAGCAGCATAAGCATACAAAAACCCAGTTCCTCAGAAGCCATTCTAACACTCCAGGATGATCTAACCAACTAGATACTTTACATCTTTTAAGCAGAAGATCAAACATGTCACCAAAACCCATCCACAGTTCTAGCAGCCTCACTTAAAACGAAGTCTTAGAGAGAATTAAAACTGCATTCATCTTGGTATGATGTAAGACTATTGCTGCTAGAGGCCACGTCCTCTGAGGTATTGAGCACTGCCTGAGGAGTCTATGAGTTCTCATCTTTCATCTGGGCATATGGGCATATGAATATTCCATGCTATGCCAAGGTCAAAAGCCAGGATTGAAGTGCTAACCTGGTTTATATTATAATACTTAAAAGCACCACACCCGATCTGGTTCTCCTCACCTAGAGTTAAAAAATCCACTACTTCCTTGCAGAACTGTGTCTGCAGCTAGCCTGAAGACCCTTGTCCTTATGCTACAATTTTTTTTCTTCTTGCTATGCATATTTACCCTTAGACAGCATCTAGCTCTTACCCTCATCTGCCACTTCACAAGCTGTCAAATGACTATTCAAGCATTAAAAAAAATGAAGGGTCTGTTAAGTCGTAAATTAAATGACAGTCTATAGCTGAAAATTAGCAGTAACGTGCCCAAAACTTTATTGATTGCTAAGAAAAGGTGAATAACCCCCCCTATGGCTGACTGTGTAATTACTGACCTTTAGAACCCTAGAGCTATTAATTTAAGAAGAGATAGCAGTGAACTAGCAAACGAGTTATTTTGCAACAGGACAGTAAAGGCACGTATCAAGTTTTTGCATGTGTTCAGTGCGACCTTGAATAGTACTGTTACATGCCTATATTTTCCATTTTAATGCAGAATAAATCCCAAGCTACATCTGGACATAAAATGCTTGTCAACTAGTTCAGAAGATCCATGGGAACGTACCCACAGATAATGTACTGAGGCTTTTCAGTACATTTGAAGAACTCCACATCCTTCCAGAAAGGTTCTAAATTACTGCTAAAGGCAGGAAAATTGTATTGCCAAGCTCAGCCACCCTGGTACACGTACTGCAAACATTTCATCTGTACTCTGAGAGATGGAAATGGTCAGGAACAGGAGAAGAGCAGACAGGAATTCGACATCAGTACAGTTCCTTTACTCTGGGGATACACACACACAAGCCCCCCCCCCAACCTCTGTTGGTACTGCTGAGTTTAATCTGTTATAGACTATTGCACAATTCATAGAAATAGTAGCCTAAAGACTATTAGTGCAAATGCTTCAGCAATATTTAACTTTTTTCTTTTTCTTTTTAATAATAAGCACTTATGGAGAGATAGTTGCCTTTTGACAAGTGAACTACATTTTAGGAGCATTGGTCAGGTGGTGGAGTTTACAGTAAGAAAATTTTAAAAAGACACATTAACTGGAAGTAATGAAAGAAAAAGGTGTCTGACCTGATGCAGACGTCCTTCCATGAAGAGTAGTTTCATTAGGCAGGAGATCTTTTGAGTTGGAAGTGAATGGTGATTGTCTAAATGTGTCTTCAGAAAAGAAAGGGCTATAGGAAAAAACAAGATGCCTTTTTTTAAAGAAAACAGCAGTTAACAGAAGAAGTAAATACGACTTTTGACCCCAACATCTTAATGTTATAACAAATACCACCTTATTAAAAGCCTGTCTCATTTACAGAATTCATGCTGAAAAACAGGCAGACCATGAGGCAAGTTGTGGAGAAGCAGAATGCTTTAGTAAAATTGCACCTCAGGGTGAAAACTGAAGTCCTCGCAAAAGTCTTTTAGCTACATTTCAACATCTTAGATTTGCTATATATCACAATTCAATATGGATCATTAAAATTAACACTTCAAAAATTTATGCTGTCATATCTGGAGAAGGCAATCAGAAAAGGTAAAAAATATTATTTAATAATCTGAGGCATACAGCAGTTATCTTTAAAGCAAAAAACTTTTCAAATTTTAGGTTAAGATGCTTAATAGCTCTATTCTGACACGGCATTCCACGAACAAAATTAACTCCATGAGTTTAATTTTTACAGCAGGAAACAATTCATATAACCTAAATGAATGGGTACTTCTCAAAGAGTATTAACTACAAAAATTATCAGCTACTTGATTCCAAAAAGCATATCTTGCTTTGATTTTATTTAATAGTCAGGAAAAAGTTAATTTCAATAGTGAAATGGCATTTCCGTTGAAGTATTTGTTTTCTACTCAATTAAAGATTGTAAAAGAAATAAGAATTTCTTGTCTACAGTAGAGACATAGGGAAGAGGTACATAAAAAAATAAAAACGTTAAATGACAGTATTTCTTGGAAAACTGTTTTCTAAGGCAGTGTATTCCATCTGCATGCAAACTATCAATTTCTTCAAAGTGAGAATTACGTTAAATCTGATCTCTCTCAGATAGAGAATCCTTAACAGGCTGGTGTATAGTAGTGTGTTCTAAAGGTTCAAGGCAGGAGGCCAGATCATTTCTGCAGCCTGTTCTTATTCAGTAACAAAATCCAAGAACTTTTTCAGGATAAAGAACATACTACGAGGTCTTATGAACCATTGCACAGTGGGCAGCCCAGACTCAGAAAGCACATGCCAGCAGCACCAACCCAGTTGACCCTACCAGTCCAGATACCCAAGGTGTCTGTCTAAATAATGGCACTTGCCTATGTTGTCCCTTATGCAGTTTTTCTGCAGAGGGGGAACAACGTGTTCTCCACCAAGTCACTTGTGTTCTCAGTCAGATCTCATCTGCCTTTGGGAAAGTTGATGATTAGTTAACTTGATCATGAAACACTTCTGGCAATCACATTGTTTACTTCCTCATTAAGTCTTTTTGGACAGTAACTGTGAACAGTCAATGTTAGGTTGTGCTGAAGGGTAAGGCATGAAGTTGCCCCAGACCTGAACAGCTCAGTGTATGCTGATAGCTGAACAATGCATAATACTCAAGAAAACAAGTGAACAGGATAAAACAAAACGGCTCCAACCCATATGTGCAAAACTTAACTTCTTCCAAGACTCACACTCCCACTCAGGGGTGACATAATACGAAACAGACTGACACTGTATAAAAATATGGCACGATTTATTGCAACATTCCTCTCACTGGTTTAATAATGATTTGAAAGAAAAACATCAATAAAAAATGTTTTATTACTATTGTAACTCTTCAAAATCTTGTAATCCACTCAGGTTTCCTTCTTGGCCGTCCTGTTTGTGCCTGAGATTCAGTCACTGGGACACTGCTCATTGCTGGTTCTAAGCAAAATGGATGATGCAGGGCTTATCTATTTCAGGCTAGGCCATATATCATGAGTAGGTTGCTGTAGAAGGTTGCATGGTGGCATATCCCAAGGATTTCCCTCTCCGCCATCGGTCTCTGGTGAATTACAGAACCATCCTTGGATACCTCTTTTCTGCCTTCCTCTAGAATGGCAGCTGAGTCTCTTCACTGTTGGCCCTATTATTATTTCTATTTCAGCAGATATGTCCCCCAATTTCCAGTGCAAAGTATGGAGGGAGGAGCTCCTGCTTCATAGTAAGAAATAACATAAATTGTTCTCAATCACTGTGCAAAGTCCTTTCTGATGAAGATTAAGCTTTAGGATTTTTTTTTTCCTCTGGCTGCACTTTTCCAGTTTCATGGCTACACAGTTCTCTAGATGAAAGAAACTTATCTTGGCATCTTACGCTGGCGTACTCACTTCCAGATCACTTTTGCTTCTCCACTTTTGTCTTCTTATCACAGATGGCAGGCTCTACCATCTCACTCAGCCATTGAACTGTGAGGAATCCTTGCCAGTTTCGGCTGCTTAAGCAAAGTCATATGGAAGTATGTGCTCGCAAAGTCCAGGAATACTCACAGGAGGAACAGCAACAGATAGGTGACAGTTAGAAATGTTAATAAGGAATAAGACAGCAAAAAGTGCCTGTGTACCCCATCTTGCTGGGTTTTGCTGATTTAAGACTCACCAATGACACAGTTTAATCTTTCTGCTCCCCAGTTACTTACAAGTGGACAACACTGACCTCACCTTGGCTCTCTGCAGCTGTCAGCAAATTTCACACAGCAATTGTGATTCAAATGCCTTTTTGTCATTACTCCAGATGTGGGTTGGTGAGCCAAACTGCAACACCACATGTTTTCTTAATGCAGTCCAAGTGCCTCTATCCTCCACTGGCTGCTCCATCACATTCTATTTTTGAGAAGGCGTCATACCCTCACCAGTAAAGACTTCCAGCTGTTTGGGTTTGGGTGGGGTTTTTTTTGGCAAGGTCTTTCAAGTCAATCTGTTTGAACTAGCAGGAGTTAGTAGACTGACTCACTTCCCCTTTAGAAGCTCACCTCATTCATGTCTTCTTCTGTTGATAAATAGGCGAGATAAGAAAAGCACTCAGAAAAACTGAAGCAGGCACTCAGCATTTTGTGCCCTGATAGGTAGCAGCCATTATAAGGACATCTCAGTAAAACTCAGCACAAGTTTGACAACAGCCAACTCTGCTACCCTCTTAAAAGCTGGTAGCCAGAAGAAGGGGAAGTTATCCTTGAGCTGTCCTCAACCTTACCAATTTGAATTATCTTTGATAGATCCAAAAGTAGTTCTGGATTCTCACACCAGTCCTGCTGGTAACATCATGAGACACTGAAATCTATTTTCAACTATTTGTCACCCCTTCTCTGCAATGCACACTGGATGGTTAATGAGCAGCTGGACAATATGTGCATTTATCTCCATTCGTATCTCAAGCTTATGCTTTTTAAGTAGTCACAGAAAGCTTATGCTTTTTAAGTAGTCACAGAAATGCTATGCAGGCTGCATATCCCACAAATTCCCAAACTAGCAAATATGGGAAGCATTCACTGTGACCAGAAGCTAAATGCTCAATTTCATTATCTTTCAACTTATAACATAAAAAAGTCCCTGATGTACATTTACTGAGTTGGTCAGTTTATTAAAAACAAATTATTTATTTATTGCAGCTACCATGAATGAATGTGATAGGCCTAGAAATTTAGGGACAATATATTTTAGAGATCTTTTCTTTGCAACTGAAATGCTTTTCAATTCTGTCTGGACAAGGTTGTTTAAAGTTAGCAGGCACTGGACACTCTGGGAACTTCTGTAGAAGGGGCTGCAGAGGCACTGAAAATCCGACTCTATCTTTGAAGGAATTCTTCGTCACTTCAGTGTGCTCAGTGTCCAACCCATCCAAAATAATTAGGGAACTTTCAGGTAGGAAATAAATGTATCCTTACCAATTCCTACCTGCTCCTCATCATGGGCACCTAAATCTCTAACAATTCCAGCTACCACTTATTGCATGAGCTTTGAATACTCCCACAGAGACACCTCACCTTGCAGCTCACACACGTGTAGACAACTCATGGGCTTGTTCCCAGCCACGGCACTGTTAAGTGCATATTTCTTTAACAACACATGCTACAATTGGATCATGTTTTTAATTCCTAGATAATTTAAATTGTGTTAATGTGACTGCAATCTTTAACAATCTTTAACAAATGTTTTGATAGTACGGTCTTGCTTTTAAAAAGTCATCCCTAGAACGTATTGAGATGACAGAAATACTAAACCGAAATTTTTCTAAAGAAGTCAAGTTTGACAGTAGACAATCAAAATCACCTCTTCTTACATTGGTCCATGTCTTAAAATCCAGTTATCAGCTTGGTCTGCACTCAAGCACTGCATACACTATGCAGTTTCTTTTAAGTTTCAGTTTTTGTTGAAAAAAATAGAATAAATAATTCTTAAAATGATGTGTGAATACTTCATCAGAGGAGGACAGTCATTTTGGCCCAAAGGGCTTTAACTCTAAGCAATCAGCTCTGTAGTTGTAATTTCTCAGATACAGGTTACGTTACTCATGAAAATATCTTACATTTATAGTATCAGGTCACATTTGCAGGAGACAGACACATTTGAGTTCATGAGGCAAAATGAAGCAATGCTATCTACAGAACAGCTTTGCAAATAACAATGGACTGTACTTACCTGGCTGTAGTTCTGATGGTGTTGTCTTTATTGTGGTTGTGCTCTTTGCTCACCTTTTCTGCAGAGGAACATACATGTTTTTCTGTGATTAGCATGTAACATATATTCCCCTGTCAGATTTTACTCATCCGAACTATTTTAATGCTTTCAGATAACAGCATAACCCAGAGTAGTTTAGGGTAAATGGTTCAAGCATGATTAGAGAATGGGTATGACTTTATTTAAGCTAACGCCCAACACATTTTTTCAGCTTCATATATTGGTGTTAGTGCTCCATGCAAAGTGTGCAGTACAAGTGTTCATTAAACAGAGTGCTGGTACCACTGCCTCTGTGTGATAGCTGAGCTTTACCTTCTCTGCCAACAGAATTGGACAGTGCAGCCCCAGGAGCAATGCCTGCTGCAGCCACGGGCCATTTAGGCCAGTAACTGCCTATACTTGGAGTATAGGTTTCCCTGTAGTCCAAGGCCTGGATCAAACCAGTCATCACAAATGACTTAATTAGCTTTCAAAAATACAGGAGTTGAACTCCGGCTTTTCCAACTCAGTTCAAATGCTGTGAACCTGAGCTGACTGGCACAGTGCTTTAAAGCATATGCTTATTATGGGGGACACTTGGCAAGGCTTCTGTATTTCAAATGGGAGGGCAGAAGGGCTCTAATTCCCATTACTTTTCAGCCTTAGTGATCTCACACTTTCATAGCACCGTAATGGTTAATACAGAAGTCTCGTTTCGTTCTTTAAATGCAACTAACTGATTAGTTCCATTGCTTTTACCTGATAACTGGAAGAGCAGCTCAGATGCCATCTTCACTGATATATCTTGGCTGAACAGATTTCTTTCTGGGAGCACACGGCCTTCTGGTGCCTTCTGTATCCGTTCACTAATGTCTCTCCCTAATAAAGTGCTGTAGCCAACATTTTGGCTGGGTTGGCTGGGGGACGCTGAAGCCTGCGAGTCATGAATGTCAACTTCCATTGGTTCTTCCTTTATCTTTACCATCTGGGTTTCCTTGAAACTCTCAGCTGCAAATATGTATTTAAAGAAAAAAAAACAACAAACAACCACCACAATTATTTAATTAGGCTACAATTTTTTCAGAGCACTCGAAGCAGGAATCACAATTACAAAGATATAATTTGTATACCATATCACTGCAAATGGTAAGAGAAGCAAGCAGCTGACTGCCTCAGTATTCTTCTGGCACTTATAAATAGAAGCAATCTCTTGAAAATAATTTTTCAAACTAGAGAGCAGAAAACAGTTGCATATTTGTAAACATGAGAGTTGTATCACTTTCTATGAATACTGTGTGATCACACAGCAGTTCGCAAAGCTTCATTTCTATTTAATAAATGGAGTTGCAACTACACACCAGCTCTCCTAAGGTGGGCACTGAAGACCTCTTCCAAACTCTAAATTACTCTTTATCAGCAGAAGTACCAGCATGGATAGTCAGAAGTATTGGTATGGCAACAGGATTGGAGGAGGAAACTTAATCTGCTGCTTTTCCTCTCTCTTTCTCTTTTACGGAAAATTCCAGACAACTATGTGAAGACCCTATTTCTTATACCTGCATATACTTTCAAGATAAGAGGTGTATTCTGGGGCTCATGTTTTTCTAAAGTCTGATAGATATTCCTTCATACATTACAGGATCCATTAACTTAATGACCAGTTTTCATAAGTCCATATTCTCCCCTCCCTCCTTACTTTCCTCTCCAGTGTCTCAAGTCTAGCAAACAAAACCATATTCTAGAAGCCAATTTGTAGTTCACTTTCTACACTTGAGATTCCTTGGGTGTTGCTGAATGCTCTGGTTTGGCTGCAAAGAAAGTGATAATTTTTTCTTCAGAGTAAAAGCTCTGAAACCTCACAATCAAGGCTCCAAGGTAATTTGTCTACCACACCCCAAATACCTATACAGCCCTTTTGATTCAGACTTTCTGTTGTGAAAAGGGACAATGAAAACCTACAGAATTTATTCTCAATTTAGTTTCAGAGAAAGATGATTATTTTTTTTTCTAATGATTTTCATTCAGAGCACTAATAAAAGGACACTTGGTACCATAGCAGAACTGTCCAAGTAGGTGTTGCCTCTGCTGGCTGGATGCTGACCAAAAACTCCAGAAACAGGCAGCCTAAGAAAGGCAATATGCCTGGAGAATCAAGAAAATAAATAAATGCATGAACACAATTAAATACCAGGAGGCACATTCAGATAAGGAAACATTCCGACGAAATTGTATATGGGATTTATTAATTTTGCCTAAACACGTACACATACTTCTGGTACTAGCTGAAATAGTGAAAACCTGCAGGAAAATCTGCTTCTTTTCACTCATAATTAGCACTAAATGGTCACTTACGTAGCCTCCACAGCTGCAGGAAAGGGAAGATCTGAATTACTCAAACTTCCCGAGCCAGGAGGAAAAGGCACCCAGGAAAAGAGGCCACAGTAGAGGGCAGGGACAGACACACTGCAGCACACAGAGCCAGGGAAGCAGAGGGCTTGGATGCTGAATGGATTAGTAAGTGAGAGCATTCTGGCCCTTGTCCAGACTGGGGAGATGTGATCAGCTCTATGACCATGGGCCAGCACGTTAACTGGTGCAGACAGGGGCTGGCCACCCCGAGAGCATCAGGTCACTGAGGGAGGGAGGTACTCTGCACAATGAGTTTTCTCAAATGGAAGTTTCCTTGTCATCTGTCAAATTTTACTACTTTGAAGGCTCTGATATTAAAAAGAAAAAAAAAAAGAGTACTGGTTGGTAAGAAAAAGCCTAAACACAAGCAGCATTACTCACTTTAGGTCAGTAAGGAGGGTGGGTTTCCACTAACTTCACTTGATCAATTAATCTGTTGCTGCTCTGTTTTTCCTATCCTCTCTAACTCACATATGACTGTGTCAGCTGCACAGATCTTAATTTAAGTGTGAAAGTTTCAAACACCACCAGGCCTTTTGTTTTCAATTACTCAGTGTTACAATGAATCTCAGAGGTACCAAAACACGGTTTGGTTATCCCCTCAAGCTAGTCAACCAGTTGGTGTCATCTTTTATTCTGTAGTGATAGATGAACAGAATCCCTTTATCATGAAGGCATAAGCATTCTATCTAAAATTAAACTGATATGTGTCACCAAGTCCCTCTTCATTACCCTGGTTTATCCTTCTCCTTGAATTCCTGGTGTAGAGAAAAAGTGTTATTACTTCCTACAGCTCTTAAAAAAAAAAAAAAAAAGAACCCAGGAGATAAGAGCCACTTGGGTACGTTCCAGGAACAATTTACATGAAGTGCTTTCAATCTTTTCTTATGACATTTCTTGACCTTTAAAAGAAACACATAAACATTGATAAAAATCTTTACCATCTACTATCCACAGATACATTTCAGACTTCAGAAATTTTTATAGGTAGAAATAACATATAATGCCCTTTTTTTTGTACTGTTAAGCAGATTTTTTATTTTTCTTTATTTTATTTAAAGCTTCCATTAGTCCCTTATTACAAAACCACAGAACATTGCATCTGCGTTCAAAAGTGTAAAAATAGCATGCTGTGCATTGAAAGTGAACACAGAACAGCAAAGGAACACATCAGGTAACGCTGTCAATCAAAAGCTCAGGTAACTCCGCAAACAAATGAGTTCTTTAGATGTCTGACAGACTGAGCTCTGCACCCAGCTGCCAAATTTAGGTGCAGAGTAAGCTGACCTCTGCTGCCCTCTCTGCTTTTAAAATATTCTTTCTATTTCTGTTCCTGTTCCACACAGTTTAATTCCCTGCGCTGCAAACGCTTTTGTATCAGACAAACCGATACGACCCCAACTAAGGCAAGAGTCAAGCAATACCGGTGACCTTCTCTCCCTCATCATCAGTGAGCATTCACAAGGTCCTCACTAAATCTACATATTTGATCATTTTCTTTGACCTTTATCTTCCCAGCTGTACCCTTTTGATGGGACAGAATGACTGCCAAATGTGAATTCTGTCATACTCCGATTCCCAAAAGCAAACACACACAGAGAAGATTGCAGGAGGGTTTCTGATAATTTTACAAGAGCTAATGAAAGGGAAACACAGTCAGTCTGTCCCACGAGCAGCAATCACAGGCATAAAACCCCACTGTGCTAGATTCCGTGCTGGTAAAGACTGTAATTAAGGTTATGCCCATATCCATCTCACCATACAGGCAGGCCAACTATAACTTCTTGAAGATTATGTTCCAGTCTGTGCTACACACTGTTCATGTGTGGAATGAAGTGACACCACTTATTTCCTTACATAGGTATCTCACATGGTCAAAGTGCGGCTAAAGTTTTTCAAGTGAAGGACAGGTACACCAAAAGGTCTTCTGGTTCAAATAAAGAACATCATGATATCTTTGACTTTCATAGCAGACATACTAAATGAGCTAGGTTAAATAATCTGCAATGTATCAGAATACAAAGTTAGTACATGATAGCCTTTTTTTTTCCCTCATGTCTAATTTTTATAATAGCACAGACTTGTAATTCCTAGGAAAAATCAGTGGGGTATAAAGACACAAGTAGTTCTGGAGTATCCAGACCATGATCTTCTAAACATGGTTTGCTACTCATTCAAAACTAACCTGGATGAAGCTCCAAACAACAGTACAGCAGTGCTGGGACAGTTCATCTGGCAAAAGATGAATTAAATCACCCATTATGTCTTTTTCTGTTGTTAACTTTGTAATACAAAACCACCTTAACAAAATAAGAGAAAGTTATTTTATGCATGGATGTGCTTTCATCAAGCCACAGAGATGCTATTTCTTTACAGAGCAGTATAACTTTTAATCAGCTGATTTATAAAAGCCTTAATGAACTTCATCCTATTCACATTGAGTGAGACAATTTTCCACATCAGCTATGAAAAATGGAGTACTGGACAGGCTTGTTCCAGGAGGATGAGCAAGGAATCACAAAGTAGGGGTACCTGCTAACAAAAAAAAAAAAAAAAAAAAAGCCGAACACAACAGAAACACTGAGCAATACTTGTGCTACCTAAAAGTTCAGGGTACAGCATTCACCCCTGAAGGTCTGACAGTGTCACCTCAATAAGGTGCAGCAGTAAGAGCACTCTGAAATTTAGTCTTAGACAACACCCCTGCACAGCCTAAGACAGAAGTTGGCAAGTTTTAGAAAGAGCTTATTAAAGCTACTTCTCTCAGAGTTCAGACTACCACATCCAACCCAAAGTGTGCACAAGTCAGCAAAGTGTCCTTGGGGCAACCAAGGCCAACCATATTCCAGGCCACATTAGAAATCTGTAGCCACCAGGCAGAGGGAGGAGATTCTTGCCCTCTGTTCTGCACTTATGGGGCTGTGTTTAGAGTGCTGTGTCCAATTTGAGGGTCCTCAGTACAGGACAGACACTGATATCCTGGAGCACGAGCAGTGGAAGGCCACCAAGACAGTTAGAGGGCTGCTGCAAGACATAAGAGTAGAAGAGCTAAGCAAACTGGGTTTGTTCAGCCTTAAGAAAACAACATTAAAGGGGACATTTACTGCTGTCAACAACTCTCTAAGGTATAAAGAGAAGGTAAAGAGAAGCTAGAGTCAGACTTCTCTCAGAAGTGCACAGTGAGAGTATGAATTGACAGACAAGTTGGAACAAGGGGAATTCTGTCTATACATACAAGAAAAAAAAATCACTATTGGGACAGTGGAATATTGGCCTACATTGCTGAGAAAGGTTGGGTTCTCCATTCTTGAACACGTTCAAAACTTAGTAAGGCCCGCGGCAACCTGCTCTTGTTGGATCTGCTTTGAGCAAAAGTCTGGATTAGATGAACCCTGGAAGTCCCCTCCAAACTAAATTAATTCATGAACTTCAGCACTGAGTCAGCTGCAGGTTTATCTTGGTGAACTTTCAAAACCTCCAAGGAAGGGAAAGCTACAGCATCCTTGGGTAACACTTCTAATGCAGCACTAGAAATTTTTCTCTAGTCCACTCTGAACTTTCCAAGCCGCAGCTGGCAGCTGTCACCCCTTTCTTTACCATCTGCACTAGGGAGAAGAGTTTGACTCCACTGCTTTTCTAAGTTTCCTTCAAGTAGGTGCAGGCTGTGATTAGATTAGCCTTTAGTTCCCCTTTGCCTGACTGAACAGGTTCAGTTCCCTCAATGCCTCCCTGCACAGGAAAGACATGGACCTGGTCAGAAGGTTGGAACACCTCTCCTGTGAGACAGGCTGGGAGAGCTGGGGTTGTTTACCCTGGAGAGGAGAAGGCTCTGGTGAGACCTCATAGCAACTTTTCAGTACTTACAGTGGGCTTGTAAGAAAGATGAGGACAGACTGTTTAGCAGGGCCTGCTGCGACAGGAAAGGGGTAATGTTTTCAAACTAAAAGAGCGTAAATTCAGACTAGATATAAGGAAGGAATTTTTTACATTATGACTGATGACACACGGGAATGGGTTGCCCAGAGAGGTGGTGGATGCCCCATCCCTGGAGACATTCGAGGTCAGGTTGGATAGGACTCTGAGCAACCTGATCTGGCTGAAGATGTCCCTGCCCTTTGCTGGGGGGTTGAACTTGATGACCTTTAAAGGTCCCTTCCAACCCAGATCATTCTGTGATAGTCTGTGACCACTCACCTCTTCTAGAGAGGACACACTGAACACACTCTTCTAATGCAGCACAGTCTGCTTTTCCCTTTGAGATGAAAGTCAAAAGCAAGTGCACAGATTTCAGAAAAAAAACCCCCACAAGTCATGCGAGTAAATATGGCTTTTGCTGATACGACAGCTGTCCAATGACTTTCCATTGCTGAAATCAAATGAATACTTGCTAAATCATTCACGTTTCTCCTCAGCATTTTATTTAAAACTTTATCCTGCAACTAAAGTTCTAAGTTGCTCATATTTGCTGAAATGCCTATGAGCTTTACAAATCAACTTTATGAATCAACTTAGAAAAGAAAGCCTCTCCCATATGTCTCATAAATTGGACTCATGTACTAGTTTCCACAATGAAGCAGACAGGGGTAACTAGTGGGTCAACTTGTACCGTCTTCAAAAGCTTTCAGTACGGAGAATCAGGCATTTTGTTATGCTAATTGTTCTGATTTGCTAGAAATAAACATGCCCTAAAACAGCTTAAATAAAACCTCAGAGGTAGGGAACAGTTGGCAAGCCCTGAAGGTTCTGCTACAGAGACACAACAAGTAACATCTGACGTTCCCTAGGGCGCTGTGCCTGACGCTTTATTTTGCTACTATTTTTTTGTCAAACTGCTGTTTTATATAAGACAATGTCAATGAATCAATGTAACAGGATCCTTCATTAAAAAAATAATCATAAAATGGCTTGTATTTGTTAAAGTGGAACCTCTGAACTCCCATGTTACAGAATTTTGCAGCTACAAGCTGTTTCACAGAAATACAAGCCAAGGAAAAAAAAAAGGAGCAAATTAAAGCAATAGACTAATTAGAGTCGTGATACACATCTGCTGCTCTTTCAATTTAAATGGTACAATTATGGTGCTTACCTGCAAGACCCTTACTTGCAGAACACGGCTGACTCCTCAAAACAGTTCAAGAAGAATTTGATAAAAAGTCTACATGTGCAGTGAATTCTTATTTTACAACATATTCCAATATATCCCAGACTCACAGTTCAAGAGAACTCTAGTCCAGTATTCTACAGCAAGCTGTACCTTTGCAGGGAGCCTGGCTCCAGTTATCCTGTCTTTACACGCTGACTCTCCAAAGGCAAGGGGGAACTTCAAGAGGCCTTTGCAAACCCTGTGCATCCACAATCACCTGACACTGAACAAAACTCACATGCCCACTTTTCATAGCTCTGTGGCCACTCCCACCTGGCTCAACATCATCAAGGAGTAGTAATAAAGTGAAGCACTGGGGTGTGTGTGTATAAACTTCTTAGTGACAATTCCTAAAAAAAAATAAAATAAATCTAGAACACCTAAAGAAGTGCATTTGAACCACAGATACAATGATTTCTTATTATTCCATATTATCTAATCTTTTAAATTAGCATAGTTTTCATTAAGTGTCAAGGTTACCCTGACATGGAAAAAAGGAAGATGAATTGCAGTAACTTAAAAGCACAGTATAGCATCTACTGAAATGAAAGTTCAGCTTTGTTATGCTTGTTTTTCTGTGATACTTGTTTTGTGGATTTTTTAAGACCTATAGGATTAAAAAAAAAACAATTTAGACTTTGCAGACTTCCATACTTCCCAGCCTATACTTTTCCTGTGAAAGAGCAGTATTTTTTCACAGTTTTCCTCCTTTTGGGTTTAAACAGCAATGTTGTCATGAACATGGCAAAACCCATCAACAGGTAAGAATCCATTACTAGTTGAGTACTTTTGGGATTATGTTATACAGATGTCATGGAAAAGCCTATTAAACTGAATGAACATTCTGTGGCCTGATACAAACTTCACGTGGTACAGCACTGGCAGGAGGGTCTCAAAATCTTGAAAAAAAAAAAATCTGGAACATAACACATTGAATAACAAATCTAACTATCTAGAAACTTGTATCTTAGCCCATACAGTAGTGAAAACACAGCTTTGCTCTGACCATTCACCATCAATTTCACGTTTCTGTTGGTTAAAAAAAAAACAAACCAAAACAAACCCACAAAAAAAAGCC
Organism: Manacus vitellinus; assembly: GCF_001715985.3. Taxonomy (NCBI): domain Eukaryota; kingdom Metazoa; phylum Chordata; class Aves; order Passeriformes; family Pipridae; genus Manacus; species Manacus vitellinus. The sequence continues at coordinate 54,652,740 of NW_021938789.1, read as the reverse complement.
TCCCAAAACCAACAGCAATCACTTGGTCAGTAGCAGGATTTAATCCGGTAATGTGACTTGCCATGGTTTGCCATTTCTCTAGTTTCATCAAAAGGCAGTCTTATTTTGAATCACACACTTCCACGCTTACTTTTCTGGGCTTCTACAGAAGCACCTGCTGCTGCCCAGATCTTCCTAATGAGACCAAGGAACAAAAGATTTCCCTGTATTTTCTCTCCACTGCCCATTATCAAGGCTTTCTAAGCAGGGATGAAAGCACTCTTGACAGCTCTCCTGCAATCCAGGTGCAGAGACTCTTCCGAGGTACCGACAACGGCCATCTCCAAAGACAGCAGCCTAACTCCACACGAGCACTTCCCTTAACAGACCCCAAATTTATGGAAAAGAAATATGTAGCAAGGTTACTTTCTCTGTCTCTGATAGCGCTCCCTGGTTAGCAGACTTTTAAAAGTCATACTGTTATTTAGTTCCTCTGGAATTCTGTGCTGTTTTGACAGATACTTCTCAGACAGTCCTTCAACTCACTGTGGCCTAATGCACCATGTGTCATTTTTTGGGATGGGCATGGCATTAAGGTGTTCTGGCCTTCATCTTATATAGAATTGTACTATCATTCTTTTTCCTTTGTCTTATTCTTTTGAAATAGAAGTTCTAATCCCCGTGATTTCAGTTAAATATATGATACAGTGTCAAAAAAATTAACTACAAGGCATGAAACAGGAAATCAGCATAAACACTTTCAAGTAGATAATGGCTTAATCAAAAAAAGGCAAACACTCCCCACCCCACCCCCCTGGTAATAACCAGTTGTGCTGAAAGAGGAACTGTCATATAATTAGGTGATAATAAATGGAGTTGATCAAGAATGCTTTTGGAATCAATTGTAGGCAACATTTTACTTTGTGTGCTGAGGTCATGAAGTAAGCATGCACTAATTGCATCTGTTGATAACCCAAAATTAAGACATATTGTTGGTACTGGTCTACTACAAGCAGCACTGTGTGACCTGAGGACTGAAGTACAAAAAATCCTAAATAGCACAAAGGTCATGCATTTGCTAGTGATAACAAGGATACGTGCAATACAGGGGGAATTGACCAACTGAAAAAAGAGAGGAGGAAAACAAGCCGAGTTACTACTGAAATGCAAAATATGTCCTATTTGTGAAATGCATTCATCTGAACTAAAGGCAAATGTAATTCAGACAAAATTGTAGGAAAGACAGGGACATCCTAATGTCAAGTTCAAGGTACGAGGGTAAAATACTATTCACGAAGTGCTAGTTCCTGGAATAGATTTTCACAGAATCAAAGAATCAGCTGGGTTGGAAGGGACCTCTGAGATCACCAAGTCCAACCCTTGAACCACTACCGCCGTGGTTACCAGACCATGGCACTCAGTGCCACATCCAGTCTCATCTTAAAAACCTCCAGGGACAGTGAATCCACCACTTCCCTGGGCAGCCCAGTCCAATGCCTGATTATCCTCTCTGTAAAGAATTTCTTCCTAATATCTATTTTATACACTTCCACCTATGCATTCATTTTTGGACAAGAAGGTAAAACACTCTATGCTTCTGAAAGCTAATACATGCCCCAAACACATTAGCAGCATAACTCAACAGAAAATGAACTTTTAGGCTCAAACGCTGGCATGTAAATGCAAATATTTATTTTAAATTTCAGTATCCTCTGAAACCTACCTTTCAATTTACAAGACTGAGTGTATAAAACTGACCAGGTATCACTGGGTACACCACTTCATTAAACATTTTAAGAAATAAATTAGCTTTTCCATGAAAGAGAACTGGTAAGAATGTAGAAAACAGATGTATCTGAAATATATTATTTTCATTTCTTATAATTGATTTTATGCAATGTTTAATATAAGGAATTCAAAAACTTGCAGGGATGGCACCCTTCCAAACAGGGATGAGAGCAATTTGCCCCACTCCACTATCTCCTCAAATCTGTTTGCTTACTATTGGCTCTAGTCTCAGTCAAGACTTAGTAACAGACAGAATTCACAGCTCACCTTTGTACACTCATAGATATCATTTAGTAGTCATTTTATTTTCTTCTGTAAAATGTAGGTTGAAAGTCAGCACTGAGGCTCAAACTTTGCCTGCTAATCCCCAAATACCATTTCTTTCAAATGGGCATTTGATTTACTTTTAAATAGTAGTTTAGCTATTGGGAAGTTTTGTTCTGACTATCTGGGTGGAAATGGGTTCTGCCTACACCTGCTCAAGAGACATTAGCCTTCTTAGCTTGGATAATCCTTTGGAAGAAGTGTGAGTAGGTATCAAGTGATAAGGTATCAAGTCTGTGAACTGTGGGGTAGAAGACCTGAATCCCATTGGAACACAGGAGAGAAAAAGATGGTATAAAAGGGCATAGCATGTCCAACTACACCAAAGTAATATGTGAGGTAAGGGCCTGAAACTAAACACTGGTTGTGTGTTGCTAGAAGCCTGTAAGTGTCCCAACAGCCCTTTAGCTTGAGAGAGCCATGTGTGGTAGAACTAAAATAGACAACTGTGTGTGATTTTCTTGTTTCTCTACATCTACTTCTACAATTACAACTAACAAATGTTCTGTTGATGTTCTACTACAGTTAAGTAAGTTTATTTTTCTAACTTTTCCTAGCTTTAGAATACTTTGAGTGGCTGACAAGTCCCTCCATTACAGGCGCTGGTGATTTGAAGTCTACTTTACAGTATCCAGTAAACCAAAGTAGGATCCAGAGCTAGAAAGTCCTTCCACTACACTGTACAGCTAAGAGCTGGCAACACATCTTGGGAAAATAGATTTCCCAGTGAAAAATATAAACCAGCATATTTTTTACATGGAGGAGAGAGCAAGGTCTATGCCTAAATCCCAAGAGGCTCCCCTGGGGCTGAAACAATCAGCAATACTCTTGCTCAGAGGATAATGGCAGCATATACATCAGGAATGCAGAAAGCAAAATGCTATTATGCTGGAAATCCCTTGCTGACTTTGTATGTGGTGCAGGTTTCTGTAATTAGTATTACACAGTAGAAAGTGAAAATAACAAAGGGGAGGTTCACGTTGGACATCAGGAAGAATTCCTTCACGGATAGGGTTGTCAAACATTGGAACAGGCTGCCCAAGGAGGTGGAGTCACCATCCCTGGAGGTGTTCAAAAAACAACTGGACATGGCACTTAGGTGACAAGGTGGTGATCAGTCAATGGTTGGAGTGGATGACCTTGGTTGTCTTTTCCAGCCTAAATATTTCTGTGATCTTTAAGGTCCTTTCCATCCAAAAGCATTCTATGAAGAAGTGGCTTAATTGTTTAAGTTTTAAATCACCAAAACCAGGCTACAGAATTGCTTAAGATAAGGTGAGAAGTCAACAGTGACCTGCGAGTATTCGACCAGATAAAGATTAAATAACCCCAAAAACCAAAACACTAAAGAGGCTATTCATTTTAGATTTTCTTCATATATGTATTAATGTATTGTCCTACATTAAATTGTATCTTAGTATTTACCTCCTTTATAGTTTCTGCCTTATATGGTAATTCAGTATTTCAGGTAATTCAGTGGAAATTGGAAAACTGTATGTGATAAACTTGGTGTAACCCCACCCACTGGCTGATGCAGGAATACCAACTGCAGCAACACTGACTCAGTAAATCCTAGTCATTCTTCACCTTCTAACCTATAGATTCACCAAAAAGCCCACTGCCAGCAAAAACTGCTCAGTCACTAAGAGACTGTAAGAGAAATGTCACAGCAGTGTATTTCTTCCTACAGCCTTTGAAGTCTGGGAGGTCCCAACAGAAGGGACTGAAGACTTGATCAATATTTTATACATGCAAGATTTCACTCATACAAACAGATATTTAAGGCATAAATATTCTAACATAATAGTCAGTAATAAACCTGTTTGAACACAGCCTCTGAATGCTGAATTCAAGATGTACAACCCAGAACCTTTATGTCTCTGAAGTAGCCAAGAAAACGTTAAGTTACAGAGCTCTTTCTTTATAAAAATAGTTACCTAAATTTATATGCACCAAGTAAAATGGAGTCACAGATTAGCAAAGTTTTGTTACCAAAACACCACACTCAAACCAGTTACCAGCAGCAACAGTGAACTTTACCAATAACCAAATGTTTACTATTTGGGAGTCTGTGAAAAGTCTGGAAACTTCTGCTCTGATCAACTTTTGTACTTGGAAAGTATTTTTTGAACCATTAATACAAAAGGGTTACAAATCGATGATGCAAATTCTTCAAATTAAAGTGTGCAGGTATGAACAGGAGTGAATTAATTACATGTTTTATTGGGGAAATCCTGGTCAGTCAGAGTCTTTCAGATATAAATTTGAGTCCAAATTCAATGTTTACAGGATCTAATCAAGACAAATAATTTCAGGTAGGTTTGACAGGGATCTCAGAAGTTACTAAACTCGTAAGCATTTCCACTTGCACTTCTTGCATGACTTTGGCATAATAAGTTTTCGAGAATTCTGACTTAAAAACTAACAGATCCAGTTCAGGTGTGGAAGTACAAACCCAAACTGCTAGGCTGACTGTCATGTCTTGGTCCTAAACATTGATCTGTCAGAAGTTCAAAGCCTTTTTTGTCATTCACTTAACCTGTTCCGAGCAGCAATAATTCAACCCTTTTACTTTCCCTTAAATTTAAACCTCGATTCTGACAGTTACATAAAGCATAATTAGCAGAACACACATTATTTGACTCCCTCCAGCTTTAACATTACCTCTGTGTGTACACATGCACACTGTCTACTTGTCTGGCAGTAGGATGTATCACTAAGGCAATGTAGGCAAGTTCAAGTATGCTCACCAAATGCAGAAAGCTGTCTCAGTTTATATCATTTTTTTAACAGTGTATCTTGTCATTTTGAGTACAAGATATTGTCAGAAGAAATAAAAGGCTTTAAAAGTCATGTTTTATAAAGCTCTGTCAGGTACAGTTCAGTACAGACACACACTCTTATAATGTTAATGAAGTGACACGTGAATAAATTGGTATTAACATGTTTTGTACATTTTAAAAATTACAGCATCCGGAAGCTTTAAGGTATCATTTCTTTTGACTTATTCCATAGTCATTAATTTGAAAAACAGAGCAGAGATAATTAGATACTATAGTGACAGACCAACATGCTTTATGTAAGTGCAACTGTGCAGACAGGCCTTTTCAACTGTTCCTTGACTTGCTACCAAAGCTAAACGTACCTCCTTGCAAGGTAACCCTGTTAGCAGACATGAAAAAAAATTGTTAAGAAGTTCAATATTATTAAATTAAATATCTACCTGAGAGCTTCATGAGGAGCTCAGACGCTGCCTTGACTGACATGTCCTGCCTCATCACATTTGCCTGTGCTTCCTGTGGCTTGAGTTTCTCCTCAGGGATGTTTGGAGCTGAGGCTTCAGATTCTTGGCTGAACACATAGCTGGACTGAGACACGGCTGAACTTGCAGCTTCCTCATCCTTAGGCTCCTCTTTCACTTTAAAATTAGGAGTCAAAGGCTCTTTTTGATTTGCAGCTGTCAAGAGAAGGAAAGAAGTGAGACTTCAGGTAATGTATAATCCTGGAGCAGCTAAGTAACAGGAAGAAACCATAACCTGAGAAGTGCTAGAGCAGGTACTGGAAGCAGGCATGTCAAACTGTTCAAAGATGCTTCAAGGGGCAAACAAACTTCTGCACCTTTTGTACAAAGGGGCAGTTCTGGAACACGAAAACTGCATGTACCAAAGCTCATGAAAACATCTGCTCATCTTACTTTTTTGCCCCTTCTCCTCCTAAAAGCACTTCCCTGGTCCCCTGGTTTGTAGGTCTTCTATAGGCTTGGTGGAAATATAAAATATCATTTCACCTTATGCGAAGTAAATTTGGCAAAGCCCATGGGTATGACATATTAAGTTCTTAGAGCACGGAAAAGAGGCAAGAGATGAAGAGTAGAAAGACAGAAAATCTAAGAGGGGAGTAAAAGGGAAAAGACAGCAAATTCTTAGGTCCTAAAAGTTGTTACATTAAAAAAGGGAGTAGAGGGATTTTCAGAAGACAGTTCTGCACTGTTTCAAGTTCTATATGCAAAGAAAGAAAGAGAGTAAGTTTAAAATAATCCATTCAAATGCTCCATGTAAGCAGCTCCACAGAGAAGGGTACAGAGACCTTGGGGTGCTGTTTAAAATCTACACACTGAGCAATGTTGTTCTTGAAGGGTCTTTCCAATAGCCCTCAACAACAGTAGATCCTTTGCACTGCATTTGGCTGAACAGATAAAATTCCAGCTCTTAAACAACACTTCCAAGCCCAAGCAATATGAATTCACAGGCAGACCGCAAAACAAGCAGAAGGCTAAAGAAGTTGCACTAAATTTCAGCAGCTCTTCTTGTAATTTTGTATGTTGAACCATGAAGAGAGAACTTCTTCCCTGTCTCTTAGTGACTTTTTCTCGATCAAAATATCACGTTGAATTCCCAGTAACACACCAGATGACATGTTCAGTGCCATAAACTTTGACGAGTTTACATCTTTCCCACCTCTCAAAAATTCTGTCTCCACAAACATGAAAGATAGAGCACCGTCCCCATTTTGTTATCTTTGTAAGCAAGCTCTCTCATAACTCACCTTACTACTTCTCTTACATATCTTCCTCCTTCCATATGGCAATCCCCTGCCTACCCTCATGTCTCTTGCCTATGATCTCTGTCAAATCTCACTTGGACCATGGAAGATGGATGTACAACCAACTGCCCCTCGTATGGGGGCATTAGAAGCCCATGTGCATCACTGCCTGATGCAGAGATCTGTTTGTTATACAAACCCATTACATGGACAGGGAAAGCCTGGCACATCACAGGGATGATAACATCCAACTGAAGGGGCAAGGAACTAACACATCAAATCAACCCAGCAAAACCTGGCAACATTTAACTGCTTAAGTCCTTGGTCTGCTTTCTCCTCCACTTCACTACTTCTTACCTACTCTCAGTCTCCTCACTCTTCTGCCTTATTTCTTCAGATATTCTCTTTCTCAGCAGTTCCCCCAAAATGTGACTCCTAGAGAACCTGAATTCCTGCATCCCACTGTGAAGTGCTCAGCATTTCCCAGAGACGTGAACCCTAAAATATGAGGTGCAATTCCCATCTTTATCAGAGCTAGACACTTACATTCGTTACTTTAAGCTTTGTTCATTTTCACACAGTCCATTTTTTGTGGTTTTCTGGTGTTTGCATTTTTTTTGTTTGTTGTTGTTGTTTGTTTTCGGTTTTGTTTTTTTTTAATAATTTTTAAAGTTACTATATTACCCTATAACACAACACATTTTTTCAGTTTATATTGCAGAGTTGTTTGATTTTCCTCCTTTCTTGTTGGCTGGCAAGCCATTACCAAAGAACAGGATTAAAGCAAATGGTATAAAGAGCATACACATAAGCAACATGTACATACACATTGGTTCTATTCACTGCTTCAGAAATTAAATTACCTCATATGTGTAATTTTTAACATGACCTATAGGCACTTTTACCAGTATTAAGAATTGCATTTCCCCCTTATTTAAAAAAAAAAAAAAAAAAAAGCAAAAGCAGAAATATGAACCATTAAAGCATGCTTTAACCCACAAAAATACAGGTTAAAGCTCTCAATTCAATCTTAGCTTTACCAAGGTACTAACAAAAAAATTTCATCTGTCTTCTTTATCCAGGCCTCAGTCTATTCTGGGGTTTGACCTGGGGTGATGAATGATCACCAAAGAAAAGACCCAAACCTTCCATGCCAAATTACCTTCTGCTTTCCTTCACTTTTAAATCATGCCACTGCAGCTGCTACTGATACAAAAAATACCTCCACCAGGATCTGAGTGCACCTGATAGGAAGCATTCTGCCTGAACTTGCAGAGAACATGGAGGAAAATAAAATATCTTTTGAATTTAAATTCTGAATAAAAATTTTGAATTTTGAACTGTCCCAGAAAATAAAAGAAGTCCAAGTGAGGAGATAAATACAACCCAGTGAGAACAATCATTAACCTGTGGATCCAGCCTTGACTCTGCCCATGAACCAGGACAGAAAATGAACCAGGTAGAGGAAGTACTATAGACCAGGTCAGCATACTCTCTTACCATTTAAAATACAGAGGTGATATTAAACTCACATACGCAGATCAGTGTAAGTTTACAACAATACATTATGGTCCATTATAAGACAGCTTTAGAACAATGTAAAAACATCCACACACAAATACAATCACTGTAACAGAACTCACATAATATCACAGACTTAAACCAGGAACTTTTTTCAAGAGTCAAGCACTATAATGTGCAGTGGCAAATGCTTACTGGATTGTTCTGCCACGAGAAGGAGGATCAAAAGGGGTGTTTTTGGAAGAAATTAGCATTTATTAAAATCTCTTATCACCACGACACAACTCAGCAGCCAACTTGACCCAATTCAAGGGCAAGTGTAAAGTGGTGCCTCTATGCTCTTCATCCCATCCATAAAGAGCATCTTCAAACCCTCCTAAGACAAAGCCAAGTTTTAATAGCTCAGAGAACCAGAAATTCAAGGTAGATCATAGCAGAGTTTAAATAATTTAGTGATGGTGACACATCCAGAATGACTTGAACACCAACTTTCCCTCCTTTCCTATGTCCCCCTTTCCCTACCCCATACATGAGCTCTCCTACTATGACAGCACGTGCTGCTGTAAGCCACTGCTTCCTCACACTTCTGAGCCATCACCCAGGATAACAAGGATACAACTATGCTGAAAACAAGTCTACCAGCATGGCATCAGACAATCTAAGTGAGCTCTTTGTGAGATATGTACACTGTCACCTATGTGTGTCACCTATGACAAATATGAAACAAGGTCAGGGTCCCACAGTCCAGAGGAAGCTCTGAAGATGTGCATTTGGCTGTACTACATGAAGGGGAAAAGAATCCCAGACTATTGCTCTTACCTATGTTCCTGATTCTGCCTACTCTAGCTGCTTTGTTTTGGACAGAAGAGGGAATGAATAAATTAGGAAAGTTTTATTTTTTTAATTAACCGGCAACACATTCCTTGAACTGACCATGTTTTTGAAAAATCAAACATTTTAATTGTAGATTAAACATTTTAATTGTAGATAAATCACTGAGCCTCATTTTAATTCCCCCAGAAAATAAAAACAAAATCAGACAACTACTGGGTCAGTTTCAACCCAATGGCTACAATTAATAGGGTTTTTGTTCTAAAGTAGGTTCTAATGTAAGGGAAACCTAAAATAGAAGGACATGTAAAGAAAGGGGATGTTGTCCAGTCTATCAGATCCATACATTAAAACTAGAGGGAAAACTAAACACCACACAAAACAAACAAAAAAAAAATAAGCCCCTAAGCAACAAAAGTCCCCACCACTCTTGCCTCTCTCCCATCTTGGATCCACAATTATGGACAAAATTGCTAACACATGGGATATAGCAACTATGATGCATCCACTAGTCATATTAGGCAAAACACTAAACAGATGTAAGAAAAAACATTGCAAATAAGAGAAATAAAAGTTTACTATGACCAGTTTTTAAAAAAAACATGATTGAGGAATGTTTAAAAAAATTAGAACTAGACAAGAACTAAAAAGATTATGTTGAAGACTAATAAAGTAATGTGAATGACAAAATTATTACTCCCCAGAAGGAACAGTATCTTCTATCTACATACAAAAATGGATACACATACAAATACTTAAACTTGTATTTAATTTACATTCATTCTGAACAGCAATGAGAACAGAATGAAGGATGTGTTGCCTGCAGACTGAATCCAAAAAACCCAGCAATTTAATTTTGAAATACATAGCAAGTTAAAAAAAAACAAACCCACCCAGCAAATGCAACCAACAGGCAGGAGTCTCTCAAGCAGGGTTGATAACGCTCCATTTGTTCCATTCCATATCCAGAAAAAACATAGATCAAAGAATATTCCAGACTGCTGATTTTTATCTTCCTGGCAACTGGAATCATTTGAGCCATTTGGCAAAAGTAGATGATGAAAGTTACACCACTTTCCTCAAACTGCCAAATGCCACAAGAAAAACTTTGGGCATCTGCCACTAATCTGAAACACTCTGATAGAAGCTGCTCACTGCATCAGTCCACTTACAAGGATTCTAAATGCTCAAAACGTTTATAATTGAAAGAGCAAAAATGGGCTAATTACTGCAAGCTCAGTATTACAAGTCACAATCAGCACAGAGTTGGTCACTATTCCATCTGTCTGAGCGAAGAACACGAGAAAGAAAACAGCATCCACAACAAAAATGCTGCCACACAATAGAGGCCATAAGATAAAGCATCTATGCAGTCTGGATCAAAAGGAACTGTGAGGAAAATGTGTGTGCAACAGTACGTCGCTGCTCCATCATGTTATTTTACCAGTGATGCCTGACTACAGCTACACAGATGAGAGAGCAGGGCAGTCATGGCTGAGGGAAAAGGGAAACTGAGGACACATTCCAAAGGTACTGCAAATTGAACTGGCCTCCTTGAGATTTTCCTCAGAGCCAGTATGGCAAAAGAACCATGGCATGACTTCTACCTGAGGAAGAAAGGGCAGTGTTTTATCCAGGTCTTACTGGAGTTATAGAATCTGAATGACAAAAAGCCTTCCATTCCAGATGGTAAGTTGTGAGTTGGGGTGGTTAAGAGAAACCAAGGACCTTTGATAGATCAGTTCTGCAGTGTTTGGAAGACACGGGTCCCCAACAGTGAGCATCACATCATCCTGAAGGCAGCTGTGGTCAATAAAGGGTATAACTTGGGTCATCTACTGTTTTTTTTCTAGTAATTGAAATGTGCAGGTGGGTATTGGAATTCTGCATGGAGACTATGGCTCATATTTGATGACATTCAAGAACTGAGGAAGAGGTACAAACTGCAGAAGCAGCCACTGGTGAAAGAATTGCTTTGCAAGAAAAATCTATGGAATTGGAACCTGTTAGAGAATCTCCAGACTAAAATCCAATTAGGTTGATATATTATGCTCAACTTATTAAACACAGAGGCTGTATACACTAAGCAGCCCAAAAGGAGAAATACTGTTCTAGCAGGCCAGTCTAGCTGGGCTCTTTTTAGCACCTTCTGCCCTGGAGTATTAATCTGTGCCAGAGCACCTCATGTTACCTAACCCTCCTGGAAATTCTAAATCAATTACACCTCAGTTTTAAAGCCCTCTACTCTGCCCTCAGCCAAACAAAGTAACCTATAGCGCTATAAGGAACAGGATGGGTATTATCAATGAAAAGCTACTTATGACTCAAGGGCGCTCAGCATTACAAAGTTTCTTTTTATCAGTGCAGTGGAATGTCAGAATAGGCAATCATAAATACAATGATGCTGTGACTTGATACCCCTGGGCTTCCAGAGAGCACTTAAAATACGAGATCTTCCAAACCATCTTGCTTAAGTATGTTAAAAATTGTAAGCAGGGGTTAAGAATAGGGCAGCTAACTATCCTGATTTTCTCTAAAGCTGCTCTGTATTTAGGGAGCTGGAGTCAAGCAAAATGAGACACAGCATTGGAGAATGACCAATGGTGGAATCAGGCAAATTGCTAAGGCACCTGTAGGACCTCACATCCCTCCATGCCCCAAGATGTCTGTTACACAGCTAAAGTCCCACAGGCTAAACAAGGTTGTAATCTCTGCCAGCCCATCTTCTCCTTTCCAGGTAAAAATCAAAACAGCAGCAGAATAGGTAAAATTCTGGGAAAGCTGGAGAAAAGAGATGGAGGACAGTGAAAGGAGCAAAGGGAAATCTGTTGCTGATAGGAAAGAATTACTTGCAATATGGAAATGTCTTCTCTCCACAAAGGAACAGAAACAGAGGCGAGAAACACCAGGAGACTGACAAACAATGAGAGATAATTGAACTAACAGTGTTTTCAATTCCCATTTTGGATAGATGTGAGAGAAAGGCTCATGAGCTCGGACTTCTGCCCAGAGTAATGGTGTAATCAGGGAAGCAAAAGAGCCATCAGTCTAGTCTAGTCTTATACTCCAAGTGTAAGAGTGAAAAGAGATTATAAGGGTGGTGATATATCAGTAGCAAAGTTTAGTACAAGCTTTTATTTGTCCAAGTTGCAAGTAGCTGTGCTATTGCCCCTTCACAATTTTATTTTTAATTAAAGGTCTATATGGAAATTATTCAAATGTGGATCTGGAGACACAGTTCAAAGAGAGATCTTCATGACATCAGAAGTATTTGCATTGACAGTAGCTTTTCGGAATTCACAGTATTTTTAAATTAAGGACATGGCTCAACAATTGCCAGTCCTGTGCACTTACATATTCTAATTGAAATTTTACATTCTGGCGTAAACTATGAAACCTAAATATAGGCAGCAGTCTTTTCTTTGGAACTTGCAACACAAATACATCAATTACGACAATTTTATTTGACATGCTTTTATTTTATTAAAAAGACCTCTTTGAAGAGTTCAAGCCAGTCAGTTCAATACTGTCAGTGGCAAATGCTAAAACATTTCAAATTACTTGTGTTACCTTTCAGGAATGCAGCAATTTTCAAGAGCCAAACAGGACAAATAATCCAAGTGATTACTTAGCTTAACTACTAATACGTTGTATGTAGCTGTCTGATGTCTTACTCTTTCATTATTCCATTAATGGAATCAGCTAATAAAACAGGAATGCAAAGTCCCAATACTTTGGACAGTCACCAAAGTCCCACAGTGGCATGGTTTTCCAAAACAAAGATTTGACTTCTCACAGGACAGTGACAGCAGATATGACTTCGGGAGAAAACATATTTTCTCATTTGTTTAACGTGGCCAGCCCCAAACCCTCAGCATGTTAGCTCCCTCCTCCTCTCTTTTTTAAAGTTCTTCCACGTGAGTAACTTGGGGAACATAAAAAGAACGCCAGAAGCAGGGCCCACTTGATAACACTTCAAAAGATGAAGAGACATGCTTTCCAGAGTAATACACTTGTTTAACACAGAGTGGTGGGGGAGAGAGGCCAGCAGTGAAGTATGTGTTACAATTACTGTTTCCACACAGAATCCCTTTGAGAGCAATAGTGCAAGAATCCCATTCATTTTGTTGGGATTCATTTATTTTCAAATGTTAAAAGTAACTGCAGCACATAACACAGGCACAATAATAACACCACTAGGGTACACTGGCCATTGTAATTTGGATCATTGTGAAAGACACTTTTTTATTACAAAAAAACCCCAAGCCTTAAAAGTGGGTGGAAGGACATCAGTATTTAAAGAGACGGCTTGTATAATGTCTGCCACTGAAACCTTTGAAACAGGAATAGCAAATACTCTTCAAATTAAGATATGAATGCTGTTACAAAGTTTCAATATGGAATTAATGGACTGGGGGAAGAAAACATTCTGGCAAAGCACTGATACCGCAAAGTACTCGGGCAACTTAAAGCCATGTAAGCAGTTCTACTGAAATAAGAGAGGGAAGATTTGAACGTAAAAACATGTCCATGCTTAAATATTCCTCTGTTTATATGTTCAGTCATCTGCTAATTCCCTTTACAAACAAATTTAAATAAAATTTCAGAGAACTCTTTTAAATTTCCTGTGAATTTGAAAGCCTCTCCTAATTTAAACTAGGACTTGGTGAATGGAATCTGGAAAAAAAAATTCAAGATTTGTTTTAACTTTTAGGTTTACATTTGGTGATTTGTGTCATGCCTTATTTCATAAAACATAACTTTCTGGCAAGCAATGGCACAGAGTTGGGGATGAAGGGGTCTCAACAGGTCACCCACACCAGTATTTCTCAACCTCTTTAAATCTAAAGCTCCCCTAACCCGTTCTGAACATGTTTTTAAATTTGTCCTGTGGCAGAGATGCCTCAGTCTCTCCAGCCAAACTATCACAGAGGTTTAAATAGCTTAACTGTGGAAAGACTTTCCTAATGCTAACTTAAAACTTACAGCAATATAATCCTCTTAATTTTTGTCCTAATTATTATGATTTTATGATTAATTACAATAATTTCCATTCTCCTGGAAACTGTGCTAAGGCACATAGGAAACAAAGAGGTGATAACAAACCCACATAGCTTAACTAAGGGAAAAACAATGCCTGATGAATTTGGTGGCCTTCTATGACAGGGCTAAGCATTGGTGGATATGGGTGGATAGACATCATCTGCCTACATCTGTCTACAGGGAAGTCAGAGAGGACTGTTCATCAGGAACTGCAGTGACAGGACAAGGAGTAACGGGTTCAAACGGAAAGAGGGGAAATTTAGGTTCAATATACAGAAGAAATTCTTTACTGTGAAGGGTGGTGAGGCACTGGAACAGGTTGCCCAGAGAAGTTATGGATACCCCATCCCTGGCAGTTTGCAAGGCCACGTTGGATGGGGCTTTGAGAAATGTGGTCTGGTGGGAGGTGTCCCTGCCCCACGGCACAGGGGTTGGGACTAGGTTATCTTTAAGGTCTTTTCCAACCCAAATAATTCTATGGTTCTATGATGAATCATCAACAGATTATTTCCTTCTCCCTATGACAGACATTTTAATGCATTAAAGGGTCATTAATGACTCTCCTTAGTCTTCTCTATGGGCTTCACAGTCTACTCCCTTTTAGCTCTCCTCATTGGACATGTTTTCTAAACTTCCCAGTCATTTCCACTGTATCCTTTTAAATCTTTCTATCTATCAGCACTCTTTATAAGCTATAGTGCCAAAACCTTGGGCTTCAGAAAGACTGAGAAGAACAGGACTGTTTCCCCCTTCTTCGAGGCTATTTCTCTATTGTACCCCAGTACAATTATGCCCTTTTTAGCACCAGTATGATGCTGTTAACTCCTGTTCCTTTCCCACAGAACTGCTACCTAGATAGTTGTTCCTGGTCTCGTGTTTTGTGCAACTGTTTGTTGAACAGTTGCACATTTTTCACAGATCTCTTTTGATTGCAACTCTTCTCTTTTGATTGTGGACTACTTTCAGTGTTACTGTTTTCCAACCATCTGACATCCACTTCATCTAGACTAGAGAGGTGCTGCACAGTACACTCAGAAATAATACTGAGTGTCAAGATTATACACATGCTTATTAAGATTCAGTTTTAAAATTCCCAACACTTAATAAACACCAATTTTGCACCATCTTTCACCCTCGGTGTGCCAGTTAAACTTTTGGAAACTGGAACTCAGGTCTGAAGGGAGACAAGCGCTCCTCTGAGTCACACACTTGGAAAAAGCAGAGGCTGAAACTGCACAGAAATGAGAACCAACAGGCCCCCTCCAAGAAGAGGAGCAATAAGCATTGGCAAGCAAAAATAAACGTTCATTTAAACCATCAATATTCAATATGAATAAACGCCAAATTCTAAATGTCTGTGTATCTATCTACTGCTTCTTTCTTAGCCACAAGGCCTGTCAGAGAAGAAAATTAGATTGTTTTGACATAATTTGGTCTCACAAATCTGTGCTGGCTGTTGCAATTGGCATATGCAATTTGAGATGTCAAAAGATTTATATCATTGGAAAGGTAGGGCAAATAATTGAAGCTGTGATGGGCCTAACAAGACTGTGGTAATAAAGAAATCACTCAAAGGAACTTCGTTCAGCACAGTAAACTGTTAAAATGCAGCTAATACTTAGCCAACTTGATAAAAGAGAATTACTTCTCCTCTAAATTTATGCACACTATAGGGAGGAAAGCACGCAGTAAACGTAGGTAACAAAATAAATCTCAGAAGAAAAGAAATTCCCTTCCTTTAGACATTGCTCTTCTTCTGTACCAAACTTGGTGACTGGCAGCACATTTTCATCCAAATATGCGGACATACAAAATTACACATACATCTCGCTCCCCCAGTGACTTTATAACATGTTGCTAGGTAACAGTGCATACAAGTCAGGTTTGAAGACCTTTAGTAAGTCACCATAAAATAACTGCATAGGCCTTTTGCATGAATAACGTACGTTATGTGTCCTTTTTCTGATGCCAATAGATCAGACATTGAAAACATGACCGTCTGCCAAACTGTAAACAGCTCCCCATCAACTGCTACTCGAAAAGCAGCACATCAAAATATTGTATGTTTTCTCAGTTTTCAGGCTTTCCCCCCCTCTCCTGCTTTCTGCTACATGCAGCCATCATGAGCACTACCATCTCCAGGTCAGTACTGCTGATGTGCAGGAGCCACTTCATGCACAGCAACCCAAATCTAAAGATTGACATCAGAACAACCCCATGTGTGGGACAGCTCTTAGACAATGCAAAATGGATTTCACATAGAGGCCAAATTTGAAACTCAAGTAAAAAAAATGTACAAGCAAATCAAAACAGACTCATCCTGCCCGCTTTTCGTTAGTCATAGCAATAAATTATATCAATGGATTATTAATTTTTTTTTAAAGAGCGGGTTCTATGGCTTCTTCCAACCCACACAGCAAACCATTTGTGCCAGCCCAATTCAACTCCTGATTGCCCTTAGCTCTTTCCTGTTTTCCAGCTTGGCTCCGTGAAGCCTCAGTCTTGATTTTTTGTGTTTACCCATTGTACTCAATTCCTCACAGAACTGTGATCCCAGAGGTATAAAAATCTGGGCAGATGAGGACTGCAAGCCTCACCTAAATAAATGGCTGTGGTTCCACCAAGGCAATGGCATTAAGACAGAGTTAATTCCTTAGTTTACGTGACAATAAAATTTGCTAAAATGTAACTTACTTTCCATTTAAAAGAGGAAGGTGACTAATTATTCTCTATTGAAAAGATTATCTTCTATCTCCAAAGTCTAAAACTTGCCCTAGGAACTGACATCTCCTTGTGAAACAGAAGTTTCTTCAGCAACATTTTCCTGACTTCTTTCTCTTCAAAAATTCAAGGCCAATTTTGAAAAACTTTGGTATAGAGCACCTCCCCAGCATATCGACAATCCTGAAGTATTCAGTCATATCAATAGAAGAGCACATAAAATATAACAGATTCACCCTAAACACATCCTCCACTTCAGAGTCTCACATATGAATATCATTCCTACAGCAACAATCTGACAGTAAAAAAACCATTAAACACATGCTTTGCATTAGAAAGGGATTTCAATTAAAATAATAAAAAAATTAAAAGCTGTTCATGAATCAGGGACCATCCTTTTAAAAAAAGTGTTAATAACTAAGAAATGCAATAACACTCATACTTCATACGTATTTATACTTAGACCTCAAATACTACTCTGAAAGGAAGGTGACCAGTACTTTATTGGTCCTTTTTAACAGGGGTGTAAAGGCAGAGAACTTAGCTGAATATTCAAACCAGTGTGATTTCAAACCAGAACTGCAGGTACTGAGCATACCTTAAAAACACACCAAATGAGATTTGCCAAGGTAATTGTCAATGAACTTCAAAGCCTGCATAAAAAGTTCTGACTCCCAATCCCAGCAACTAAACAGCAAAATCACTCTCTTTTCTCACTGTTTCCCCTCCTCCCCCCGTCATGCACCTCTCCTATGAAAAGAAACAAGAAATTTTAAGTTAAGAAGCTAAAAGGTTACCCTCCTTGCAATTCTTTGACTTAGCAAACCCAAGGCAAAGTGTTTCTTAGCCCGTGAAGGAGCAGCTGATGCTGCCGCTTGCTGCTCAATTACCTGACAGCTTCATAAGAAAATCTGATGCCATCTTGACAGAGATGTCTTGGCTGAATAGTGCTGATGCTGTGTTGGCCACAAAGTCAGAGGAGTCTTTCAGCTTTGTGTTGTTGGGGGCTCTGTCAACAGTGCTAAGAGCAAAAGGTGCAGCTGAGACACCACTGTCGTCTTTGGGCTCTTCTTTCACCAGTAAAGGTGGAACACCCCCACCAGGCTGCCCAGCCACATCAGGTGTTTTAGATACAGATGCTGATCCCGTGAGGTCAGGTCCACCTCCTTCCCTCTGTGGTCCCGGGCAGGAGTCACTGTTTAGCTGTGGTGACCCCTTCACCTCAGTTTCTGGTATTTCCTCCTTCACTTTAGATTCTGTCCTGAGGAAATGTTGATGGCAACGCATATGGAGTTTCAGGCTGAAGTGGCGGGAGGAGGTAAAAGGGCAAAGCTGGCATTGAAAGGTCTCGCCCCTGTCTTGGTGCTGATGAACCTGGTTCAAGAGGCGAAAGATAAAAGCATGTGTTAAGCAAAACAGATTAATAGCACTGTAGAAATCTCAACTCTACATTTTTCATGCTATTTTAAATAAAAAAGATGATGATAACTAATGAGTCAACTCTTCATTGTGAGCACTTGGAAAGCAGTCAGGCACTAAGAACAGTAGGATTCTTTCACATGTAAGTCAAAGAACACAAACATCAGGCTCAACTGAAAACAGAAAAATCAGGAACATCTGTTTTTGCAGCTTGGAAATGATGAAGTCTGCTTTGGATCAAACAGTCCTTACAACCAGATCCTGATGACCTGTCAGTACATAAAGACTTCCAAACTGTAACTAGTAGCTTTCTTGATTAAAAAAAACCACCATCATTCTTTGCAACCTCACAAATAAAAATTGTTCAGAGCAACCCAACAAAAAAACCAAACCAACCTGCATAGCAATGTCTTTCATTGATTTATGTATCATTAGGGTAAAAACACAGCACCTGGCAATACCAAGGAGTTACTGAAATAGTTTGCTGCAAATTAATTCTACCAGAAAATAAACAGCTCTGTTATGTTAAAATACAAACAAAAAATATGGTGTTTGCAATTTATTCTAACAGTCTATTAAGAATTACAGTTAATCTTACTGTCCTCATACTCTGACTGCAGGCTCTTTCTCACAGAGCCTGCATGCTCCAGTATGAACACAATGCCTAGTATCCTGGGTACTAGGTTTGATCCTGATTACCTTTTAAAGAGAACCCCATCCACCCATATGTAATGGCTAACACATTACATGAGCAGACACACTCACACTATATAAATTACATACATATAATTATACAATTTCTTGTTTAATACAGTACTCGTTACAGGGAAGGAACAACTGAGCCCAGAGTAATAGCAGCAGTTCTATTGAAAAGTTCTTCCACTGTGACTTCACAAATAAATTTTAAATCCTGACAGTGGCATTCTGGGCTAGTCTCTGCAAAAAGACTGGCAAATATATACATTTGTTCCTTACTAATTGATGAACACGTGATCAGGGCAAACTGGCACCAGACTGAGTTTTCACTTGTGACTCGAGTTGGTTGGAAACATTTCAGTGAGACAGATTTCTGTTGGAAAATGGCAATTTGTTGCAAGCAAAATATTTCACCTGAAACATGGAAAGGTTTAATGAACTCTTGGCACACAAGGCGTGATTCCCCTACCCTACTGAGTGGCACTCTTTCCCTTGCTCCCTGGGCTTGGCTCAGTAGCAGCCAGCTGTGCCAGGGATCCAAGACTTGCTGCTACAATCTGGGAGTCCAAAAGCCCTGAGAGTTTCGGCTCTAATCAAAGCTCAGCTCTACACCAGGGAGCTTAGAAAACCCAGCTTTAGCTAAGGCTTTCAGCACTTTCCAGTTTCCTGCAGAGCTGAGATCTACATCCCAAGAGTCCTAGTGCAGACACTGCAGAGCTCTGGGGTAACAGTAGCATTTCCCAAACACAGCCCTGACAAAATTCAGGCTGGAGTTTCCCATGGTTGTAGACTTGGCCCAGTTAATTTTCTGTGTAGTAAGAGGAATTCGGTCACAACCCAGGATTCCCTAGCTCTACATACACAAGACCTCAATTCTGGTCTGCTAAAACATGAAGCTGGGAGATGTCCCTCTTTTTGTGCTTTTTGCATTCAGTGAAGACACATTTCACTAGTGCTGTATAACTTTTCATTCAGCAGTTCTTCCAGGGCTCCAGAGAATAGTACTAGACAAACACACAGCGAGAGAGAACTTCTCTTGGCCAGCTGTTTCACAGAATGACATTCTCAGTGTTTTATAAGCATGACATTTACAGACAAAGTAATTCTGGAATCTTATAACTGCACCTGACAACAAAAAAAAAAAAAAAAAGAGAGAAGCTAATGGTAACCTAACAGATTCAAAGCAACCTCACAGAAGAATAGCAGCACAATGAATCCTAAATATTAACAGGTTACAATGGAAATGCCAAGCAGATTGCCTGTCTACACTACTGGAAACAGGATGGTCTGTAAGCACAGCAGTCAGTATTCACAGCACTCTTCATGAAGAGCACCAAGATGTACTGATGGTAGCAAGCACTCTCACCATGGCAACTCTATCTCTTACACCCACTGAGATTCTGTGTCAGGATTTCTCTCCAGGATCCCCTTCAATCAACATTTCCCTGCCTACCTATTTAACCACTTCTTCTAGAGGCCCTTATCACTGTCATCAATACGATGCCTTCAGAAGGCTGAGTCAATGTGGGAGCCCACCTTCTCTTCTTGGGAGTATGGCATGCCACCCCTGCAATATCTTTTGAGAATGGATGAAAATAGGAGTGACTGATTCATTTCATTTGGATTTTTTTCCTGCCCAAAGAGAGTAACAGCTGAAAAATTTTATGGATTTCTCATAAAACAAAGTACATTTATAACTTGCAGCCGAAGGAATGACAGAATTCAAGCCCAAATATTTTCGTATCGAAAGGAAAAATTTTAGATCTAGAAAACAAAAAACATATGAAAAAACATCAAGTCCAATATTTAGCCTACAACGTCCAAAGTCAACTGCCACCAGAAGATTTTAACATATTTTTATTATTTTATTTTCAAAAATACATAATATTTTTCATTTAAAAATTTGAACACTATTAGAAACTGAAGCGAAAGTCCCTCTAAAGAAAACACTGTCCCTTATTTTCTAATTCAACAGCAGTTGAAAGAGCCAAGAATTGGCCATTCTATGCTATTTGGAGGGAAAAGTCAAGGCAGTAACTACTTGCTGCAGAATGAAAAACAAGAAACCCCGTAGAGCTACACAGAAAGCCACAGGGAAGATCTAGGCCACACAATGTTGCAGTCCAAAAAGCTGCCTTCTCCCTCCATGAGACAGAGAATGGCTCTTACACTGTGTTAATGCTACTCAAACCATCAGATGTCTTCTTTAGACTCAAATAGGCCATTCCTGCAAGAATCACAGGCAGGAGGAGACAAGAGTGCAGCTGGCAGGTTTTCCCCAAAGTCCCAGTCTGAGCCCAGCTGCTGCCAGATTTGGATCTCTCTGAATTACACTGCAACGAGCCACAGTGCACAACCTGCTCATAGAGAATGCTTCTTTCAAAATCCCATAAAACTACTGTTTGACTTATGTCAGAAACACTTACAGGCTTCTGGCTTCTGAGTTTATTTCCTTTAACTACGGATGTTCTCCTTGTCTGGGCAAAGTACTTCTATTATCTTTATTAACCCTGCAGTCTGCCAACTCTCAAATGATATTTTGTGTTTCTACAGTTATTTCAGCGTGTGCTCGATCTTTTAAACAAAACTATACAGTGCTTACAAACTTCAGGCTGGTTTGAGGACTTTGATACAAGTAATCTATTGGTCACAGTTTTTAAGTTTTGTTTCTTTCAGTTTCTCTTTCTACCTCCTCATTCTCAAATTACAAGAAAGAAAAAAAGAGGCAATTGGATTTTTCTTCTCTATCACATGCATTATTCTTATCACACCTCCCACCTTTGATCACACCTCTCTTACCCTCCTCGCAGTCCCATTCTTTTCAGCTTCCTTCTTCAAAGGGAGTTCTTTCTTTGCTAACCCACTAATAATTTTCATTGCCAACTTTTAAAATCCTTTCTATTTCTGATATGTCTTTTTTGATGTAGTGACCAGAAGTGGCAGCATACCATATGGTAATAATGGCATTGTCATATTTTCAGTGTTATTTCTGTTTTATTCTCCAGACACTGAAATATTTAGTGTACTTTTTAACTACTCCTGTGCATGTCAAGAAAAGGTTTTCATTGAACTGTCTACAATGATATCCAGATACTTTTCCTGAGCATTTACAGTTCATTATATCAGACAGCCAGGTGCATTATTAGACTCTGGTTTCCAAGGTACAGTACCTTGTATTCGTCAACAATAACTTCATTTGCCCCCTTGTTTATCAGTCAGTCAACCTTTTTTTTTCCCTTTCAATCTTTGCCTTTTCTAATCTTGATTCATGCACATAAGGTTGTATCATCTACAATTTTCTTACCCACAGTCATCAGTATGTGCAAATCACATTTGTTAAAATATGCACAATTCCACTTTTAGTAATGGAACACCCCTCTGTTAGCCTTTTGTCATGCTTAAAATTGCTAATTCCTTCCTACCCTTTGTTTTACTGTCTCTTGGTGGATTTCTAATTTGCCATAGTACATCATATTGCTTAATTTATTTGGCAGCTTCTCTGTGAGAAGCTTTGCCAAAGGCTTTTTTATAGACCAAAGAAATTTCAACTGATTCTTAAGTTCATGATTCTCCTGACATGCTCAAAACATCTTAATATAAGAACACATGATTTTCTTTTACAGAAACCACATGTCCCTATCGTATCACATCATTTGTAGCACTGAATTGGGTTTTTTTTCTGTTACATTTTTTGTTGACATACTAACTTTTCTGGTATCATAAGACGTTTCCTAGGTCGTCTTTTCATACTTAAAATTAACATCCCTGGTGATTCACCAGCCATATAGATGTACCACAGTCACAAATACATGTGATCCCACCCAACAGGATACACCAGGGTGTAGGGATGAGCAATACAGTGACATAGGCACGTCCTGCAAATTTGTAGTATTGCTGTGGTAGAACTTTTCTTTTCCCCTTCCTTAAAACTGGGGTAATGCTTTCCACAAACAGACAAAGGCATTCACCTTTCTTTTGTGGGATTTAACAGGGTTTTTAAATTATTTTAAAAATATTCAGAGTAAGAGGAATTTTTTTTTTTTTGAGAACCTTCATTCCTAAGCAAGAGCAGACCATAAGGTGGTTGGGCTGCTGAATCTATTCACTGTTATATTTGCTTCTGGCTGTTCACTCTTTATTTACTTTCTGTGACCTAATTATCACTTCTTTCTTTGCCTCCTGTAAGTTTTGTTTTTCTCATCAACTTTCAAGAGGATTAACATTTCCATGAGGGGCAGCTGTTTAAGCAACTACTACAATCAAAAGCTACTACATCCTAGCCAGTCAGTCATATCTGCCTATGTACTGTTTTTTTCTGGGTTTGTTTTTGGTTTAACTCCCTTTTAGTAAAATGCCGCCTTCCGCAACAGCATTTGATTACACTTTCCATTTTGCATCTATCATGTGCCCTCTGCTCTTTCATTTCATGCTATTTTCTGACAAGTTCCCTAATTTTTAAAGTATTGTATTTTCAAAAGTTTAGTGCTACGTATGGTGTTAGTTTTGATATGATCCTTCCCCTCAGGACACATATGTTATTTATATAGTATTTTCTTTTTGAAACTACTTCTTTGCTTCGCTTGAAAGCAAAGGGGAGGGAAAAAAAAGCCTCTCTGCAGTGCTAGACTGGACTAGGTGTTCAAAAAACAGTATTTTTTTTCCTTAGAGATTTAAGTTATCAATGCATATCCTGCCTTATCCTTTTCTCATATGCAAAAAGTAACAAGATTAAAAAGGAAATACTTGAAGTCACTTTTGGCACCTGTCTGAGACTCTGGGCAAAGATTTAACATGTTGAAAAGCTGTGCAAGTTTGTATTGCCTCCCCTCAGCTGATGGAATCACAGGTGGCTCCCAGGGCTCTTTGAGCGTAACTTAAATCAAACTAAAAAAGCACTCATAAAACACAGTCAACTTCCTCTCCCAATATGGTGAAGATGCTTTAAAATAACTTGTCCTATACTTCACAAAAATGGATTAGGAATGCTTATTCAGTTGTCTGACACTAGCTGAGGAACAAAAAGGGGAAAAGGGGCAGTGAGCACCTACAAATCACAAAGGGGCAGTGAGCACCTGGCTACATTCTTCAGGGCCTTTCCTGATTCCCAACTGAGAAGTTGATTATAACCCTCTTCATATTACACAGGAGCATCAATCTGAGACCTCACCACATGGTCCCTCTTCATAAGCAACAAATGCAGGAAAATCCTGTGGTTGAGCATCACATGACCTGCCTACCACTGCATCTAACTTTTCTGCTAAGCTTCATCTTCTCTTTCCTCGTTTGCTGTCATACCATCATGTTTCAGAATGTGTCCACAATGCTAAACTTCTTTTCCTCTGCTAGAAGGGCTAGCTCACCCATTTCTGCCTTAGGTCTATATAGCAGCACAAGGAACATTTATAGATATTGGTTTTGGCCATATGCTCCTCTTCCTCATTCCCCCTTCCAAGTGCTCAGGCTAATATCCTGTTGCTTTCTTGGAACATATCTGTATGATCTCACAGCCTATCTGTCCACCAATTGCTGAGGAAGATATGTGCATGATCCAAAGACACAAACTGGCCAAAGTCTGACTGATGCTTGCGGTATTGCTCTGAGGTGAATTTAATCCCTACCAGGAAAAACAGAAAAGCCTGAACACATCTCGCTGAACTATACCACAACTTTCCATTGCTTTCTGCAGAAAAAGTCCAAAAGATACTCTCTCAAGAAGAAAACATATTCCAACTGAATATATATTTAGATAAACAGAGAGAAGAACTCAAGTACAATACTTGTGGCCTGCTTGGACAAGACACCTCTCTGAGTTAACCATTCATTTTTTCCAGCTTCATTTTCAGTTCAGTATTCTCAGAATCCCTGGAAACCACACTATGATACCAGAATTGGGTCCTGAGATGCTCCCCTCAGATTCCTGGGAAAAAGGGTCAGAACTTGTGGTTATGCGTGCACTGTAATTTGCCTCCAAAACAGACTAATAAAATTCTGTACTGTGTCTATTTTAGGATTTTTCTAAGGTGCCTATCACAGTGGAATCTAAACACAACATGACAATTACAGATAACACTGCGTGCCTTAAAAGGCAGGCTACTCAGCCGCCCTTGTTCCTTGTGTGTCTGTGTGGAAACCTTCCTTCTGTTTCCCTTCTTGTGCCTTTCACTTCCTCGCCTCCAGTTGTGAGTTGGTCCTGGCAAAGTGCCCCTGCTGGAAGAATGCTCCATCAGCGTGGTGGGTAGCACATGTAGATCCAAATACGGGTCAGGGCTGGAATCATTCCAGCTCTCTATTAAGATTTTCTCTATAGCAGGTGACAAGACACCAAAAACATTGGCAACGTTGTATTCTGGGTCAGTCAGTTAGACATGTTATAATTACCATGAAATTACACAGTATTTATATTATGTAGCTATTGTCATTAACCTAAAGATACAGACAGTAAGGAAGGCCCATATGGACTCGCACAAACCACTCATGGAAATTAAATCACTGAATAATCAGTTTCAAGGAGAATACCTAAGAAGAACCTAGAAAAAACATGAGGTGGTTCAAACCCTTGCCTATGCTGCCTAGGAAGAAAGATAGATAAGATAACTAGATTTTTTTTTGAGGACTGCAGCTGGACAGAACACCTCAACAGGTTTTGCCTGTCATCCTTTATCAATAGAGCATAAAACCTGAAAACTGAAGAGCAGCACTAAAGGAAAAAAGCTTGATTTGTGATAGCATTCTGGAATAAAAAAATTGGCTTATAGTGAACAACAAACACCAACCTGGCACCTTAATTTTGAGTAGCATTTTTAGTTTTGAAAAATGTGTCTTCACTTGTAGCCACAGTTGCCTCATGGGGAGGGAGACAGGGCTGGAGAGCTGGAAGCAGCTCTGCCTTCACAAGTTGCCTGCCAGGAAGGAGATAGGCCAGGTGGTTCCCAAAGGATAGTAAGACAATGAAGACAACTGAAACAACCTACTGGCATAATCAGAACACTGCATCCTAAGTAGCTCCCAGTTGTGCTGTACCATTTCTGATGTGTATTCATTCCATTTTGAACGCTGTTGGCTTATATATGCGCCAGGTATTATCATCTCATATACAGACAGATTCAAAAGGAGCACTGTTTTATAATGAGAAAAGAAATCTGGTACTTTTTATTTTTAATTTGGTTATCAATTATTTATACTTCCACCAAAAAACCCTCAAATTATGTCTGGTACTTTTGGACACATGACTAACACGCCCTTACCTCATTCACCTGTTTCAATTTTGATGTGATAGAAAATATTTTTACAAATGGCCTAGTCA
This sequence comes from Manacus vitellinus, assembly GCF_001715985.3. Taxonomy (NCBI): domain Eukaryota; kingdom Metazoa; phylum Chordata; class Aves; order Passeriformes; family Pipridae; genus Manacus; species Manacus vitellinus. The sequence continues at coordinate 54,626,573 of NW_021938789.1, read as the reverse complement.
ATTGAGAAAGTATGTAGGAAACTGATTGACATTAAGGTGAAACATAAACTTTCAGACTGTTGTCCTTGTGATTCTTTACATCTATCCATGAGACTATAACAAGGACAAAATGAAAATGCAGACCACATAGTTTTTATAGACAATTACTTTCATCTCAAATAGGGAGCAGTTTTACCAGAAAAAGACCCCCAACTCCATCATGACCTGCATGACTGGACTGCATTGACTGAGGAGACTTCAGATATTGCCTTCACAGTAAGGCTAAAGGAGGCTGTAATCTCTTACATTGAGTCAAGCAGCTCTGGGCCTGTCTCTGACGTCAGTGTTTTCTAACTGAGCACTATTTGGTCATAATTTCCATATTACCAAATAATTAACACTACATGTTACATGGCTGTACAATGAGGTCTGGTTTAAGCTGATGCAGGCTCAGTTAATGAAAGGATTAATGCTGGGAGGGGAGCAGAAAGAAGCACAAAGGCCTCAGAGAGCCACCAATCTGACAGCACACAGAGACACTGAAAAAGTCCCCAATTTTCTCCAACGTCCTACCAGTGACCACCTGTGGAAATCACCATGCCATAAAGGAAGGGACAGGCCCTCAATCTGCAAACAATTTTTGCCAAAAAGGCAAAAGAAAGCAGAGAACAAGTACCTGTATCTCTGCAGGGAATAATAGGGATGTCCTTTACAAAGCAGGGGAAAACAACAGGTCTTTGGCAGGGAATAGCAAGCTTGTAGGTGATGCATGCTTTTGTGCAGGCTGTCAACAGCTGAAAACAATAAAAAAACCCCAAAACAACAACAACAACAAAAAACCCCAAACCAAAACAGTTTCTTTTCATGCTGTGTTCCCATTCTATCCATTCATCTTCTACTTAGGATGGCCATCTGTGCCCTCTAGTCAACACAGAACACCAAGTCCTAAAAGAAAGAGCCATAAACACCAAGCCTACTTGACAAGGATTAGCATGATACACCAAGGATGCCTGGGAGTAGTGCACTGATTCGCAGTTAAAGTGTTAAGGAATGAGCCTTCAGACTTTAGGGGGATGATTTCAGACCCAGCAATGACCTAAACCACGGCAAGATCTGCTGTTTGTGATCAGTGGAATCTGAATAACTTAAACTGAAGTGAATAGTTACTTGAGTATAAGGAAGGTCAGACTCCTCTCTAGTGAGCTCAGATTCTGCAATAGCATCTAAGAAACCTGCACAGGCATTTCTGTCCCCCTTCACACCAGTCTGTTACACACATTTGTCTAAAACAGATAAAATGCTAATTATAATAAACCATTTTACTATTACTATAAAACTCGACTTCATTAACAAGGAAAACTTTTTTGAACTTCAGCTTCTTCATTGAAGGGCTAATAGGACAGGCATCATTTTTACTTCATCAAGCATATTATACGGCTTGCAAGACCTGGCATTCTTTATGTTGCAACCATGTAGTACTTCAGCTAAGCAGACACCAAGTTTCTTTACATTTTTATATTTTTCTGTATCAATACAGATAGAGATTCCTTCAAGAGGTCATCTTCAGTTCGAGCCTGAAACTTAGGCTGAGTTAAGAGCACACTCTAAACTTAATGGAAACACTTGAAAACAAAACATTACAGAATAATCTGCCATTCATTTTGGTTCAGATGATTCACTGCTGAGCTGCCCGCAGTTAAAATCCACAACAAGAAAAAAGTTAATACTGCAGGCCTGTCTGTAGAAAGCACTGGAGCTTTCTGTTAGAGCTGGCCAAGTTGGTTTGCCCACTTAGTGTGATGCAATGGCACGCAGAGTTACTAGCTGGCATCCTGAAAAGCAGCACTGATGTGATTGCGTGCCACATCCCAACCCAACACCCCTGCATCTGGTGGTTCCAGGTCCAGAAGTGAGTCAGTCACAGACAGCTTGTGCTGCACCAAGTTGACATAACCCAAGGCAGTTTTCCACACTGCATAAAACGGAAAGGCAAGCATGGGAATAAAAGTTATTTCTTTATCTTTTTATGGCCTCTTTGCTTAAAGAAAGGCATCATTCACAGTACAACTAAGGAAATTTTGTTCTTGTAAATGCAAATGAAATAGGTTTGTTATACCATCATTTCTTGACTGATGTTTCGAGTACTTTGGTTGTCAGAAAACACTTCTCTTACCTTCATGTGTGACTTGAGATTGTCCTTGCGTGCACAGCGAAATGGACAGAGTGGGCACTGATGACTCTTCAAACCTGTGTGAATCACCATGTGCCGTTTCCAGTAACTCTTCCTCTTGATAACCAAACCACAGATCGGACACTGGAAAGGTTTTCCCCCTTCCTCTTCTGAGGCTTAGCAGAAGGGGGAAGAAAAAGAGAGGATCCTTTACAGCCACTTGGCAAATACTTTCCCCTTGCAAACATAGTCAAGATATCATTTTTCAATGCTAGAGTTTCATCTGTAAAGAGACATATCAGTGAAACAACAACGGGTACCAGAAATTTCAGTTCCTCCCCGTCACATATGCCTCTTCCCCTTTATCTAGTTATTATCCCTCTAAGAAAGGTCACCATAATTTATAAAGGTTAATGCCCCAAACATCCTTTCACTAATCAGTAGAGGATGCTACTCTACCTCACCTGGTCCTAATGTTCTTTATAATTTAACTGAACTGAGATGAATGCCTCTTATAATCATCACTTTGCAGTTTCATTTCCTATCAAAGGCTGGCTGTAGTAGGGTATGGAAAATATGCTTAACTGTTAAAAATGATCCATTTCCATATCTGATGGTCAGCCAGCAGGAAAGTAGGATATAAAGCATAGGAGAATCCACAGCTTCACTGAAAAGCATGCTGGTATTGCATATCAGATATATTTAACACCAGAAGTGAATGACTTCAGAAGCCCTGCCGCTGAAATTGTTTAGTTGTGGCTTGAGCAGATACTGCTGCTATGTCAGCCATCAAAGGTCTTCGGGTCGTAGGTTTTCTTCTGCTCCTCTAATTGCCAGAGCTTTAAATCTGCCTTCCTAAATGTCTGCACTTGACTTTACTGCCCAGTTCACCTAAGATAAGGAAAGGATTTGGTGGCATCGATCAGGCAAATATGGTTAGTCATAAGTTCGAAGGAAAGAGAAATTCCTCGTGGCTGACTTTGCACAACCAACCATCCATCCATCTTCTCACCATGGTTTCCCCTTCTTTATTATAAAGAAAGGCCTACTATTACAGTGGAATTGGATGCCTTTTTCCTCACTTTAGAAGACAAGATTCAGAGCTCAGCAATGTGCATATTGCTATTCAAAAATTCCCTCAGACTATTTAATTTCATTATTATCAGGGTCTTTTTCTACTGATAAGGATATTGCAAACATCAAATTCCCTCGATGAGGAACTAAGTGATAAAAACCCCCAGAAAGATCTGTCACATCCTAAAATATAATTCTTGCTATTAAGTGGGAAACAAAACCACTGTAATTCAACTGATTAGGTAGTCATTATGTAAGTACAGAAAAAGGACACAATGTCAGTGTGCACTATTACAAGTTCAGAAATTCTCCTTGTGAAATATTCTATCGTACTTAACATATCAAATTGTTCTCCTCTCTGCACCTCTAAAGAGTAAGACAAAACCAATGCTATAATTACTTGTGTTTCAGTTTTTAAACATCTTTACTTCCTCACAAAAGGCAGGGGAAAGACAAACCACAGAAAAAAATTCCTGGGTAGCATTTTTACCTATCACTTCTTTTTGTTCTATCACATCTTCTCTCCAGCCTCTGGTTATCATCCGGAAAAGAAATGTGTTACAAGGTATTACCTCTTTCTGACCCCCTTAAAAATAAGTCCACAAACAAGATGGATCAGTGGTTTAGCACATTACAAAATATACAAAGAACTGGGATGAATGCATGTGACTCCAGTGATAACTAACAATTAGTGCTACACAGAAATTATGCCAATGTGCTCCAAAGCTGAACCACGTTAGTTCTATACTATACTGCAAAAAGCTCAGAATAAAAAAAACATGGGTTTCAGCTTTCCTTCATTTATACTGATGTCTATTTTATATCACACAGTGCCATTTGGTTGGAAAGAGTTATTCCAGTGAGGAGAGAATCAGCCAGTGCTTCCCAAAGAAGTTTCGGGAACAAAATTGCAAGCACCACAGGCAAAAAGTTACACCAAACAATCACTCAGTCAGTAAAAAAAGGTCTGCCACCCACGGTCCTTCAAAAACAATCAGAATAGAGATTCCACACTTCTTTTTAAATTTCATCCCAAAGGTGTGAGCAGTTTATAAAATTGGCAACATTAACCAACTGATATAAAAGTTAGTCTTCTCTGTACCACTTCACTATAAAAAAAAAAATGCACTTAATGATTAGGTTGACCAAACCTGACATGCCATTTCAGAGGCAATTACACTCGGATAAGCCATGACTCCAGCTTTTTGCCTGAAATAATTCTGAGCAAATAGCTCAACGTGGTGGACAAAAGAGCAGCAGGCATACCCTTGTTATTAACTTATTCCTCTTTAAATAGCCTCCATCTTTGCTGTTCCTTACTTGTCGACATCTAATTAATCTCACTGAGTATTGATCTCATAACCAAAGCTAGATGTTGCTGGTGGGTAAGTGAATCAGATTCATAACAGTAAAGCAAACTCATCAGTGCATTAGAAGTTCAAAGTATGAGAGGGGGAAAAAAAAGACCACTCAAGCTATGCCTACTGGGAAAAGATGTTTCTCTCTGGGAACACGATAAAAAAAAAAAAGTCTCAAGGAGCAACCAGACAGACACAAAAAGATAAAGCACCATAAGATTAAATACTATTTTTTGGGTTTAGTGCCATAAGGTTGTGTGCGCAAAAGGAATCAGGAACGCGTGACATTTATTTTCATGGCAAATATACGCATTCAGCTGCTTTATTTAACTTTTACAAAAGTGAAGTCTTCAACCAAAGGTCACTAAACAGTGACCTCTTTTCACAAGATGTATTTCTCCATGGCTGAGGGAATGGAGGAGTCGGGCTCACCATAATCAACATCCAGATATGCTAACCAACAGCTTGCTTTTTATTTTCAGTCAGTTAACTATTGAAAATAAAGTTAACATTTCATATCAGAAAATGAACTTTCAGAAATGTTATGAAATGTTAGAGTTTTCTTGGATGTCAACTGGTGTTGGCCCAGTGTGTATGAACTGAAAGGAAACACCCTTCCCCTTGGGATACTGATCCCATATATCATAAAAAATAAGCAGTTGTTCCTTGGTTACCAAGGACCTGAGGCAATCAGCCCCCATTGTTATCTTCTACCAGCACAGTATGCTTGGGCCTTCAGCAAAGAGAATAGTTTCTTGAAATTTGCTGCATCAGAGCTAGTTTGTACAGTGCCAGTACTTAACAGGCACATCAGTAACAGAGCACTCCCCTAGTACAAGGTGCACAGACAAATCCCAGTTTTTTGGTCAAACACAAAGCCTGGGTTTTACTATAACCATGTACTTTTCCCCAGTAAAAACTTATGATGTGAACAACTTTTTCCCCTTGCAGGAAATAAAGTAAGAGCTTCAAATAAATTTTAACCTTACTTCCTTTCTATACATTGCTGCCTTTCTTATATGAAGGCCAGTCTTTGTGGGGAGAGTTACATTAAATTAATGACTACTGTCACACTGGTGTAGCCAGCGTGGGTACTCCTATTCCCACATGAAAGGACCTTTTACTGGTTTAGCTTATGCTAGCCCAAAAAGGACTTCATCTAAACTAATGAAAACCTTAGGCTAGATCCATGCCAAGAATAGTTTGCCACTTTAATGGCCTTGGCAAAGCACACCAGCAAAGCATTTGCAGAACACATGTAACACAGAGCAAAAAACTGGTTCTGGCTGCAACTTATTGCATCCCTCCCTCTTCTCTTTCAAGGGAGGGATGAGCATTGCTTTCCATCCAATAGCTTCTATCCTATGAGTTTTGACCTGAGCTGCACAGGGACAGATCAGACCTCATAATACCCCTAAAGAAAAAGGTTAGGTCAAGAGAGAAGGCAGTGCAATTATGTAACATCCATGTCAGGCTTCATACCTGTACACTGCCTTGCTACACTTGCACAGGCAAGCTAGTATTCCTGACAAAGCTCTAATATACTAAACCACATCGTGCATCTGGTGAAGATGGCTGCCACGCTTCTTCTCCCTTTGCAGCAGAAATCCACCCCAGGGAGAACACTGATGACCTGAAGTCATATGTTCTACCAGAAATATGAATCCATGATGGGAACTTTTTATAGAAAGAGATGAAAGAAAAATTATTATTCCTTAGTTTGAAGATGGATCATTTAAATCCCCCTGCATGGCTTGTCAGTTCTTTAAAGCTTTTGTTACCCAGAGAGTTTCTTCTTCTTCTTCCCTATGAGCCTCATTCCTTGACCGTCAACAGCTGGAACTGGTGGAGGGAAGTCAGAAGTGTAAAATGGTTCTCGTTGAGCAAATTAGAGAAATGCAGTTTAGTTGGGGTTTGCTTGTTAACAACAAAGGGTTGTAAAAAAAATTTAATGAAAAGTGGCAACATAATAATATACTCTGGTAAATTAGGACAGGGTAGTAAGCGATTATACAAAAGTCCATTTGTGACAGAGACAGCAGGAGGGAGAATTCTCCCTTGTCCAGTATTTCAAAAGCACTAGTTTTGTACATGCTCACTGATACTGTGAGCTCCCTAACAGGGATTCTTTGATCTTCTCTATTAAATGTTTTGTGGACTTATTCTAAACTTGGTAAGAGAAGAAAATACTATTGTATGGAATAAAAGAGAAAAAAATTACTGAACTGTACACTCCTATCTTTCAAATATGGAAAAATTTGTGACAGCTTGGTCTCAAAGTGGTATCTTAAAAAGCTTTTCTATTGTTCACCTAAAGTATCTATTTCTTATTCTCATAAGACATGGAATCAAACCAAATCCAGACCCATTGAAGAGATGTTATAGAAGCCTATAGCAAAACAAATACATTCTATTTAGTGGCTCAAATTGTATTCATACCTGTACTAGTGGGTTTGGATGCTCTTCCCTTAGGGACTGGTAGTAACAATAATTCCAAAGACTGTGGCGGAGTTGCTTTCTCTTGTTTCATCTCCGAAAGCTGCAGGGGATCCTCGGGAACCAGCGACTTCTTCTTCTCAGCCAAGAGGGTGCCTGCAGCCCTTGCAGCAACCTCCTTGAGAAGGGCAGCTGAAGAGGTCATGGAAGCCAGAGAAAGGAAAGAACTCGCCGGAGGCGGGTGCTCCTGCCCAGGAGTCATGCTTCTTTCACTCACTTTCTTAGATAAAGCTGCTAACGTGGAGCTGGCTGACTGAGAACTGAAAGGTGAGGAAAAGGATTCAAATCTTATGGGGTCTTCAGTCCTCGAAAAAGATTTGTCCTGCAGAACGGCATTGGCTGCGGCTTTCAGTTTCAGGATAGCTGAATCAGGGGACAAACCACAGGTGGTGGTTGAGTTTGGCAACCACTTACCTTGATTCCATATAAAGTGACTGCTTGCATTGTATTGGTCACTTTGTTCCTGTTTCTCAGCGAGCTTTCTGGCAAGAACACTCAGCTGCTGGGCGTGATGAGCAGGTGGAGAGAAGGAGACGTTCGAGCCAAGGTTTACGGGGGACTCAACTCTGCCATTGACTGTAACAGCGGCATCCAGCTTGAGGGAGCCAGCCTCCAGGAGCCGCCTCAGGTTACTGCTCAGTGGCTTATTTGGACCAGGAGGCTCTTCTTCACACAGAGATGACACATCAGGAGAAAGGTGCTCTTTGCTCTGCAACGTGTCTCTTAGTGCCTCATTTTCAATGGATCCCAGCTCCGCTGCGTTGCTGCTCGGCGTTGCACTTCCCAAAGAGGTATCCGGGGAAGTGGACTGCTCTTGGATTCTGTCCTCGAGAGACAACTTAAAGTTCTCCTGGACTTCTCCATATGATGCTTCTGAAGGAGTTTCTGAAGAATTTCCAAACCAGCGTTCTTCTTCACTGAGTTCCCCTTCCACTTCTTCCTGTCTGGTACCATCTGTGTGGAACCACGAACAACAGTATTATTCCCAAATCTGCGTAAAATAGTTTCTTAGCATGAAGCATGCCTGACCTCTGCATTGTAAAATAGTTTCTTAGAATGAAGCATGCTTGACCTCTGCATGACCCTCCTGAATAGTCACAGAACATCCCCCTAAAGTGCCCGGGCTTGGAATCAGCCTGGATTGAGTGACCACGTAAAATATTTTTTGAAAATGAATAAATCTTTCTTAGAAGCCAAAATCATGACAAGCTTGTCATCTTTCAGACAGCATAACTAAAACAGCTAAAACTGCAACAATACATATAAACATAATATATATTCATATATCACAAATAATTCTTTACTGGCATAGTCCGTACATCCTGCCAAATATTATGAACTCTCTGGTATAAAGCAGGGATTTCTCAGGCCCAAAAATACACAAGTGCATGTATATTTGTACAGCTAGCACAGGTGCACCTTCAAAAGCAGATCAGGTGTGCAGCTACTCAAATCTCAGCCCAGTCCTGCAGTGACCCCTATCTAAAAGAAAATATGTGTACTGATGATCCACAATTCATTCCTGAATGGCTGAAATGACTAATACATGAATGCAGGGCTGAAGCTTTCCAACTATTTGGGAAAGGAGTATCATACACACAGTGTCATCTTATACAAACACTACCTGCTTGTCATTTGTTTGCCACTGTCTAATAAATCTTTAAAGACCAACCTAAACTGAACTTAGTTTAGCTGAAAAGAAAGAAAAAAAGTATTGGTCTCACTGCAGTTAAGTTACATTTTCTCCACTCCGGTAACTGCAACACATCCAGCCTCTCCTGAGACCCAACTGCCAGTGTTTAAAGCACTGTGACCCTGGATTGCTCTTCTCCCTGACAGGTATTCAAAGTCATACAGTCATGACCAAGACTCTTTTTGCAGATCTTCCTGGCCAATCAGAACATAGTAAAGAACAGTAGCAATGCTAGAATTAAATTCATGTTATCTTCTCTTGCCAGATACCTCTCACATTTCTTGCTTTTAGACTCAATGTCCCAAGCTACAAAAGAATCTTTGCAATCATATAAAACAAAAGTATTTAGTATAACCCTCTACTGACATTCTGGAAATAAGCCTGCATGATATGCACTGTATCTATGATCATATATTATTCCCAGATTCCCAATTTAATTCTAGCAAATTACAAAACTTGGAGAGAAGCTGATGAATAAAAACTTAGATTTATGTTATTGCTTTGATACAACGAATTTAAGGAGGAAAACCCCAGCCAAATGTGTCATGAGTATAGAGACACCAACATACACTCTGAAAGCAAAGATTTATTTGGTGTTATAGAGAATATAAAGAACAGTCTCTCAGAGAAAGTTTCTTTTACTCAAAACCCTCTGGAGAAAAATTCACGCAATATTTTAAGAGCCCACAGTCAACTTACTTGGTTACCTTTGATTAGTAATTCAAGCAGAAGAGGGCTAGCATCTTCCCTATTCAAAACAAACAAAAGCCAAGCAAAACCCCAAGCACTTGCCTAAATTATTTTGATATTATCCAAGTTAGCATCATAGGCACAGCAAGATTTACAGTAACAGGTGCATAAAGGCCAGTACCATGTCCATTCCAATAAAGATAGATGCTAATCAGTTGAACCAGCACTTATGCAGGTCAAAGGAGAACTGAATGTATTCACTCTTCACCCTGTGAACATTAAAAAGTAACTTGAACATATCTGTACAGCTGGGTGCCTTGAGATGAGAGATCTGTTCACTCATCCCAGATGCAAACAAGTTCTGGACTGGAAGCCAGAAAAGCATCTTGCTGGCACTGTGTCTGAACTGATACACCAAGTGCAGGGTACATCCTCTGGGACATAACCTAGAGTTGACACCACTTCTGAACCAGGGCAAGCCTGCTTCCTACCACTAACATTGCATGTCTGTGCTGAAACAATCCCTCCTCTCCCCTGCAAAACCTACTCTCTGTGTCTCTACTTCCCATCTACAAATAGGGAGAATTGCATTCCCCTTCACTCAGAAAGCCATTCAAACATTAGTTTGAGAGATATTTAAGTGTAAATGAACACAAGAGGAGGTGGATTTTGGTTTTAGAGAAATCTACAGCTTACTAACCCCCCAAACTTCTCTGTTCCTTGCCACGTACCTGAATTTCTTAGTGTTTATAAGCTTCCTAGTTGCAACCACTCTTTAAAATACCAGTTAAATGACACTACTTTACCAATATCTCAATTTTGCTCATTCTGCTTGCACTGGAAAGGAATTCTTTATTCTCACCTGCACCAGTTCTTGCTCCTACTACAAAAGATAGTGAGAATATATGTGGAACATTACTATCCCTCCTTTCTAAAGTTGACATCTCAGAGAACACTCACAGTAGCTGAAGAACAGGACACTGGTATTTTAAGTTAATGGTACAAAGAGGGGGGGGGGAAGAACAGCTGGAGAGATGTGGGAACAGGACACAGGTTGCCTTTTTTTTTCAGACAAGCACATTCTCCACTGGTCTTGCCTATATGAAAGAGTAGCTGCCAACATGGTATTGACAGGGAGCAGCGGGAGCGCAGGACTCTTCATCAAGGCCTGCTCCCAAGCCCAGAATTTCCCTCCTCTTTGGGAACGCAGTGAGAGCTCCCTCTCCTGTTGCTAATCTACCTGTAACCACTCAAGCCCTCTCAAGGCTCCATGCAGTCTCTATAATAAAGGGCAAATTTCCTTTGCAGCATCACTATCCCAAAAGCCAGCTGGATACTTTTCTTCCTCACCAGTGCAGTTTCTTTCTGTGCCCAGAAACCAGACCTCTAACTGCTGACACAGTTCTAATTTTCCACTTCTTAGTAATTCCCAGTTGCTGCAGTATCAAGCCCACTGTATTTTAAGGCTGTAAGGTTAATGCTGAAAAAGCCAGCATCAGGATCTTATCATGAGCTCAGTCAACTCTCCTTTCAAACAGCACTGAATTGATTTAGAAGCGTAATGGTGAAGCCTGGCAATTTAATTTCTAAGCGAAGTTGCCATTCAAGGCCTTCAGGGCAGAATTTTAATTCACATTGACTTGTGAGCCTGTGAGTTTGAACAAGCTTGAGAACTCCAGGAGAAATCAGCCCAATCCACCAGCTGCCTTATGAATTCAAATTATGTGAAACTTTCCCTCAACACAGAGGGTTCATGGGTCACCCAGACCAGGTTTGTCTGAAACAGGAGGCAACCTCCACATGTCTGGCAAGAAACTTCAGCTGTATTTCACATCTGTGGCAGAAGATCTGCATGTCATGTTTTTCCCTTTTCTCACAACACAGCTATAGAGCTCCAGTGAGAATCCTTGAAAGATAGGAATAGAAATGTAATATCACATTTAAATTTCTTCTCTCCACCATAAACACACTACAGTTCATTATTACAGAATTACTTTAAGCTACTGGCATTTCATTTCTATTGCAGCTTGAAATGCTAAACATGGGTAAGAAACAACATGGAAGTTGTAAAGCAGGAAAAGGTACTTCAGAGTTAGAGGCAAATTCTCAGTGACTTCCTTTGGAACAAGACCTGGCTGGGAATCTCACCAGCTTTTACCAAGGAACTGCTCAACAGCTTGCCTCTTCTCAACATGATACAAGAGTCAAGACTTGCAAATGTTGCTTTTTCCTGATTTCCACAGCAGTTCTGGAAGGAGAACTGCTTCCCAAACCTTTTGCCACTGGCAGAGGCTAATGGAAGTCACAGATGTCTGCATGCTTTGGGACTATCACATCACACAGCACCCCGGAGCCTCACAAAAGTGTTTTCCACTCCTGTCAGCAATGACAAAAGGCACCAAAGTGTGCAAAAGTACTGTTGGGTGACTGCTGCCACTGATGTAGCCCAATATCCATCTCTGGCAAAGCCACAAGTGTGTGCAGAAGCACTGTTTGAAGAAGTGCCAGTTTCCCTTGCTTGCCAACTCATCTGCTTGTTATCAAATACAGAGAAGTTCATTTTCCTCTGCAAGAGATCAGTCTGACAGACAAATCTTATTGATCCCAAAGTGTGTTATTTCAGTTTGTGACCATGTGCCCTTTTATTTAGAGTGCTGATTAGAATCTGACCCTGGTGCCAATAGAAATGTAAATATTAACTTGTTCAAACTACTTACATCTGAAAACTGAAAAAGACAAACATGTTTGTTGATTTATACACTGAGCCACCCAATTCAAATGCTGGAAACTTTAACTGTTACCCAAGGTAATGTACACCTGCCATTCCTGAAAGAGGTTAAGTGTGAAATGATCCACAAACTCCACTTTGTAGGTCTTGGAGTGGAGAAATATGAACGTAGAAGGCTAGATCTACAGAAAAGGGAAGAGCCTTCAAATCTGTGGCACAGAGCAACAGAAGTGAAAACATGATGGAAAGAACACCATTTGGACCACCAGGAATTATCTGAGAAGAGGCTACGGCTAAGGAACCCACCCCAAAGAGACTGAATTTTCATGCTAAGTGGGACAAAATTCCACTTTAATCATTCACTGTAATGAGTAAATTAAAGAACTTCAATACAGAAATCCATATGCTACAGTGATATGAAACATATGGAAACCGTAATGATGGGATTACAGAATGAAAATTAAAGCAAATACAGAAGTAGGTAGAAGTTGAATAATTTCAAAGAAATGCGCACAGGAAAATTGCTGATGAGATAAATTAAGCAAAATTGCCCTTTTTTCAACAGTTACATTTCAAGGAAAAACTGGGAGTCTACAGGACCAGGATACAGGAGAGCCAAAACTCATATTTATTGATATCAATTGTCTTCATCTACATAAGGATTTCAGATATCATCATTCAAGTTTGTGTCAATCTAAACTTAAAATTACAATTGCATTTGCTGTCTATTTGACCACAGGTCATCTTCCTAATTTGCTGCCCCAACAGCTCTATCATTCCATCTCTAACACTTACCATAAATCACTCTCTGTATTATTTTATACTAAACACTGTACCTAGGCCTACTGAAAGAGCTTGGATTAAGTGATAGGTTTACACTAGGGAACTGAGGAGCTCTGCAAAGATACCTAAAGAATTTAAAAGAACACATTAAACTTAAATGAAGCAGTAAGCCATCCAAAAGGAGTTCTCAGGAAACACCAACTGACTCGGTTGAGCAATCAGTTTAAGGCCAAGTAAATAGGCAAATGCATCAAAACCAAGGCAGAGACAACACTTGAGCAACCTAGGACTTAGTCTCATGTGACTTTTATCAGTGACAGCAAGAAAAGTGGAATGAATGAATGAAGAGAAAGAACAGCCAATGACCAAGAAGGCATGGACAACTGTAACAGGTTTTAACTAGTCACGGACAAGACAGAGGTGAGACAGATAGTAAACTGGTATGTTCATATTTGGCCTCCAGGATGGGTTGTCATGTTCTATTCCTTCCTGGTTGCTTTCTCAGAACTCTCAAATGAGGATTAGGGAATCGAGCCACAGGCTAAAATTCACTCTCCTGGCAGTCCATATCAGAATACCCTCTCTTTACAGGTGCTGTAGCCCAGGTTCCATCATGACTGTTACCATCAGCACCATCTCCAAATAAAACAAGTTTTCCGACACATGATGGGTGTACATTCAAGTTTAACACAGGCTCACAATGTCTCCATCTTACCTCTGCAACAGTCAGCCAACTTACACCCTCTAGAACTGGAATACAGAAGGATCCTCACTTCAGCCAAATCCAGTAAGTATCACTGGTACAGAAGCCTTGACATTTGCCAGAGACTGGTTGCTAGTTACCCTGGGCAGAACAGTTTCAGGGGAACCAGGAAAGAAAAAGACATAATAGAGAAGCTCCAGGATGAAATTAGGAGAGGAACTCAACGTCCTAACTGCAAACAGCACTTTTCATGAGGACTATCAGCCACAAAAGTGTCACACTCAGAATTTAGTGCAGACCAGATAATACACAGGAGAAAAGAATGAAGGAGCTAAAGACTGAATATAATAGATACCTTCAGATAAATTATCTACACTGTGTAAGTGCATCACTTTAGCAATGGTAAAAAATAATTACAAGAGACCACTTGCTAATAACACATCACTTTCTAATTCACATTTTCTCTGGCTGTCAGCTGCACATAAACCCTTGCTGATTTCACAATCAGGTACTATAGAAACCAGAAGGCACAGGTCCAAAAATGACAGTTGTATCTGGGAAGTCTATTCTGTGGTATCCTATATAAATTGCTGAGTCTAGCTGCCTGCCTACAAACTACCCTTTTGGTATTCAGACTGATCTTTAAGCATTTCAAATAAAAAATGGTGCATGTAATTTCTTTGGGCTGAACAACTTTTGTGGGTTCCCACATCCAACAGACCACGCAGATGTGTGTGTTGCAGGACTACCTCCAAAAAGCTGGGTATACTGTGCACCAACACCCCACAGCCTCCACCTCTAAAAAGCACTTACAGCCACATTTGATTAGAGTCTATATCCAGTGCAGCAGCTACGTTGATTTTCCCATAGGGATGCTTACTAGAAAATCATGATTTTAATAAAGACACAAAGGCCTGCCTTAACTCCTTTTAATATATCTACAGCAGCAAATAAAACTTCAAAGTCACAGTTATATAAACAGTCATGTGCTAGAGTGCCCTTGGTCCCCTATTTTCCCTTCATGATTTCTGTGACCTATAATAGGTAAGCAGCACAGGAAGTCACTGTCCTCTTTGAATGGAATTTCTGGCTCGCTCCCTTATCAACGGGATGATTGTTCAACTCTTGACCTCCTCACAAAATGGTTTAGCAGTGTTGCTGGTGCTTGAACCAAATTTCTCTGCTGCAGGCTGACCTAGAGAGAGCAGCTCGGCTGCAAGAAGGAACTGCCAAAGAGCCACAGCTCTTCTGTTCTGTCCTTCTCCCCTGTGTTTAAGTTGTGTGAAAATACTCACACAATTAGATAGGGAAAGAAGCCCTAGGTAGGACTCTGTATTTCATCTCCACATCTTCTAAGATAATAATTTTCCTAACTGGAGGGAAGGAGGGGAGGAGAAAAGCAAGGCACAGTTTTTAAAGACAGGGCATATATTCTCTGCTTTTATCCCTAACTTTAATGACTTTGAAAAAAATCCATGTTACAAGAAAGCCCCAGAATATTCACCTAACAATTTCTCTAGTACTGCTTTTTTGAAAGACAACTGCAAAATGAACAAGATTAGAGAACATTAATTACCTTTCAGTAACTAGAACTCTTCCAGATGTTTTGCCTATGTGCACAAACAACTGAATGTGCACAAGTATCGTGCATTCAGGTTTGTCAACTGCTAGACAGTCATAGAATATCAAAATGAATGTACAGCATCTCAGTTTCCTTTCAAAGGCAGAATTCAGGTGTGATGGACTCTTCCAAGGAACAAGGGAATCAGGACAGATTACCGAAAATGCTTATCACAGATAACATAAAACTGTCTTTATTTCCTGTCCCTCAAAGGAGAGGAATTTTATGGTAGATGGGAAACAGAGGCAGTGGCCTTCTACTTTCAGCCACAAGAAATAAATGTGTCAAGTGGGTTTCATTAGCTGCCAAAAAGATCCATCTTTTACCAGCAAGTATCCACAGAAGAGGACAGAAGTACACAGTTTCTCCTGAGGAGAGCTGTCACCACCTGATGAAGATTCTCAGGGCTGGCTGACAGACCACAAGATAGGGCCTTATGGTGACAACAACTCTGATCTCCCCCCAAAACAAGTTCAAAAGGTAACTCCTAGAACGATGGATGTTTGACATATTGCCTCCAAGAAAGATTACCTATTCTTCTGTTCTAGACAAGAGGTTATAGTTAGTAGCAATGGGATTAGTGTTTGAGGAGTGTCACTTCCACTGGGACTCAGAGATTTTAAGCACCAAAGAAACAGGCATCACCCTACAGTGCAGTGAGAATACTGAGGTATCAAAAGCTCAAGACTGAGAGAAGAAGTGTCCTGTGCCCTCTCTTAGATTGGCTCTGTTGTTTGACTGCTTGATGAGCCAAGAATTAAGAATTTCAACTCACTAATCTGGCAGAAAACTACTCACTCTGTCAAAAAATCATCAGAAAATTGATGTAAAGGAGGCAGGAATGAGAAAACAGGAGGAGTGAATAATCTGAGCCACCTATCTCCTCTGGTCTTGTGGGGTGCAAAGTATATCATGTCTTGTCAGTGAAAAACACCAGAGGATTCTCTCTCCCATCCCAAACCTTGACAACATACTACACCTCTCAGGGAAGAGTTGGTCCATGCAGTCAGGATGGCCACAATATGATGCTTTAGACTGCTTTAGAAGCCTTATCTGGGATACCTGCAGCTGGGCTGGCCCCCACAGACTCTGATACTAATTAAAAAAACGTCTTCTCTAGAATTGGCTGGCAGCATCTTCCTGGTAGAAGCAAAGTTCTACAGTGAAGTCCAGTAATCAGCAACCATGAAAAGCAGGTGGGCAGAGCAGGATGTCTTATAAAGTAATAAATAACAATGTTACACATAAATAGTATATGTGTATTAGAATACATGTATAATATTTGCCTCACTATAATTTCTAATTACTTGGTTGTAGCTGGATTTTGCCACAGTTTGAGGCTCAGTGATCCAAAGTACTCGTGGTGTGTGCATGAAACAGAATGGAACACACATGGCCTTAGAGGAGGGGAATACTTCTGAAGACCGTTTCTCAAGTGGTATGCCACAGAATAGCATCCTACACAAAAAGCTTTCATCAGCTGTCTTGACCCGACTTGTTCACCAGGGAGGCAATCCTGCCACTCAGCCCTAGTGAGGTTGCTTCTGGAATACTGTGTGCAGTTCTGTGCTCCTCGGGATAAGAGAGACATGGATTTCTTGGACTGGGTCTAGTGGAGGGTTATAAAGGTGATGAACAGACTGGGGCATCTCATAGGAGGAAAGGCTGAGGGAGTTGGGCCTGTTCAGCCTTGAGAAGAGACAACTGAGAGGGGCCCTCATCAATATATACTACTATATGAAGGGAGGGTGCCAAGAGGATGGACCCAGGCTTTTCTTAGCGGCACCAAGCAATAAGGCAAGAGGCAACGGGCAGAAACTGATGCCCAGGAAGTTCCACTGGAATATGAGGAAGAACTTCTTTACTGTGTGGGTGACCATGCACTGGAACAGATTGCCCAGAGAGGCTGTGGAGTCTCCCTCACTGGAGATATTCAAGAACTGTCTGGACACAACCCTGTGCCATGTGCTCTGGGATGACCCTGCTCGAGCAGGGAGGCTGGACCAGATGACCCACTGTGGTCCCTTCCAACCTTACCCATTTTCTGATTCTGTGATCAACACCTCAAATAACTGGAGAGAAGGCAGACAAAGACAGTTGATTTTTATGATTGAGGTTTTCAGAAGAAACAAATATTTCTAAAGCCAGCTTATGCTGCAAAGGCTGGCTAGTAGCCCCAAGACAGGTTCATAAAACACACAAAGTGTCAGTAAAACAATAGAAAATCATGTTCCTTACAAAACATATTTTATGTTACCAATGTTCTTGTAACAGTTTTATGGAGACTGGGCAAAATACCACAGCCAGACTTATTGAAAGTTTCTTCCACAGGCCCTCACGAATATCCTACAATAACCTACAGCTGAGGCTGGGCACATGTTTTGTAAAGCACAAGATAGCGATCGGACTGATTTATACACTAAAGGAATGTGGCCAACTGAAAACCTGAAGTCTGTACATTAACATTTCAAAGGAATACACCTCTTCTGCCCAATGTAAACAGAGAGGATGATAAACTATTTGCTATAAAACCAAATACTTTTTTAGACAGCAACTTCTGAGGCAGATTGAAGTCCCTTATCAGGCATTTCAGGCTTCTCTTGGTCTTTTAAACCCAGCTATGATATCAGTTTAGATCTCTCATAGATTATTATAAATTTGAGGACAAACTATATGTTCAGGAGCTCAACTGTTATTCCCACAGTTCTGGTGGAAATGGGGAACAGCTTTAACAATCTTTGATGGTTCAAACTGAACTACCTCAGTCTACACAGAGAGATTCCCTGCACCTGGAATGGCAGTATATCATTTGCATCAGCGCACATTTATTATGGTGGGCTCACTTACGTGTTAAGTTCCGTACAGCAACCGGAAGGTCTACCTTTTCTTAGGTATAAGGAACTATAAAACCTCGTTAAAATTACTTTTAGCTAGCCAAAATTTACTTTGCTTGTTCATTTGTTTCACTCTAGAGAGATGTCTAAGGCAATAGGTTTTTGCAATGGGAAAGTATCAGATCACAAAAGGTAACAGGGATGCTGGCACCGCCAAAATAAGAAGAGCTAAACACCATTCTCAAGACTTCCATTATCCTTAGCATATCTCCTCATAACAGAGACAAGACCTATCATGTCAGCCTAGCTCACAAAGGAGGGAAAATATCCTAAAATTTCCCAACATGGGCCTTCACTAGAAATGAAACACCAAACAATTCAAGCTAACAATTTGGAAAAGCTGGCTACAACCACAAAATTCCTAAATAAGGAAATTTAGTTTCCATGCTAGATCAAATTATTCTGGGAGATAATCGCTTGAATGCCAATGTTCACTATAGAAATCCATAATATTTTAAAGCAATCATTCAATAGCATTTAACTCCATGAATGAGATTTTATTCCCTTGGCAGGTCATTAATGAAACCTTCTTTGAGAAGTTGCTTATGGAACACAGAACTAGTGTCTCTATTAGGAAATTCTAAGCAGAAACACAAAACTACCTTATCTTAAACATAGTCTATTTGCAAACCAGAGGCTCAGTTACTCATTTCCAAATGGCTACGTGCTTTGTAGTAGTCCGGTTCTCGGTCATAGTTTTCTATTGTATATTTGAGGCAGAAGACATCAACACACAGAATTTCTTTTTTTTTTTTTTCCCTGACAAAATCACAGGCTGCAATTATCCCTGACTTACAAACAAAAAAGAGATAGAAGGAAGGACACCCATTATCAGATTAGACAATCTGAATGAGCTCAAGCGAGGAAGTAACTCAACACTCTCAATCTATCATCACACAGTTCTGTTGAGGTGTTATGGAAGACAAGATCCATTCACTTGGACAGTTCTGCTTGAGAAAATTGAAAGATCATACTATGTTATTAATATATCTAAAACAAAAAAAGCAGAATAACAACATCAGTTCTTTACAACTCTCATCCCTAAAAACATAATGGAGTTCAAGAAAAGAGGTGGGCAAATGTGAATGGTTATGGAATTAGACAAAAACTTGACCTATGACCTGGAATAAAAGGCTCAGAAATTTATCCATTTCAGAGAGGTAAGCCTCTCCCTCAAATGGCTCAAGTAAGACCAGAGGAAGTTTTCTGCATACCCTACAAAGCTTTTTGGTGCTGTGATGATCAGTCTCCAAAACAAAGGGTAAGTATAAGACATGCTTAGAGAATTTATTTATTGACTCCATGGCTCAAGGCATTTTAAAGTGATTATATTCTTCTTGGCTGCCAGTGATATCCACAAAGCTTTGGCAAGCACTGGAGGAAAAGTGGGAGAAGAACCCTTAACGGTATTGCTTTTATGTAGCAAGATCTACCCAAGAAAAGAAACCTCCATATCAAAACTGAAGTAATTATGAATAGTACAGGTTTTTACATCACATTTTGTATGATCTAGTTATCAAAAAAATGTGGGAAAGCTTTGCTTATTAATCTTCATTTAACTTGGTAACAAAATTGGTGTTTTGCATACCTGTGTTCTCTGGTCTTGAGCTACGTCTATAAACTGCCTACTCTTACTGAGTGCCTTCATCAGCAAACAATTCATCTTAATTAAGGCCTGCACCTGACCTGCCACCTCCCCAGAACTGGCTGCAGTGATAGCTGTCGCAACTCTTTACTGCAACAAAACACATCTTCATTCACTGAAATGCACTGCAAGCCTCGGCAGTCACAACCCCAACAGTGAAAAAGGAGGCATGGAAATCCTCAAATATTCCTCACAATTTACAGCAGCCAAGAATAAAGTTTATACTGTAGATTATTGTAACACTGATTAACCCTCAATACATGCAACTCGTTTTATTGTGGTTAGTCATTCAAAACTGACAGGGTCACCACAGCAACGTGATTTTAGTAACCCTTACAGTTGGAAAGGAAGTGGATGAGGAGCTGCAAGTGTCAATTCAGCTGGCAAAAAAAGTGAGAAAAGTATTCAAACATCTATGCTTTGTTGCATACAAACAATTTGCAATGAAAATAACTTACTGATCACTACTGTAATTCATTATTATGGTTTGGGGATGACCATAAGTATACAAGAAGTTCTCATTACCTGAAAGATTAAAATTGATCTAAAAGCTCCAGAAAAAAGCCACAATCACCTATGTTCTGAGCTGTGCTGTGCAGAGCAATTCCCAACTTTCCTACAGGACGAACCATTGACCAAGAGGCTAATCAAGGCACCAAAACCACACTGGCTGATTACCCGCTCCTTCACCCATTCATTTCAAAGAGCTGCCCTCGTGTGTTGTGCACACCATATAGTATCATGCCCTTAAGCAATCCAGAGTAAATTTACCATAGCCACCATCATGTATCAGAAAAAATTGTCTGCTAAGGTTGATAAATCAGTCAATTACCTGCTTCCTTGACTTTTATCCTTGTGTAAATGTTTTTAACCTGACATTACCAGTACGTGTGAAAAGACGACCTGCACATTGCCAAAACCAACTATTTAAATTACTAACAAATCCTTAATTACTATAAACAAGATTACAACAGGCTTATTTAAAAAAAGGTTTCTAAACAGCAAAGTGATAGCTCCAGAAAATAAAGCTCCCTTGCTGTCACTATTTGAGGCTGCTGTCTCCACATTTACTCTTGCTCTGTGTACGACCCTCGGGGCTCCCTCAGCCCACCTGAATGCCACAGCAAGAGCACCTGCTGTCTCTCCATCACTACTCCTTGCATGGCTGAGCATGTACACAGGGCATGAGGTTCCCAGTCTCCTCTCAGCATCTCCTATGAGGTCCAAACCACCTTCCTCCCCAAGCCATGTGCTCCCTACACATTATAAAGTAGGAAGAAATCATTAATATACCAGAGGAAGGTAAGACAAACAAATACTATTAAAGACCTGCAGTTACTGACTTTATCTTCAAGGCAGAGCTGCTTCAGTGTTCCTGGTGGGAATCTAAAGAACAGTCCAATGCTCGCAGGTGGCAGGAGAGTGTGGAAAAACCACAGGCTATCATCCTTGCCAGTGAGCTGATCTGGGCTAAAAATGGAATATTAAATCTACAGCAAGGTAGATGCATGTGAGCTCAGGTAAAATTTCACTTTCCATACTTCCTCTCTCACTGGTAAGAGTAAGAGATTTCCAGAACAGGAGAAGAGAAAATACCTAATACAGACACTGAAACCAGAAGTACTATTATATATCATTCTTCTTCCTCTACACACAGAAGTTATTAAACACAACGGACCATGCAATAGATCTGGTTTCCTGTATCTCTTCAAAGGCATAGTGAAAGTTTGGAATTGAGAGGTGGTAAACTCCCACCAGGGTTTGTACAGAGGCAGACTAATGTAAGCCTAGCACAGCTCCAATACTTGAGAAAAGCTCTATTAGAAGTTTTCAGCAGCACTGCAAAAACATACAGCAGCACCAGAACACATCCAGTCATTTCAAGGAGCATGCTTTCCAACTTTCTCCCTACTTACTTCTGTTCCCCCTGTAGCATCATCCTGAGGGAAAACTGCTCTACAGATGCTCAAACAACCTCAATAACTATTACCTCAGTTTCCTCGAGAAACTGCTAGGACCTAATTAGAATACAGGCTCTGTTTCAGGCTGAAACTATTTTTCTGTTGGGTCACATGTGCCTGGGACAGCAGGTTGAATCCCTGGCTCATACTCCTATGCAATATACATAACCAACAAAGGTGGAGGAAACAATATTTCCTTGTCTCTTTCTGAGGTCTAACTACTTCCTGATGTCTAAGTACTGCTGTAGAAAAGAGAACTTCAGGAGACATTCAGTTGAAAGAGCAATCAGAAGCCCTACAGAAGAACATGGTATTTTTGAGCTGCTTTCTCCATGACTACTGTCTTTAATTTCCTGAGCCAGGCCATCAATGTTGAGGATAATACAAATGGCAACCTTCACTTTTCCTCTTCTCTCCAGTGCTTAAAGGCATGCTGTGTCTTCTCTTGAACCAGTTCCAAATAACTTCTCATTCTATTAACTTCTGAAACCACCAGTAGTCTTCAGGGAGTGACACTGATAAAGCACTGATATTAACAAAATGAAAAATGACTATTTCTCCACTTTCCTACCTTTCCTGACCAACCTTCTTCAGTTGGTATAGAAAACTTATCATAAATATTGACTGGTAAAAGGTGAAAAAGAGAAAAATCATCAGTGATGAAAGCAGTGATTACACCACAAGTGGTTTTGAAGAAATAGACAGAGAGACAGAAGAAAACTAGTCCTCATCAGCGTAGTAGTCCTACACAAGAATTAAAGCTGAAAAAGGCTGTGTGTGAAGCTCTGCTGATAGGTGTGAAGATTCTCTAAAGAAAACTCCCTGTTGAGCCACAAGTTAAAAAACCAAAAACCAACCACCCAAACAAACACTCAAAATGCCAGAGATCTCATGTCTGCAAACTACACTGCCAAGGCTCCAGACATCCCCACAATCATCATATAACCCCAACAGCTCTGTCATTGCAGTCTAGAGCTCTTGGACCCAAAAACTGTTTGAACACAGATACAGCTCACAGCACCAGTAAAACAGCACGAGAAAAATTCTTGCTGGCCAAAGGGTGGTTTTCACCTCCCCAGCACGAAGTTAACCCAGGTAGCTTCTAAGGAAGGAAGACAAGCACAGCATCTCTATCTCTTTATTCCTGCAGGAGTCTGGCTGTCTGCTTTCCACATAAAGGACATATTAGAGCTTGAAAAACTGTCAAAGAACTGGTTATATTTGCCTACCTTGATGAGCTGATGTGGTGTTGTACACTCTGACCTATGCATACTCTGACTTTTTTGGTTAGCTCGTTATTTCCTTCTCTGAGCATGAATAAGACATCTCGCCTTCCCAACGGTCCCCGTGGCATTCTGGCAAAAGCATTTCATTCCGCTCGATTGGGAAGAATCACTACTGCTACATATTCAATAATCCAAACACTTCAGTTCATGTGTAGGGCCACGTTCTCTCCTGTGTGGCACGTGAGTATTTGGCAAAGGATGCGCTCTGATTCTCCCTTGTGTTTTCTAACCTAGACAGAGCCTGGACACTGGTTTACCAACAGCAGCTGGAAATGGCTGTTAACCAGCAATAACTAGATCTGAGTGCGTTCCAGCCATGGTTTCATCTCTAACTCTTTCCATCTCTGATTCATAGGCTATTCTAAGTTTTAGTGCTATGAAGATGTATGAAATAACAGTATTATTTCTCTCCTAGAAACATCCCCCACTCCCATGCAATAAGAATCCTGGTCTGGGAAGGCCAAGGCAACTTCTGTAACATTTGCATTACCCTAACAGCACAAGGGAGATCAAAGGAAAGCTGCAAAGATGGCCCTTTCCTGATAATAAACATAAAGTTCAATCTTAAAAATAATGTTAAGTGGAACTCAGTGAGGTCATCTTAAATCATTCTAAATATTGAACTCAGAAAGGTAGTGTGAAAGCAAATGCTGTGAACTTTCTTTACCTTTTATTAACATACAGAAAGAGAAAAACCCACAGTAAGCACTCAAAACACTGACTCTTAGGAAAGGACTTTTAAAATATATGGAATTGTTGCTTTAGAACACATTTATTAAAGTTGTTTCAGGGATCAATAAATTAAAAGAAACAAAGTCAACTAGAAATCCCTGTCACCTTAATATGTAGCTGGCAAAAAAACCCAAAACATGGGAAACCTCAGATCAACAGTGCCTGTAATTATCCCTATTGAGTTTACAACTCCTATCAAGGGGTCACAAAGCAAAGGGAAGAGCTCACAAACTGTATGTATGGCAATGTTCAACCACAGCAGGTAATAACAGACCAGAGTACCAGCTTTAACTAAGATCTCTTATAGTTTTGACTAGTTTCTGTTTACTTTTGCTATAAGCAGCTTCTGCTCTACTTTTGGTAAATAACGTGCTCCTCATTTACCATTATATTCTGCCTGAAGTGCTGATGCTCATTAGCTTTCCAACTGGTTCAGAAACAAAAGGTTTACGTTTCAGATACTGAAATTATTCCTTCCTGAACATGCCATGGGAATCTACTTCCCTATAATTTAATTTTTTCCCTCTCTCCTGAAGTCAGATTAAAACATGGCAAATTATATTCTCTGTGTTTCTAATTCCTCCCACATGCATGATATTATGGTAACGTATCTAAGGGAAGCTTCAGGAAGTGTTTGTTTTGTCGTGCTGTGTTTGCTACCAAAGACAGCTGCTTTCTGTGTCCCTGAGAGGATTGCTTGGGGTTAACAAGCAAAGCCAAATAAGAGAGGATTAGGATGCTTCTCCTAGTGGTAGGCGAACACACAGAAGCAGACCATGTGGAACAGGCACTCCTCAATTCCAGGCACACAGTTTTAGGTACTGCCTCAGCTTTCAACATTAAGAAGTCAGAGGTCACATAATTAACATGCAAGCACTGAACAAGAAGTAGGCATTCCTCAAATCTTATTTTAAAGAAATCTAGGATTCTGTGCCAAGAAATCTAGGATTCTGGTACAAGAAACTAATGCTGTGGCTACTTAGGGCACAGACACAGCAAAAATGGCAGCAACCTGTTTTGACACTCTGCCTAAAAATCCACCTAAAATTCAGATGTAAAGGAATAGCTAGAAGCGAAGTGAAAGTTTCACGTTCATGTCCATTCCATTCCTGGCTCTTTCTGCTGAACAAACAAACAAGTGTGACAATGGCAGTGGGATTTGATTTTATTTTCCCAAAGTGCATTTCTCGGCTGGAAACTCTTGTGAGCTTTACCAACACTTTTTTTGTGCAGGCCAATAAATGCCTTCAAAGACAACAACTCTGATTCTCATGAGAGCATGTCTCTACTAAATAACGCAGTGCTGTGTAGTGATACCTGAGCCAGCTTGAGTATACCCACAAGTAGTAGAGCTGAATTAACCTGGGTAGACTGCTGTGATAACGGCCTCCCATACACGAGGTAGCTTATTTAGAGCTTGCTTTGTTATCTCAATGTGGCACAGCACTGTGCAGGAAGACAATATAAACAATTATGATGAAGTCTATTTAGGCGTTATGGGCAATGTTCAAGTACCTCAAGGTGGGCAGAAGAGCCCCCTGCAGAGTTATTCACTGTGCAAAGAACTCCCTTTGGCAACTCAGAATTGACAAAAGGATTATGTCAGCCTTTCCTTCCCAGAACAAGGAGCAGGGTGAGAGCCTGGGGGCAGCAGAAATTAGAGCAGCTCTAGGCTGTTATGCTTACACTGGTGCCTGAGAAGGGCTCTTCACGGGCTCCAAGTGCTAGAAATACAGGGGTAGATAAGAGGAAGTTCTGCTCCAAACACATAAAGGAATGGGTCCTCAGTCATTAGTTACCAGGTCTAGACTTGGCACAGTGGTTTATAAAGGGAGAGACTCTGGCTGTGCTTCAGGAAAGCAAGCAAACACAGCTACACCACCACCTGCTATCTAGATACACTTGCCTGGCACTCTCTCTGTTCCTTACTTTTCACTCTAGGTAACGATCAGCTGGTGTTGTGTGTTCGTATTTTAATTTTTGAGATGAGTAATTATTTGTATGACTACACAAGTCAAGTGAAGTATGGAAGCTTGCAAAAAATGTCCATTGAAGACACACATGGGGATTACTCATTAAGCTAAATACACACTTATTAAAACCATCAGTTGTTTCAATGCATTTTTCTAAAAGTTACTTGCCCTGATACACCATCTTACAAAATCTAACAGGCACCAATATTCATGATACGTCCAAAACATTCATTCAGAACAGGAAGTTTTAATTTTAAAGCAAAGCTTATGCCAAATCTTCTCCCTTAGAGAAACTTTCAGATAAAACTTGGGACCATGCAGGGAAGAATTCTTTGTACCTGCACAGAAAGCCCCGCCATAGAGGGAAACCACATCCAGGCAGTAAACCCCAGATGAGGGCCAGAAGAGCTATAAGCCCTTCCTGAGAAAGGGAATCCCTAGAGGTAGGACCATGCAGAATTCAAAGGGATGATGACAGCAGTTTGGCTTTGAGTTGCTTCAAAAATTTTATTTCTACCCTAGTGAGAGCATCCCTAACAAAAGAAACAAAACAGTGCAGATGTTTGGAACCTAATTTCATTTTCTGCTGATTATACTACTCATGACAAGACCTCTACCACTTGGTAACCCTTTAATTTTTAATGGAATTTATTCTAAACAGCAACTAAATCATCAGTCTTGCATAAAAACTATCTACTGTGCTATCAGCACTACTTGCTCTTCCCCTCTACTTCCAATCCTGTTGCCAAAGTACTGAAAAGAACAAGGAAAAGGATTATTTATGCAGCCCAGTTTTTCTACCTTTACTGCATGTTTCTCAAAAGCCATAACTCTTTTGTCATTCCAAATTACCCAAACTTGTACTCCATGTGAATTTTTAACCGGCAAAATGGAACAGGCTTGTCTTACTGTTAGGTTTAACTTGGAATTCTACTACTCAGTATAATTACATCACAAACAAGGAAACCCCTTGAAAAGCAGAAAAAATTTTAAGGAACAGAGCTAACTACTAAGCTGATAAGTTCAGGTTGAGAATATTTGTCATCTAGACCAAGGAGGACACCAGGCTGTAAATGCTACTGAAGGTATGTGAGGAAAAGAGAAATTGTTTTTGGGAGCATAACACTGCCATAACTGTGACCCTAAGTTAGTCTGGAGAAGAAGAAAAACTAAAAGACAAGCTCTCATGTGAGTTTACAGGTTACAAGCTGCTGAATCCTTCATTAAAGTAGCCACAATGCAGTGTATAGTTGCACCCATCAATGCTGCCTGAACCCTGCAGCATGCATCCTTTCAAAAGAAGTATGAATCAACATTTTTAAAAGAAAATCCTTGGAGAAAGGGATATTATCCACCTTTTAGAGGTTGGTTGTTTTTTTTTTTTCCTTCAGCCCAATGTAATTTATTATCCTTCATGGCCATATCATCCCATAGCATTTATTGTTCTTGAGAGAGAACACTTAAAGTAGAACAAAAATAAAACTTTTCTTTGAGGAGCAGAAAGATAGAGAAAGGAAGAGAACTCCCCCATCTCCATGAAAACTGGATTCTATTACATGTTGCTGGTTACTTTGTAGTCCAGATATCTTGCATATTATTATTTTTGTAAGGCACATGATACTTTAGCCTTCATACATCCTCAAGGGTTTTGTATGCATAAACCCAAATGATACAAATACCATGAATGGCAAACTAGGCAACAAAAAATGGTGTACTAGAAGTGAAGACAAAATATTATTGAGAAGATACACTCTTCAAGCATCACTCTGGAGCACTTTAACAGCTGTAACAGTAAAAGGATTCCAGGCACAACCCACATTAGCATTTCCTAACCATCTGAACTTATGTCTGTATCATGATTTCTTTGCAATGTGAAAGAAAAAAAAGAGTCCTCTATACAGTGCTTCATGACAAATCACATGCCTTGTGATGCTTCATGTTAGAAAACCTTTTAACTTCCAAAAAGTCCTCTTTTGTAGGTCATGCTCTCATTATCTTGCTCTGGGATCTGGTCTGATTAAATTATAGGAAATTACTAATACTTCACTTTGAACAGCCAGCTCCTCCTGGCTCCTCTTCTTCCTTCTTTTTTTTCTAAACTTAATTCCTCCTACTCCTGCCTTCTTACATATGAAAAAGGCAACAATTCCTCTGTTACAAAGATTAAGTCAGACTCTTCTTCATCCATTTTAAAAGTAAAAATTCTTTCTGTCTGCATGTTCCTACATTTCCCATTCCACTGCTCTACCTGCAGGTTTTCCTGTTTGGTCAACTAAAAAGTTTGCAGTTTTGTTTTAAATCTTTGGCACCCCTACCCTCTCTAAAATCTAATTCATAAGAACCTAAAGACTAAACTAGTTTAATAAGCACAACACTGACTTTTTGGTGGTCCAATCTATACTCCAGTGTGATTTATTTATATTTTGTACTATCAGACAACACTAAAACATAGTCTACCATTGATTTGCTGTGGACATTTATGACTGAATGATTCTTATAAGACTGACTGAGTTTGCGTAACAAAAAAGAAAATTAGCAAGTAAATTTAAGGAGACAGAGACTTTACACATCAGACAGGATCACCATGAAGGGAGAAGGTATTTCTGAGAAGTTTGGGGCAACTTCACTAGCACAACAGGGACAAAATAAGAACAGTATCCTCAGATGGAATAATGGGGATGTTACTCAATCCACCAAAAGGCTGCTGTTTATTTGAGAGGTGTTATTAACCTAATCGTACTACTAATAACAATAATTCTCCCTACATGGATCCTCTTGTTGACTATGTGCTAGATCATGATCCCTGTAGTGGTTAAGAGGTTAAAAATAGTAAATATGTCAGAAGAACAAATAAAAATTTCCCCTTACACATACAATGTGTGCTAGTAAAGTAATACAACCATTTAAAAGAGAAAGATTCCTGTTCCTGGCAAAAGTATTTTGTCTTGGAGGCAACTCTTTAATGCTAAATGACAGTAAAGGCTTTCCTGACATTGGGAAGTCTTTTGAAAAACCTATCCAACACACTTCCTCTCTTGCTATCAGAAAGTATCAAATGAAGCAAGCTACAGAAATAAAAAAGAAGGAAGCTCTAAATCACTATTAATTTACTTGTTTGACAGTATTTTCTTTGTCCTCCGATGATATAATCGAGCAATAAAAAACCAATATAATAAAAAGCTTCACAGAGTTCAAGTGGTTTTTTACTGTATAGAAAGAGCTAACACTTCAACAGGGTATCTGGAACATCTAACACTGTACCTGACCACGAAAGCAAGAAGAGTTATGCCCCCTTATTATCACTTATCTGGTTTTTGATATTGAAACTAATGTTGTATCAATTCCACATCTCCTTCTTTAACAAAATAAATCTAACAGAAAATTCCACTGCAGTTCATCCTACATTAAAAGCATTCCTCAGAAACTAGCAGGAGTTCAAACTTCTCAGCGTAGCATCTGCTACTCTGTAACAAATGCAAGCTCTGAATAAATAGAATTGTGGCATTCATTCACAAATTGCATTGCTGACAAGCCTCCCAGACAGAATCAAACCCCAAGGAGTATCGATTGCTACACTTAAGGCTATGTAGTGATCTAGATCTTAAACGTTTACTCGAGTGCCTCAAGACTTCCCAAAACTTCTACTTTTCAGGCTGAGCTCTTTCAAGTCACACGGAGCAGTTCAAAGGTAACAGACTTCCAGGAATTTTCAGTAAAGAAAATAATAGTCTGAGGTAGAATGGAAAGTGAAGCAACAAGGAGAACAAAACCAGGGTAAAGTTGTATTTATACATGTATTTTTAAAGATTCTTATGCTAACTCAATAAATGAGAAACAACTATTTAAGTGCTGAAGTGGTTGAATGGGAGGGAAAAACCTCCAACACACGTACACACAGGAATGAGCAAAATTCCTTTAAACATTCCAGTGCAAATGAATTGACTTGTCCAAGGTAGTCACGTCCAAAAATAATCATAGGACAAATGTGTACTGGTCAAACTTGTAAGTTATAGACCTAACTCTGTCATTTTAAACTGAGTCTACACTGTTGTAGTATTTAGTTCGGATATGAATGAGCCATTGTCTATCCAGGAACTCCTAAAATCCTTTCCTCATTCCTTTGTATCTTAAATTAAGAAGGATGCACTTTCCTTTTTATTTCACAGAGTGTGAGTGAGGACATTCTGCTGCCATATGTGGCTAAACAGTTCCCCAAAATTGACTTCTTTACACATGAAAACTCCACTTACAATACATGTAAATATTGGAGTCTCAAAGGGCCCATCCATCTGACTGAACCCTGAGGTTCACCCTGCTTTGAGCAGGGGGCTAGGCCAGACGACCTCTAAAAGACCCTTCCAAACTAAATTATGTTGTAAACAACTGCAATGACTGAAAGCTCAACCTTAACTCTGCCCTTTTAAGCAGATGCCGCCAAAACACACTATTATTGCATCTAATTATATCAATCCTTCTCTTCCTTCAAACACTGAAGCGTCAGTATCCAGCAACTCCCTTGAAAATGAACTAAACTCTCGGAGCAGCCTCATACATCTCTAGCAAACTCTTGCACAGAGGACTTCTTCACCATGGCGTGTGTTTTGGCAGTGCAGTCTTCTCATGTGGAATTACCTCTAAATTTACACGAGGGCTGTCCAGTGAAGTCAATGGACAGAAGTATAAAATCAGGGTCTGGGTCACCAGCAGCTCCATACTATCACTGCAAGCAGCCTGACAGTGTTCCTCAGGTGCATTTCAGGGTACATAACAATTTATAAGAAACTAATTAAGGCCTAGAAATCCTGAGAACACAGCTTCCTACTCAAGCTGTACTAGAGTTGACAAGGACTTGCCAGACCAAGTTACATTTGCTCAGTTACACTGTAACACTGGTAAATTATTCTGTGTATCAACATCTGACTACTTATTTTCCCAAACAACTGCAACAGAATCCAAAATATCACAGGGAGTTTCAGTAAGGTGCTACATCGCTTAGGTGTACTGAAGACCATTCACGAGCCTGTCACCTAACTCAGGAGTGAATCACAACAGCAATGCCCTCAATGGGGCAGAGTTAAGGTTGAGCACAGCATTAGCCAGCTTCTTTTGGGATGCCCGTGGTGCACTTTACAGTTCTGCCACTGTTAATACTTCAAGGTGAAATATGCACTCTGTCCCGCTAAGAAATGTATTGCTAAAACCAGTGAGAACTGTGGAATAAAAATGTTTTTTACACTGAGCATCCATTAAAGCAACATGTTGCTAAAACAACAACAAACCCCCCCAAAAAAACACAAAAAACCCTTAAAACCCAAAGTAAGACCCCTAATCACTATTTACAGCATCTGTACACTGAATTCCAAGGCATTTGCTGAATCTAGAACACTATTATTCTGAGTGACCTGAAGTGTTATTATTGTCAAATAACAGTTTTTTGATTCAGTTGCAAAAGAAATTAAAATAAATAAATCCCACCGAAAAGTAGCGTTCACGTGGGACATACGGTGTGTTTGCGTATCACACACCAGGAAGGAAAAAAACAAACAACCCACCCAAACTCCTCCAGTGAACTGAACTAAAAAAATTAATCCGAAAGAAGTACAGATTAGGCCGTGTAATTTAAAAAAAAAAAAAAAAATAGCAACACACGCCGAACTCTATTCGCACAATGAAGGCAATTGTTCGCCGGCCCAAAAGAAAAGCCCGTCGGCTCCCCGGCGCGGCGGGCAGAGGTCGGGGCCGCGGCGCCGCAGCCGCAACCCCGGCGGCGGCGGGGCCAGCGCGGGGCCGGATGGCCGCGGGGCCGAGCGGCAGCCCCCTCCGCCGCCTCATCCGCGGCGCGCCCGGGCGAGCCAAGATGGAGCCCAGGTTTGATGTTCAGCCCCAGGGCGGGCGGAGGGCAGCGCCGGGGCGGAGGGCGAGGGCAAGGTCGAGCCGCCAGCCCGGCGCGGCCCCGCCGCCTCCGCCCGCCCGAGAGCCCCCGCGGGTCTCCTGCCCGAAGCCGGTTCCCCCCCGCCACCCCGCCCCATCACCGCCCCCTCCACGCGCGCGCACGGCCCTGCGCGCCCGGGCTTCGGCCCCTTGCCCCGCCCGCCGCGTCCGGGGCGGGCGCTGCAAGGCGCGGCGCCGAGCTCCCGCTGCCCCCCCCAGCCGAGCCGAAAGCCCAGCCGAGCCGTTGCCAGCCGCGCTCTGCGCGGGGAATCGGCGTTAACCGCTCGGCTCCTCCGCCGAAGGCTTAGCGGTGGGCAGAACGGGCAATAGGAAGGGATGGGAAGGGGGAACCGGGGGAATTAAACCTCCCCGCCCAAAAACCCAAACATCGAAACCCCCCACAAGCATAGCCCACCGCAACTTCAAGGCCCTTTTGCACTCGACTCGTGAGAAAGCGAAAAGGACAGAGTGACAAATATCTGCGGGCTGCAAGTGCCGCCCCCCCCCGTTCGCCCCCAGCCCGGCGCCCCCCCTTCGCCCGACCACCCCCATTCCCGGCGCTGGAAGTGCTCTGGGAGCGCTTGCCCCGGCCCCTCCGCCCGCAGGAGCGGCGCGGGACGCGCCGCCGCTCCGCCCGCAGCGGCGCCCCGCGGGCAGGGGCAGGAGCCGCCCGGTGAACTCCCGGTGACCGAGCCCGGCTCCGGCACCGGCGGCTCAGCCCTCGCCCTGCCCCGAGCACGGCGCGGAAGGGCCGCAGGCACGCTCCGAGCAGATGTGCCGGGGACAGACAAACAGACAAATGACCCCTCCATCCACCCCCCGCTCTCCTTAAACCAGCCCTGGGGCCACGCAGGGGCAGGGTATTTTTAGGTCTCTTCCCTTCCCCTCCGCCTCCTTCTCAATAGCTGCCGAGCGCTGAATACGAGGGAGAGGGTGGAGAGCGAGCGGCAGAAAAGTTAACTGTTTTGCAAAGAGGGGAGAAAAGAGGCAGGGGGGAGAAAAGAGGCAGGGAGGGAGGAGAGAGCCAGCACGGCAGGGTGAGCCGTGTCAGGGGATGTGTGTGTGTCTGTATGTGTGTGTGTGTGTCTGTATGTGTGTGTGTGTGTCTGTGTGTGTAAGCGCAGGGGGTGCCCGCGGGCGGAGGATCGGATGCACTTTAGCCCTGTGCTCTGCTGCTCTCGTCTGGGGCAGCGCCGCCGGAGCCTGAGTCTCGCCTGGTTCGCCTGACCCTTCATTTCACTGCGGCCAGGAGGAGCCCGGAGCCGCCGCCGCCTCCTCTCCCTGCTCTGCAGGACCCGCCTTGCCCACGTCTGCTCCCCGCCGCCCCCCTCCACGCCGCCGCCGGCGCGCGCGGCCCCTCCGGGGTGCCCCGGGGTCCGTGTGCGGTGCCCCCCGCCGGCCCCTCCGCGCCGTGCCCGCCCTGCGCCCCGCTCCCGGGCCGCCCAGCCCCGCCGCAACCTTTAGCGGGGGAACGACCTCTTCGGCTGGGTCCCGGCACAAGACGCCAGCAGCCGCTAGTCCCCCTCTCGCCGCCCTCCCCTCCGGTGTTTAGCCCCCTCCCCACCCCAATAAAAACAGACCCCCCCTCCCTCCGAGCCCCAAAGAGGAAACCCACACCGCCCCCCCCGCCCCCCCACCCTCAGCACAAATGCACAATCACGGGCGAGGGGAGGGAGAGGGAGGAAAGGGCGAGAGACGCGAAGAAAGAAGGGGGGAAAGGAGAGAGAGGAAAAATTAAAAGGGCACAAGGCTGTTCATCACCAACATGGCTGCCTTAGCTCAGACCTAAAAGAGGAATAACCCAGGCTGTGTCTTTGTCAGTTTCACCTCTGTAACCCTAAACTAATGCACGAAACGACGGAGGCGGCTGCAGAGGGGAAGGAGACGGGGAGAGGAGGAAGGAGAAAATGGCAAAAAGAGGGGGCACTTACGTGAAGAGAGGCGCTGGCTGCTCCTGCCATTCCTCCTGGGCATTTTCCCCCTTTTTTCACATTCTCCTCCTTGGTTTAACGGGAGATCAAATAAGACCGGGAGGGGGGGGCACGGACGGGCACAAAGCCGGGGCCCCCGGGGGAGCTGCTAACCGGGGCGGGTTTTCCCCTCTTCGCCGGGGGAAAGGGGGCTTGAAGCCGGTTTTCCCGGAGCCACCGCGAAGGGCTCCCTCTCCCCCTTCTCTCTCTTCTTTTCCTCTCCCCCCCACCCCCACCCCCCCCTACCCACCCCCCCCCCCGCAACCCGGGTCGTGCACCTGGCTTGTCCCCGGTCGCAGTAGTATCCCTCAGTCGGGCCGGGATGTTTTCCGGCGGCTGCGGGGCGGGCGCCGGCCGGGGCGCGAGGGGGGGGGCGCGGCGGTGCCGAGGGCTGTGCCCGCCGCTCCTGCGCCCCTAACTAACACTAACGCCGGGATCAAATGGGCAGCGGCGCGCGGCGCTCCCGGCGCCCGCGGGCGGGCAGGGACACCCGCGCCACACCCCCGGCACGGCCCCGGCGGGCGGGCACACGCCGCGGGCACACGCACCGAACACGCGCGCCCCGGCGGGGCAAGAGGGGACGGTGGCCCCCGCTCCCCGCCGGGCCCCCCGGGCGCGTGCGGGCGCTGCGCGCGCGGCGGGTCGAGGGATGCGCTTGCCCCGCGATCCTGCACCCGGCTGCTAATCCTCTCTTACGAAAAAAAAAAAATAATTAAAAAAAATTTAAAAAAAAAAAAAAATGTGTATATGTAAATTTGTGGGTCTCGACCGTTCGCGCTCTGATTCCCTGGTTTGCGGTGGGAAAGAAAATAATAATGTCGAACATTTTTTCGGTTTTTTTTCTTTTTTTTTTTTTAAATTAAGACGTTTTGTCTTCCTGTGTGTTAGAAACTGAAAAAAAAAAATTGTAGTGGTGCAAAGCTCACCTCCATAAAATTTGTTGGATGTGATCAGCACAGGGGGCCCGAGGGGCTTTGCTGCAGCCGAACTTCAGTTCAGTGGAGGGAGGAGGAGAGAATGGTTTATATACGACCCCCTCCGTGCCAAAATAAGCACACAAAGTAAGAAGGGAAGGTGGGCAAGTTGGTATTCTGACGATTTCTAATGCAGGTTTTAAAAAGTGGGAAGAATGCAAGCAGCGTGAAAATCACAACTCCTTGAGAGTGTGTATGTGTGTGTGTGTGTGTGTGTGTGTAGGGGGGAGGAAATCAAGATTAGGTCACCCCTAATGGTTGATTTAACTGCTACATGATACTTCTACAGTGCACACAGCAAACTGGACTTCTGAAATTTACTTTTTTTTTTCCCTGCTATAATGCAGGTATATGAAGCTTTATCCTGAAGCGATTCCAGTGTGCACTATGAAGCCAGGATAGCAGTTTTCATTAACTGATACATACTTTCATTACTTCACAAATCACACATCTTTCTTCAAAGACAGACATGAAGGTGGGGAAAAAAAATAGAAGAGAGATTGGGTCTCACTAAAGCACAAAAGGTACTCCGTGAAAGAGAAGTGCTCTCTTTGTGACTTGCAGTC
The DNA here is from genome assembly GCF_001715985.3 of Manacus vitellinus. Classification (NCBI taxonomy): domain Eukaryota; kingdom Metazoa; phylum Chordata; class Aves; order Passeriformes; family Pipridae; genus Manacus; species Manacus vitellinus. The sequence continues at coordinate 54,591,346 of NW_021938789.1, read as the reverse complement.
ATTTGGATAAAAGTTAACACAGAGGTTCTTAATGGTTTAAACTCCAAAACCTGTTACTACAATTGAAGTAAAATTATTTGAAGCACGGTTGTTTCATATAGCTCTCTCTTTGTGTAAGAAAACTTTGAACTTAGCGGAATACATAATAGAAATCATGAGTCAGATGTTGCAAAACTTAAAAATATGCATTATTCTAGCATGTATACCTGTGAGAATTTTTTTGCTTTTGACAACCTGACTCATCATTTTATCACACCATCCTCTATCCTAACTTCAAAAAATTTTTTTTAAAATAAACAGTTGCCTAGGAAAACACAAACCAGCAAATTTGCAACCTAAATATTTTAGAACAGTCAACTTACACTCTTAATCACCTCAATTTAGAATGGTTTCACATAATCTTACACCCATGTCACAGCCGCAATTATCCTTTCTACAGGAAAAAAATCTAAATAAGATTTAAAAGATTATATGTATGACAAGCTGAGGTCATGCGTGTGCAATTTCGAGTTTCAAAACCACATATACACATCTGCTGAGACAAAACGGACTCCTCCTGACTTCAGCTGGTTTATCACTTCACAATACAGCTAAAATACTTCATTTTCATGGAGAAATTTGCTTATATTTAATCCGGAAGTAAAAACCAAGGTGTATAGCTGACAGTACTAGAGATTTCTGGAGGGAAAGATGAGTCCAAACAGCTGCCTGACTCTTGCTCATGACCAAGAGTACCAGAGTCAGAATTCCTCAGAATATTCAGGTCCTGTCTTTTCCCTCAGTTCTCCAGTTTATACTGGGTTTGGAGATTTGTACAGCATTAGTAGTGATAATCAAAAATATCAGAGGCATTCTTTACCATTGCTCACTAACCTCAACTTTAACATGCCTGAGACTAACAACAGAACTTTGTTCACTAATAAGAGTTGCAATGCTGAACCTACTTACTTATTTTTTAAATGCATTCTAATGTCAATTGTGCTAAACTCAGCCAGCTTTGTGATCAGCATCTGAATGATCCTACCAGTGCAGGAGGCCACAAAGTAGCCATTTTGGAAAGGAAAAGAGTACTAGCCCTGTGATATGATCCACAGCTGCTGTGGCAGCCCTCCTTCAGGTGTTCTAGGAGAACAGGACATAGGAAATACCATGTTCTGCACTGTCACTCTTTCCACCCTCTACTCCTCATACGTTTCTGGCACGTAAATTAATGTTGACATTGTCAGCATTAATTTACAATATGCTGTGCGAGTTTTTTTCCCCTCCATCATTTGAAAACCCCTCAAGGCGGGGTTGAGGTGGCTGCAGCAAAGACACTATGGGAACACAGCTCTCTGAGAGGGCCATGGGGACTGGCACAATATAGAGCAGCATTAAATCTCTCGAAGGGTGACCTTGGCTTCTATAGACACCCCAAAAGTTTGCCTGAGAGTTTAGTGGGCCAATACTTAAGCGTGTTCTGCACTGAAAGAAATCCCAGTGGTTGAATGAATTATCAGGGAGAAACTTAATAAATTCAAGATTTGAAGGGTTTCTAACCCCACACCTGGAAATACTCCATTTGGGAATAACTTGCTTCCTCATATCTATCCTGGCTAATTGTATTACTCCACATATTGTCCTAGTCAACAGATCCAGCCATCACACTGAAATCATAGGCACATCAGTGCTAACTTTGAATTATTTTACCCATTGGTTTAAGGAAGATGACTAAGGCCATAATGCCATTTAAAAAATAATCTTCCATTATGTGTTTGGTGATATAGTACAAAAAAGAATTAAGTCGGCTGACCACACTTTTGAACATTTTTAGTCCAAACACAAGAAAATAGTTGCAATTCTTCCACAGATAACATAATATAAATAATGCATCGTTTCTGCAGGTCCTTCTATTAATAAGTAATGATTGTATGGCACCTTCCAAACACCAAATCTAGTTACACATATGAATTAAGTTCAGCTTCAGAATCCACTCTCGAACAAAGTAAATATTTTCTTCACTTACACATGAGAAAAATGAAACAAATCGAGTAAATAAGGTTTTAAACAGTAATAAATGATGTAACATTCTTAAAACATTTGCAGGGTATCTAGCATCCAAACTGTCTTTACACAGAGTAAAAAATACTTGAAAAGGTTTTCTAAACAGAAACTGAAAAATTAGCTGGCATCCTTGCTTTATTCTTTGAAACTTTAAGGAGTTCTGTTCCCAGGCTCAGATTTTTTTAAAGAAGTGTACTGAGTGGAAAAATGGGACCATTTTCACCAGTTCTTGAGCTCGCCAAACCAAACTATGCCCACCTCTACTTAAAGTATAGCCTACCAAAATGATGGTCAGGTCAAATGCGTGTCCCCTGGGCATGCAGAGGAGAGTTTTTCAGGCTCCACGGGCTCTTTTTAATGGTACTCCTATCTTTGGATTAATTTCCTATTGAACACAGAAGGTATTTGCCTACAGCCTCTGTATCTTCAATGTGCAACATGAGGCCTCCTGGTTTTCATTGAAATTACCATCTCTCTCTCACACCTGTTGCAGGATATCCTTAACAGTCTTCTTCTCTTTTCTGTTTTAATTGATGTCAATATTTCTACTTAGCAGTAACTATGATCCAATCCTGCAAACAAGATTTGGTTATAAACTTCTCTTTGCTCTGAAGCATTTAAAAGGCAAATGCAAAGGGATGAACAAATCCAGAGGATAACAGCTCATGGATGCCATCAGCCACGTTTGCAAATGCTCTGTAAGCAAATAACATTAACTAGTAGGTTTGCAATAATAATAAATAATGACAAGTGACTGGCAAGGCCACCAACCAACTCCTCAAAGGCCAATGAACAATGATCAGAAACCATTGCTGTCCAATGAGTATCATCTTGGAACTCATAAACCATTATAAGTGGGAGATGCATTTGCATAACCAGCAGATCCTAAATGACAGACATAGGGCTCTAGCTTTTGTAAAAGGCAATGAAGTTCTCTTTCCCCAAAATTTTTAACCTTTTCCTTCTTAAAATGAAAGGAAAATGAAAGTGTCACAGCCCATTCTAGGTAAAACCTCTTTTTGCAACCCTGAAAATCACTGACAGTGCTCTCCCAACTGTTTAGCTCCCTATGCCATGCTTGTGAACATACTGAATCAGAAATGTCCTTAAAGACCAAGATTTTCATGAATTCCACTACAACCTCACAGCCTCAGAGTGGAAAGGCATCAGGGAGGAGGAGTTCGATATAACCTACCTAACCTCGCTAAACCACAACCAGCTTTCTCAGTATCTGGCCTAAATCTTGATAAACCTACTGGCCATCATAACTTTAAGACAATTTCAACACAAAATGCTTCTAACTGAAATGCAAATTTAACATATTAATATTTCTTCAGAAGAACCATAGTTTTTATATTTTTCAGCTGTACTAACTGCATAAATGTGTAGCACACTACCTAGGAAAGGTGATACAGCTCCTAATTTCAATTAAAAAAAAAAAAATCAACACTTAAAGCTGGCAGCCTTAAACCCATGCTGATATACAATACTAGACATTACAGGCCAGAAATGCATTGGACCACACATTAGTGTCCACGTGCATTCGTTGTTACTCAGATACTGTAGGATGCTTCTTCAGATTTACCAAAGAGGTTTCATGATTCTTATCTTACCATAAGTGCAACTGGCTTTTCAGTTGCATAATTCACTATACCACCTCTTCACAGCCCTTTTCTGTAGGGCTGTTTCACAAAAAAAAAACCCAACTAAACAACCCAACAGAAATCCACCAATCAACCAACCAGTCATGAGAGCCTAGGATTATTGGACTTAAGTCTACAGATACCTGAAATGCAGAATTTCTCCCCCAAATCCAAGCGAGCAACATCTTTCCAGTACAGATTAAATATAGAAAAAATAAATTAATATTTTACAACGTAAAGCACTAAGCAGTTTCTGAAGTGATGAAAAGAATTTGTTTAGTCAACTGAGGACTGGAACACTCAGCTCAGGGCTATTACGGTTACAAATGTGGAAACAGAAAAGGATAAATATCTGCTCCAATCCTGATCTTTTTGCACCGGTTTATATTCTCCATTTAAATGCATTGAAATCAATAACTTTATCCCACCTTAAGAATAGTCTAAGTTAAATCAGAGTGAGACCCAGAGAACTCTATCATTTTACTTCTTCTTAATAGTTTGTTAGTGACTGGTTAACTGAAAATTTAGTCACAGTTCCGTTAGCAAACACCTGCCATGGTGAAAGACAGTACCATCCTCCTGGAAAAACCACCACCAAACTGTCAAAACAGAATGCATTTGGCCTCCTATTTACTTCAATGTGAAATCTTGCAGCTTAGTTAGGTAACAAGGCAATAGCATTTTAAGCCACAGCTGTTTGCTAAATGAAAGTGTGTCGAAGTTTTTGAACATCTTGTTACGTGTACGTTGAGAGGCAGAGTCTCTGCTGCACCAGCAAGGTGGCAAATTCCTCAGGGAAATCAATCCTGGTTTCTCAATTAACTAGCTGGTTTTCTGTTGTTAAAACACTAGAGTGATACTGAGACTGCGCTGGATCATGAGAACGAACAAGAGTCCAAGAAGCCCACCTACCATCTAAGGCTGTGCATTCACCAAACTCCTCTCTCTCTCTCTGACAGCACCTTACCAGAAACACAGCAGGAGCAAGGCAGGCAAGAAGGGGATGTTGGTGGTACTGATGCCAGCTATGGAATACCTTAACAGCTTAAAGAGATAGAAGGGCAATTGGGAGACAAGGAAACACAGTGATGCCAAGATTTTACGTTTTCAGGGAAAAGAAATGCATTAAGGCAAGGGAGAGGAGGGGTATGTGGAAAGGAAGCTTCTAGCAGAGTTCATCTGCCTGGTGTGATGAGTTTCACAGGGTAGTCAGCTGTACTCAACCATTCTGCATGTTCTCAGTAATCAGACCTCACCCACTGGCAGGCAGAAGGGTTTGGGCTGCAAGTCAGCCTCCTGTCACCGCTGCCTGCTGAGCATGAAGTCATGCAGCCAGTCCCCTCCAGGAGGAAATATCTCCTTGCACTGGCACTTCCCCATCGGACTGTGCAACGCAGAGGAAAAGGTTATTTGTCTTTTGAGACACTAGCAATAAAGTCTAGTTTCCTCAACCACTGCTAACACTATTTGATGCAAATACTGTTTCTACCCCCTGCTTCTCAGCAACTCTAAGGCCACCCAGTGTTTTCAAGACTGTAGTTTACAGTAAGAGGCAAAATATTTTTCCATAAGAAATAGACTAATAATAGTGAAAAACCACACAGAGTAGCACAAAATTCATGAGTAGGGAGAAAGGAAAAGACGTAATACCTGGAGGGAAGCAGCTTACATTTCCACACAAAAAAGCTGATGATTGCAAGCTCAATGAGAAAGCTGAGTGCACCATTAAACAGGTTTGCAGATGATATAAAACTGGAAGGAGTGGCTGATACAACAGGTGGTTGTGCCATCTTTCAGAAGTACTACCAGGCTGGAGTAGCAGTTAGAGAGGAATATAGTGAAGTTCAAAACTGGAAATACAAAGTGTTTCGTGTAGGAATAGCCCCAGGCACAGCATATCCTTAGGCATCTACCAGCTAGACAGCAGCTTTGCTTGGGATCCTGGTAAACAGCAAGGCCATCACAAGCCAGCAATGCACCCTTGTAGCCAAGAAGGCCACCATTAGGAAGACTGTTGCCAGCAGGTCCAGGGAAGTGATCCTGCACCTCCACTCAGGGCCACAAAGATGATTAAGGGACAGGAGCACCTGCCATATGAGAAGAGGCTGAAAGAACTGAAACTGTCTGGTCTGGAGAAGGGAAGGCTCAGGGGGATCTCATCCATTTGTACAAATGTGTGATGGGCAGGAACGAAGTTGAACAGTCAGAATCTTCTCAGTAGTGTCCATTGCCATGAGAAGAGGCAATGGGTACAAATGTGGAAAAAAAAAAAAAAAGACCAAGCCAAAACCCATCCCAAAACAAAACCAAACAACACCAGAGTTCCATTTGAACACAGGAAAAGAATTTTTTTTTTACCATTAGGATGGTCAAACACTGGCACAGGCTGCTCAGAGAGGTTCCCTGAAGAACAGTAAATGCTCTAGCTCACCCTGTTTGAGCAGTGAGGCTGGACTATATGATCTCAAGAGGACCCTCCCAGTCTAAATGGTTCTGTGAAAGTATTGTAACATGAGCATTTACTGTTTCCTAAACATGGTATTCATGTCTGGTTTTATGGGAGTAGTTTACAGAATACAAGTATTCCACTAGGCTTTTTTAGACAGTACGACTCTTCACCAAAAACACCCTTACGATATCCAGAACCATTTAATGTCCAAATACTTATTCTTAAAATTCTTACTCGTTTATGAGCTACTTAGCAGAAAACATTCACTGATCATTCTGAAACCGTGATTGGTGTTTTACTCCCTCACTCTTCCCTCAATATGGTTCCTAGCCTGAAGATTATACCAGCTAAATGAAGCTATAACTGCAGAGCAGGTAGAAGAGTGACTGTGTTTTTAATACCTCTATAATGCAAGCACTGGAAGTCTGATGTCTTTTTCTTAGACATTTGCAAGGCATCATTACCTCCACCTTTTAGTTGGGGACATGCACTCTGCCTGTGGTGGTTCACCAACAAAGCTAGATGTAGAATTTTAAGGCTGCTGTTCCCAGCAAACCATTATCATCAACACATACCTGGCATATTACAGGTGCTGTGGCCACAGGATTTAATTGCTTTTCTTTCTAACCTGCAGCCATACTTCCTTAGTGCAACTCTCTCCTTTTACCATTAAGCACACAAGCTCACTCATACAACTCCTCATATATGTTGGCTGTTGGCACTAAAGGTTCCCAGGTCACAGAAGTAAGATTCATGAGATACCTATATAATTTGACTTCTTATTGCTCTTACTCTTATTCTCATTTGGCTTTTGAGATGGATACAGACACTGCTGTACACTGAGGAACACCAGCTGATTTCGGCAATGTCACTCAAGACCTGAGGGTCCCGATGCTGCACAGAGGTCACGGTGGCTGTCGGCAGAGAGTAGTGTGCTCTTGCCTGCAGAGGGAGTCACGGTCCCATGGAACATGCTCTCACACATCTCTTTCCCCCCCAAAACTATAGCAACAAACAAAATGAAGGCGTTGTGGGGCAGGGGGTTTGCCCCTCTGTATGCTTCCCTCCTAGAAAAGCAACTGTATGAATGAAGATTTGAGGGTCTGAAAAATGGAAGAATAGACTTGAAAGCATTTGAGTGAATCTGTCTCTCCCTTTGTATATCCCCCCCCCTTGCTGCCCCCAACAAATATTTCCACATTTTTTGTATTAAATAAGGAAAAGGGGAAGCGAGAAGATTAAATAGAGGAGTACTTTTTTCATATTTCCTACACAGTGGTGATTTTGCACAAGCCAGATCCCTGGAAGCTGGTAGGAGCCTGAAGAGTAAATATTCCCTGCCTAGCCAGGGAAGGTATGGATCTCCCACATTGTCTTGGGAAAGTCATCAAGCAGGGGATAAAAGGGAAGAATCAAAATGAACAACTGTTAGAGAAGAGGTCCAGCAAGGACACAGACTTGTGCAAGATTTAAGATGTTTTTGTCCAGTTTTCTTGGAAATTTTTATTACGTTTTGGAGGTTTTATTCATTCCAATATATTGAATGGCTACTAATAAGAAAACAAGTAAGCCTTCCTGGTCTCAATAACCATTAAGTTAGACGATCTTTATCCCAAGGTGTCAAGAACAGTGTCCACCATAACCAAAACATTTTAATTGCCTTATGAACCTTTTCATTTACATGGGGAAAAAACCCCTGAAGTTGGTGGCTTTTAAATCATCATCTAAATAGCAAAACAATTGGGAAGAGGGCCAAGAAGGTACTCAAGTGCAGCTTCCCAAGAGAAAACAGCATTGGAGAAGGTACCATGATGGAGCAGAGATTAGGAAGAAAGAGTGTGGAACATCTTTCTCATCTTCTAGTGTAAAAAAAGAAAGTCTGCACAGTGGAGAAGAGTAATGCAAAAATATGATAGAAACTCTCCTTTTCAGGGTTTATTAAGTTTATATGATTCATACAACCCTCCAGTTCCCACAGCTGTGATATCATGTCAGATATAATTACTTCTGCTGCCCAACTGGGTACACTAATCAAGGATGCTGGGTCAAGTCTGACCCCCCACTTACTTCCCTCTCTTCTATAGCTTTTAAACAACTTATTAAAAATGTTGAGAACTCAAAACACTCTTCACTATAAAGGTATGAAGACTGTCATCCTCCGTTGCTGACATTGTTGGAGTTCTTTACAATACATGGTCTTTTACCAAATGTCCTGCTTTATGCTCTCAGTACCTCTGAGTTATTATAAAAGAACAAAGTCCAGCAAGTTACCTACAACTAGATACTCCAGGTTCCAATATACAAAACAAAAAAAAAAAAGAAAAACAAAACTAAAATACCATCCAAACCCACCCAAATTCCTCCAAAAGATGCTGAAAAGATGAAGACATTTTAGGTTACAAGGAAAGTCTGAAGACTTCTGGCTTGAGAGCTCAAATGTTTTAGCTGACAAATTATCACCCCATCATGTAATATCTAACTTATGAACCTTTTAAGCTTGGGGGGCCCCTTTTTCTTCCCCAAATTACCTCTGAACTATTGCCTCATCCAATTCTTTGCATCTCCCTGTTTCTCCCATTTTATCTTTACAATTGAGGCACATCCCTCCTCTTCATCCTGTCCCAGAACATTCTCCTAACCTACATGAACGCCTAAACTTTATATTCTTCTTCTGATTGACCATCCTATCTAATTCAAAGCTTATATCTTGATTCATTATTAAAAATCAACTATCCTTACCAAACTCCTTCCCATCTCCACCTTTGCCATGCCTTCAACAAATTCCTGCAGCAGGAAGACTTCTCTGTCCAGTGTCCTTCAAAATGAGTTGACTATGCTTTTCAAACCGACCTTCCCTGACAAACTGCTCATCTCCAGGTCCTGTTAAAATCTCCAAATACCTCAGTGGCACTATCCCCAGTGAGGTTTTCTACTCATTTCAGCTGCTCCTTGTACAACTGAGCCTCAGGTTTTTACTGGCACATTAAAACTGTCTTATAGACAAAGTGGCAATAAGTGATTTTGCCACAGCATTAGGAAAGAAATAAAATAAAATTAAAGAAACCTCAAGGGCCCCTAGAGGTCTGTACTAAGGGACTGCACCTGCTCAGAGCCCAGGCTGAGGCACCTATGCTAGCAGACACTTGGAAGGAAGGTGCTTCTTTCATGTCCCACGTCCAAAAGCCAGGCAACTCTTCAGGCCTTGCTCACCAGTTCTTTAAGACCAGCAACATCCTAAGGCCTGTAGTCAAAAACCTACTCACAAAAGAGAGTCTGCTGAGGGAAAAGGCTGTGCCAATACAGAGAGGACAGCAAAGTCACCAGTGCAGAAAGGTTAGGTTACAGGCCAATACTTGTTTCCTAGTGATAACGTTAAGAATACTGAAGATAAGAGTGACTTACTTATGGGTGCAGGAATTAAAAATCCTGCATGATTTCAGTGATTTATGCCTCTTTCTAAGCAAGGACAAGCTCAATCAGCCCAAAACACGGCTGTGGGCTGAAACCCACCACACCCCCGTGATGAGCCTGAACAGAAGGAAACTGGCACCAGGTGAGCGGAGACAGCATACCCGAGGCAGTGCTGCTCTCCCTTGGCTCTGTGGGTCCCTTTTCCAGGAGGGAAATTCAGGAGGACTCCTGCCTTTGCCCTTGAGGGTGGGTAGGCGGCGACGGTGGGAGCTGCGGGCACCGAGGGGCATCGCTCCAGCCGCCCCCGGGCACATCCCCATCCCGGGCAGCCGTGCACCCTCCCAGAGCCGCCCTGGAGGATCGGGACAGGATGGGGATGGACGGAGAGGTCAAAGTCCATCCTCTCTGGCAAACACAGGGGACAGCACCTTCAGAAGCAAGTTTAAGGATGTGTGTACCCCGCTCTGTTGTGATATTGGAGCCTACTGGGAGATTCCGGCCCTAACTTTTCTTGCTTCTGCCTTTATCTCGGATTCTTGCAGAGTGACTCTTAACAGGGTTTTGATGACAGCCAAAGGAAACGCTTAGTTTCCTTTATGTTTTAAAAAAGCGCCATTAAAAAAATCCCCAAAAACCCAAGTCACCTGGAAACAGGTACAGCAGTTTGTTACATTACTATTTCTGCTCCTCAAAGTTAAATATGCAGAATCACTAAAAATTAGATGATTAAAGCAAAATTTCAGGCAGGCCTTTAGCTAACATATAGTTGTGTCAGTTTTTGAGTAAATTAACATAAGAATTAGAGGGAAATCCTCCAACAAAAACCAACAAACCAGAAGATTCCATCAATACCATCTTAAAACTAACCCAAGCTGGTTGGTAGTGTATTTGCATGGCTCAGTGTGCTTAAAGGTGTTCTGTTTAGCAGCCAACTTCTCCCTTTTGCTTAATTAAAGCTACAACATAAGTAGCAATGTTTTAAAGAAAATGACACAGTAGAACAGCATGTCCACCTGCACTTTTTAAAGTCTCCTCACATACTCTACTAGATTGTTGGCGAGCCAAAACTGTTGTCTGTCCCTTGATGCCTTCTCACCTCACAAGCTTCCCGAATCCAATATTGTGTCAGACCTGCTGCTTGAGCAGTAGCTTTCACTTGGGCCATTTTCATGTGGGTTTAGCTGTGGAATTGCTCGTTATTAATGCAGAAGATGTGAATTAGCAGAGAAGATGCAAATGAGACCCTGGAGAAGTTATGAATTTCACCCATTAATCTCAAACCAGTCATATGTGTAAATGCTAATGTTGTTAACCATTCAACTGCCAAAACAAGTTTTCTGGCACTGCAATTTCTATCTGAGACCTTTCTTCACAAGGTATTCCTCAGTGTTATCACCCACCAGGAAAGCACAGAGAACAACTGCTGTAATAATGCACACACTCCATAGCAGCATCAGAGAAAGTTAGACACAAAAATTAGGATATAGATAAGTCCACGTGGTAAGTTATTGTGATTTAATAAGTTGCCACCAATCAGCTGAGCTTCCCTAACTGCTCTTGTGCACCCTTCTTTGATTGTTGTAATGGCAAGTACAATGTGTTAGCCTAAAATACCTTTCTTTCACTTCAGATCTGTCAGAAAGGGGAAAAACATGCAGTCAGCTACCTCGTTATGCTATTGTAACTCAGTACTCTCTGATAGTACAATCCTAAGGCAGTAGGTTTTCAGAGTTCAGATTTGGAGGACACATACTGGAAATAAAGGAGTCGCTCTGCCAACTCATCCTGGATTTAGGAGCCAAGGTTCCAGTTGTTACTACTAGCCTTTTTTAGTTCTACCATTTTTATTATCTTTTTGATGACCATTTACTAAGCATCTAGAAAGTTGCTACTTTTACCACTGAAAACAGAGAATGATTTCTTCATGTCTTCTACTTGTTCATTTGATTTTACTAAGTTGCCCATAGTACTAGCACTGTTGATGCAGTCACATTTGAGTGTGAGAGAAAGCATCACACAATGCATAAATACAGAAAAAAAATGGTTAAAAAATCGATCTCTTTGTAGTCTCACCTTTAGGGCAGAATCCAGAATTGTGTTAGGCAAGTGAAGTCCCCACATAGCTCATGACTGTAGGTGCCTCAGAACTGAATGTGTGACCAACCCACACACTGAGAAGCTGCCTAGGGCTAGTATAAATGGATATTACTCTTACTAGTTGTTTGTGCATTTTCCTCAATGAGTTTCCCCATCTGACATACCCAAATACCAGGTAGTATGTGCACGCTTTCCTTCAAGAAAGAAAGAAATTGAATTTAGCTTACCTGTTTCCTGGAGCTCACTAAGAAGTGGCAGCAGTATGAAAGACTGTGTGTCATCAACCCTTCTTCTAGCTTCTTCTCTTCTCCTCTGCTCCTTTGATCTGGAAGAAAACAGTAATGACCAGTACCTTTACTAAGCAGCCCAAATTCTCATGACTGCCTTCAGAAATGAGGGCTGGTGGAGAAGTTTTTGATTCAGATTAGGCTAAACTACACTTACTGGTCAAACTGTGTGTTATGGGTCAGTCTCAGTTTGAATCTGGAGAACTTTTAACAATGAAAGGTAAGTTTAAGTGCTTTCAGAGCTAAACAACACCTGAGGCTTTTTTCCCCTATTTACAGTCTTAGATGTAGGTAAAGTTTAGGGGAGAGGAGGCTGGGTAGGTTTGGATTTGGGTTTTTTTTTTAAAAAAAACAAACAACCAAAACAAACCAACTGTTGAACTCTAACCCCTGAACACAGTTTTGGCCAGTAGAAGTGTGGGGCAACTCCTTGCATCTTCCTTACCACCACTTTCAGCTCAATTCGGTTTATTTTGTAGAAAATATTTTTGTTTGATGGAAACATCCTGTAAAGGACGAATGTTAAGGAGCTAAAGTAATGGGATTTTGCAATTAGTCTTCAGCTACCTTCCTGTCAGTCTGTTTTAGTCTGCTTCTTCAGTTCAGGGAAGTTCTCCCAGTGACCAGACTCTCTGCCTCTCCATGCATAAGAGTTTCCTTCTGAAGGAAACCAGGCAGGTAAGAAGACATTCTGGGACATTCCAAGATAGATTCAGGTGGCAGCCAGGCTGCTTTTCCACTGATCAAGACTTACAGGTGCAGCTGATCAAAGTATTATGTTTCCTCCCTTTGGTGGAACATCCCAACAATTTTTATTTTTTTTCTTTCCCCCATGACCTTCCTGCTTCAGGAGTAGGGGCTAGGGACAAAGGTGGATCAAATCCTGATATTGAAATCCTACAAGTATGTTCGTGTTCTGCTTTAGAGGATGGGCCCATATATAGTTATATAGTACCTATATAACTTGGTTTGGGGTATTCTGCTGACTCCTGATAAATCAAAAGTCCTCTGCACCCTTTTCCCAAATGGTATTTTTTTTCCAAGTGAAAAACAGCTGCTTCTCAGACTACTTAATAGGCATAACCTCAGCTTTTAAGTTTCTTTCCAATTGTCTTAATGAAGCAGCCAGCTCTGTGAACTTGTTTCTAGGCTTATATATCTTTCACTGACTATCACAGGTCTCTGGAGACCAGCTAGACTGGGGACAGAAGAGATCTACTCTGAAAAAAAAAATTCTCCCCGAGAAGTATCCATAACCAGAAATGGCTGTCATGTCAACATGAGAAGGTTTGTATTTATCACTGACATAATGCCAGCATTTATAGAAAGACCCTTTTCTGCTACATGTTCTTTTTTTTCTTTTTTTTTTAATAAGCTTTCTCTACTGTACCTGACTACATATCCATAAATACATTATGCAGTTATTTAGTACACTTAGGTCAGCCTGAGAGCCTGAAGGGGAAATAACTCATCATTCATTTGCTTGAATAGCCCTTCCATGCATCCATCCTCATCAGCCAAATTCTACTTTTTAAGTTACACCTTTCAAAAGCAATTAGCAAAGGGATTTATGAGCCCTGTTTTCAATGCTGAAAAGCTAAGAAAACCTTACCCAGAAGTAAACAGTTCAGCTCTAAGCAGAAACCCAACTGTTGCACATTTGCCATAATTAGTAATTACAGTGAAATCCTGGTCCCAGTTCAATCAATGACAAAATCCTCACTGATCTGCTCATAGCTGGGGTCTTGCTCATGGAGGCTAATGATTCTAGCTCTCGTGCATGAAAGAAAATTGTTCCAAGGTTTGAGCCATTTTACCGCCCCCAACTGCTCTTTCTATCCCTTTGCCAGAAATCAATTTTCCCATAACAGAGTCAGCAGAATTAATCATATACCTTCACCTTAGCCACTACATTTTGCAGTCTCGGTGTTGACATAGTCAGGCAAACTCAGCTAGCTGTTCCTGATCCTGATTAAGTGGCTGCTGGCCCATTTCTGATGCCCTGGCACCCCCTCCTCCTCCTTCTCTTCTGTTGATTTCACTTTCTGCATTACCGATTTCCAGTTCAGATTTGAAATCCTATTGTATAAAGGCTTTTTGGTTAGCTGGTTTTTTAGTTCAAGAACACAAAACTTAGGTTGATACACTAAGCTTTTGCTGGGGACTGTGCTGTGTAGACTGCAGCCTGTACTCAAGGAACACAGGTCAGAGGTTGAGTGTCACCTCATATTTCTCCCCTCTCAAACCAATTCTAGGTAATCTAGCCACTTTGCTGTTGAGAGAGTTTCAGACATTGTCAGGTTTTGTTTCAAAGCTTTTTGAAATTAGTGGAAGATACCAGGCTTGGGGAGTTTTAAGCAGTAGATAAGAAATACAAATTCTGCTAATCTTCAATATGATAGAGAGACAGTAATTTAATGTAACCTAGATTTCTAGGTTACCTGTTGTCAAAAGAGAGAATTAAGAAGTACCAGTTGGCAACTGTTCCCCATCCTGTGGAAGGTTGGATGAATTTCTCTGGACAAGCCTTGCTCTCTCCGTGGACTACAGAGGGAACTGAAAGACTGGTTCAACTCAAAACATCAGATGTGTATGTTCCTAAACCCAGCCTAAAGGCAAACTACAACTTTTAAAAATCAATTATAATTCCTTTAACTAGAAGGAATGCCATTTAGCTAAAATGGATGGCATTTAACTAACAGGAGTGCTGTGTCCTAAGCCATCATACACAATCTGACACAGCCTAGTAACATGGTGTGGTTTGACATTCAGTGGCAGTACAGAGTGAGCAAATGTAAGCAATTGCCACCCACCTTGTCTATCATTCCTCCTTTTCTGCACCACACTAGGAAAAGCATTTGTGCAGCACACAGTGAACAAGATTGGACAACAGATGTTGCTAAAATTAACTCAGGAAAACAAAAACCCAAAGTCACTCATCATTCAGATGGGTCCCAAAGACCCCACAAACTGCACCTCTAAAGCTGCCTACGACTGAATGGCCATTAAAGCCACGCCAGCTCAGACCACACACTTTGCCTGCAGTTCCCTAGGCCATTGAACACTATTAAACATTTCACTCTATTCTCTTTCTCCACGCAGATCCTCATCTCTTAAGAAAAGACTAACACACCCCCTGCCTTACTGACTGTTGATCCTAAATATATTACACGTCATGAGCTGTTAATGTGTATGTTATTGCATAAGCTCTGCAAGCATGTACACAAGAAGAGCAACAGTATCAGAAGCCCACCCGCCAGTCTCTCTTCCCATTCCAAATCTGTCCCTTCCAATTGCTCAGCACACAAGGCAAGTAACACAGAGGTCTATTTGCTCACCGACAATTTATCAGAATTAGCTGTTACTGTGTTTCCTAATAACACTCTGGAAGGCTTCTGTCATAGGCCAGACTTCTACAAGGAGCGTACTAGACCCACCACAACCAGGAGGCCAGCACTATGGAAAGCAAAGATTTTCAGGACTGATGAATCCTAGTAAACACCACTGAAACAACCAATTTCCTCAGAGAAGAAGTGTAGGAAAGTTTGCAAATATCCTAGTACAGTGACTTGAGCAATTTTTACTTTCATGTAAAATACCGATTTTTAGCCTGGCCCTGGAGGTCAGCACTGCTGAGGTTTATGGTTTCTCAGGCCATTTCTCAGCCTTTCCCCCTCCATCGCCGGCAAGATGCGATTAGGTAACTTGCAGGTTTCTTGATAGAATAAATCTGTCACAGATTCTTGCTGAAGAAACTTTTCACTGCAGCCATACTTCCTCCATCGCCATACTAGCAGGCTGCTTCCACCTCTGACAGAGATCAGGTAGCATGACTCCACCCATGAGTTTCTAGATTATAGATGAGATTATTTTATAAAAGAAAAAAAAAAAAAAACAAATCAAAACCAACCAAACAAAACCAAGCAAACAATCCCCCCCTCCCAGCTGAAATAAAAGAACAAGTACCAAGTGTTGCACAGGACAATGACTGGGACACTCAGTTATAGCAAACTCCTCTCAAACCCTGGCACTTTACAAACAGTTTGGCTGTGACAAGCCTTCTGACCCCCATCAGTGTCACTGCCACTTGGTGCCCCAGACGTTCTGCACTGATCTGTGTCTTGCTGCCTGGTTTGCACAGCCACAGATCTCACCCTGTACTATAACCTGTTACGCCACCTCCTGCTTTAGCCCTCCCATAACACCTACACAAGCTCTACTACTCAGTCTTGCTCCCAATGAATGCAGTTTACTTCTTGCATCAGACCCTTACAAAGACAGCTTTGGCTCCATCATCCTCCCATGGGGCAGGAGAAGGATCTGGGTCAGCAGTTTCTAAACTGGAAGGTCACACATCAGCTGAGTGATCTTGGACAAGTAGGAATGTAAAGAGTAGGATGTACTGCATCCATCATACTGTATCCCCACTACAGCTTCTCTGAATTCCGTTTGCCACCTGATTAAATACCTTCCTGAAAGTTGCTTTAGCAACCCTCTCTGCAAATTAAAATGATACTTGTCACCAGTAATGAAGCTGAAGATAACAGAAGAGAAAGTGAAGAGAAAAAAAAAATCCCATTATTTACATACTAAAAATACTTTTCCTGTCCCTTTCTCCCTCATTTGTGTTACTGATTGTTTTGTGCTGGATTATTTGGCAAAAATTCCAAGGGAACCTACACACCTTTCCCTGCTCTGATGATCTGAAACAAGCTGGAGGCCTTAATTTTCTGCTATGCAACATTCTTCACACTTTGGTGTAAGGCATATTTAGAGGAAATAGAAATAAGCTAATCAATGCTTTATACCTCAGTCAAATTACCAGAAGTCAAAATGTGGTTCTGATTCTCTTTCTCTTTGGAAACCCAATTAGTGAGGAAACTTGGACCCAATTAATGAGGAAGTTAAGACAGAGGGGGAAAAGATTCGAGTTTTGAGTTTTTAAAATTATTGGTTTACATTTTTTTCCCTTTTTTACAGTAAAGATTTAAAAAACAGAAGTTGGGTTTTTTTGCCACAATCTCTGGCTGATGTTTTGAAATGTTTAATTAACATGCTACACGAAACAATGTAAATCAGACTGACTTCATCTGTTTTTCAGTGGCTAAAGTAATGAAAAACTGTAATGGTAAAGAAAATGAAGGTTGAGATTAAAGGGGCCTACAGTTAATGACAGGTTGGAGTTCAACTGTCATGTAATCGAATATGTTTGAGAATGGACAATAATTAAAGTCAAGCAAAGAATGAAGCCCAGATTATTATAATGAGATATGATATGTTCTTCAGACTATTTGGAGGTTAATGTTACTTGGTTTCATATGGTTACGGGTAAGTGAGTACTGTACTACTATATAGTAAAAATAATGTAACTGGATACAGTCTGCTTCACAGTGACCCAAGGTTAATGGTAGTTGCTCTTAGTATATTTAAAGGGTTTAAAAGAGATGTAACAACCTCAGCATTACAAATCTAGTGCAATGGCACTAGAAAAT
This sequence comes from Manacus vitellinus, assembly GCF_001715985.3. NCBI lineage: Eukaryota > Metazoa > Chordata > Aves > Passeriformes > Pipridae > Manacus > Manacus vitellinus. The sequence continues at coordinate 54,573,924 of NW_021938789.1, read as the reverse complement.
GGCACCAAACAGGTTAGAATAATACTGGTGTTCTTGGTTCCATGAAAGCAGCTTCCAGTGTAATGTATGTTGGCTGTTATCTCTATAATTATACTGGCTGTGTCCGTGAATTCTTTCATTCCTGAATGGCACCACCTTTTGAGTAATAGATCATTGGTATGCATCACTCTGATAAGGTATTACACTAATATATCATTAAAGCAACAGATGTATTAGTGTAATACATCACTGGGACAAAGCACTCTGATGATGATGTATTCCTGAAAAGATGGCACCATGCAGAGAAGACGAGGCCCAGGAGAAGACTTTTGCTCAGTTTAATAGAATAAAAGGTATGCCTTCCTGGCTCAAAAAATGTGATGCTCCCTATAAAGATAGGGCACCGCTATTAATTCTATTCCCATTTGTATTGGTAATCTGAGGATCATATGAGGAAAAGAAATAATTTAAAAACATAACCTATCAGACTATTTCACAGTCTTTTCCCATGATCTCTGATCTCCCCAGTTCTCCTAACACCTCATCAGAAACCTCCCTGCGTTGAAAGCCTGAAGACACCTATCCTGCTCTGCAGCAATGAGGCCATGGGAATGGTTCAGGGCAGTTGGTGATGACATGGCCTTGCAGAGTTCACCTGAGGAATGAGACTCAGCTAGACCAACAGGCAGAGGCCAGGAACATCCACTAATATCGGCCTTGGACTTGCTGAGTCACTGCTTCTGAGAGCAGGGATTATGCCACAGCCCCCATGAGAGCCAGCACAGGGGTTGTGCTTAAATAGTTATAGAGCCACAGGCAGCTCAAGGCACAGGCTGGCCAGTTCTGTCCCAGCCTCTGTGTGTCTGCCTCAAGACTTCCCCACAGGCAATGAATTGCCTTCAAGCTTATGTAAAGCTAAGGTACTTTTCAGGGTGAGTAAAATAAAAGAATATGGACTTTTAAAAAGGGTTTGAGAGCTAAATAGTAGCAGCCCAGTCAGTAGCATGTACAAAAAAACCTCTCTGGATTGCAGAAGTCCCAGGTTACCTCACTTACCAGGATGTGCTCCTGGACAGGCAGTTCAGGGATACACTCCTTGGCCCGTGCTATTTCAAAGGAATTTCATATATTTAATTACCAAAGGTGTATGCTGATGTATGAAACAAGGGGAAGGGCTGTGAATAATTAGCCCTCTATAACATTCTTTGTGTTTTATTCATTTTCAGTCCATAAAATTTCTCACACAAATTACAATTAATCTGAATTTATATGAAAAAAATTTAAAATAATTGTTTAAGCACAAAGGTCCAGATTACAATACCTTTAGTCATGCAGAGTTGTGCTGTATTCCTCAGCCCTGGTAAGGCAAGGGAGTGTTCAGATTCAGTGGTGACCGAGCTGGGTCTTAAATGAAATCAATTTGAGATATAATAGTGAGCATATGGTCCAGTTTCAAAATTACTCTAAACAACTGCAATACTAAGTGGTAAGAGCAGGATAGCTATGGAGAAAGAAATAGGAAGAGAAAAATAAGCACAGAGAATAAAAATAAAAGTGAAAGAAAGGAAACAAAAGAGCTCAGAAAAGAGTTGGAGTGGCAAGGACAGGAGAAAAAGGGGCAGAATTTCCCCCCTCTCCACAATTTACAATGTTGATTTTAGTATTCAAAAATTATAGGCATACACCACACACTCATGCACACCCTCCCCCCCTTTTCAATATACAATAGAAACAAATGGGACCATGGGACCTAATTTTACCATCTGATTTTGGAGAGGACACTAATGCTTATATAAAGAAGGTATAATGATTATAAAGTTTTTCAGGGCCAAAATGACTACAGAAGGGCTGAGACAGATGGGAATCAGGATCATATAGTTTTGGAAACTTTTATTCTAGCAGTGTGGTATTGTTTCACTTAGAAGGTTTTATTTCAAAAATTATAAAGTGATCAGACAGTAGTATTAAGATGAAAAAAATGGCCTAACCAGATCTCTCTTTCTTTGTCTCTTAAGAGGACTGATGGGACTGTATGTTAGTACTTTCACAATTAGACCTACGTGCTCCAATCAGGGGAAAGTGGATGATGTAAAATAATTAATGTGTGGCATGTCTTTATGTAATTTAGATTTAGAGTCAAATTATTATCTAATTCTTCTCTTTACCAAATGCTCTGCAGCAATCTTCTATTATTTTATTAGAAATATTTGCATAATTGCTGGATAGCAAAAGATACAGGGTTGATTTTCCTTTTTTATTTATTTTATTTTTAAAATTTTTTTGTCTTTAACGAGGGCATTTACTTCTCACATACAAAATACAGAACCAAATTCTCACCCTCTGTAAATGAAATTTTCTTGACAGACCTATGTTGATTTATTGTAGCTGAAGATCTTTTTCACAATGTGATGTTTGATTGCTATCAGACACAAAGAAATAGATTCAGTCATTATTTCAGGACACTAGCACCTAGGAACCACAAAGATGGAAAAGCAGAGTGATCCTTACTAGGCCCTGAAGAAACAAAAAAATACAAAACTACTTCTTGGCATGTAAGCCTCACAGTCTAGGATTTTGTTTCTGTTTGTGACCCACTTTCACAGATGATGACAACCCTTGCAAGTCTGAGTTGAGGAGATGCACCATGGGGGGAGATCATAAGGAATATTTGGAGCCTTCTCTTTGCTTTTCTTAACAGGTGAACATCTGCCAAAAAACTTAAGCCCCAAAGTCAGCTATGCATTGTACAATTACTCAGCTCTACAGAAAAAATACTACTACAGCAAGAACATTGGTATCATAATCTGGTCAGTCTCCATGCAGATTTGCTCTTACTTTGCAGGAAGAATCTAGAAATAGGTAAATTCCAAGATGGTATCTTTTCTGCAGTAGTTATCAACCTGTGGTCCGCAAAACTCAGAGAGAACTAAAGGATATGCAAAAGGAAATTCAAAGAAGCAAATTTATTCTAAGTAGGTTAAATTTGTCATACACCTACACTGGAAATCAAAAAGGATTAAAAAGCACTGATTTATGTGAGATACAGATTTACATTCTTATATCCATCCTAAATATTTCCCTTAGTAGTTTCTTCCATGTCTTACTTGCCTTCTATCCAATACCCTATAGTTTTCTATTTCAGTTGGAAACTGAGACTATGCTTTAAAGTTTCTTTTTTAACACGGAAACAAATTATGCAGTAAGTCTCTGTAGAACCTGTCACAACTCTTTCCTTGAATTCCAGGATGGCCAAGAATGCCTACAATAAAAGACCATTTAAACATAAGAAACATTCTCTGGGGTAAGGCCAATGATCCATCCAGCCTGATACTGTGTCTCTGACAGCAGGGAAAAAAATGGGGAGGAGGGGGTCCTCTGGCAACTCTTTCCATTTTTCCATCCCTGGAGGTCTACAGGGAGTGGTAGGCACACCTGGGTGCTTTTCTCTGTGTTTCCCTCCACTTCTGTATCTCTATATTATTTATGTTCTGACCCTTGTACCCCTTCCCTCTTTTTTTAGCTGTTGCACCTGGAGTTGTTTTTGCACCCTCAAACAGTAGGCTTCTTTCCTCCTTTTTATTTTTTAAACTTTTTTCTTAGATCTTTCTCCCTGGGAAGTTTGAGGGGGGAAGGAGGGGAAGGAAGGAGGAAGGGCTTGCTAGTACCTGGTCCACAACAGAGAAGCCAGAGGGGATAACAACTAAAGGAAAAGCTATTTCAGGTAAGCATGTGATTTTGGCAACTATTGGTAATGCATTCCTCTTCTACTGCTCCAGCATCCACTGTTGTAGAGATTTTAGAGATTACCTTCCTGCACAATCATTCTTTTGTGCCCTTTTGTGCCCATTCTGTCCATGAAGTTGCCTAGTTCCTTTCTGAGTTTTCTGATACTAGGAAGGCTTAGCTAATCCACCACATCTCTGATTTTGTAAACCTTTATCACATCTCCCCTCACCCTTCTCTCCAAACTGAAGAATACCAGCTTTTCTGTCTCTCCTCACAAGGCTGTTGCTCCATCAACACAAGCTTTTTAACTGACCTTCTCTGTATATTCTTTACTTCCAGTTAATGTTTTCCTCCTTCTTGAGAGGTGGAAAACAGAACTGGCAGTACTGAATACATGGGTGCATCATGGGTTTGTATGGTGACAAACTGTTCATTCTCTTCTCTAGCTTTTTGATGATGATACTGAATGAAACTGGTCCCAGGCCCATTTTCTGGGGGATTTTACTGCCAATTCTTCTCCATCCTGAGACATATCCATTAATCCTTACTCTTTCCTTTGTCCAGTTTTCAGTCCATGCAAGGACCTTTCTTCCAGTCTAGCAGCTTTACTTTCTTTAATAACCTCAGACAGCTGGACTAGATGATGCATGTTGCTTTCCAACTGGAACTATTCTATTCTATTTGATTCTTTGGAACCTTGGCAAAGGCATTTTGAAAATCCAAATAAATTATGTCCAGTCCATCCACTTTATCCATATTCTTATTGTCACTATCAAAGAATTTCAGCCCAGTGAAGTAGGATTTCTCATTACTGAAGCCAACGTGAGCCCTTCTCAACGAGTCAAATTTATCCATGTGCTTTACTATTATCATCATCATCATCATCATTATTAATATTATTGATGGTGCTCCACTATTATGAAGGAATGACAGTAAGGCTCACTGGTGTGTAGTTCTCAAGATCCCATCTGGAGTCTTTTGGTAGATGGAGGCTGGCAATTTTGTAGATGGCCACACACCTGCCCTCCAGTACAGTGGCTCTTTGTTGTCATATTACACATCACAGCCAGCAGTTCTGTAATTTCATATCTGAGTTCCTACAGAACTCTTGGGTGGAAGCTGTCCAGTCCTGATGGACTGGACTTACTGACTTCTGACTTGTTTATTTGGATAAATATATCCCATATAGTCACAGGTGCATGAATGTCAGGGGCAGACTCTGAAAGGAGACCCAGAAGAAAAACTAGGTCTGCCTTGATAAAAGACTGGGGTTAGGATGAGAAGCCTCATGTGTGTGCATGTGAGTTAGGGTTCAGCAGAAAGAACAGGAAAGGCCATGAAGGCCATTAATGGAAAAGTGACAAGATTGGAACAAGGACAATGTACAGAAGGTGAAACAAGCAGGGGCTGAAGTTTGTTAAAGACAGGCAAGAGTACCTGTGTGCCCTTTGGAATGCTGCTGACCACTGCCCAGAGGTGAACTCAGGTTTCCACTGACGTATCAGCATTCCTTTGCTGCATCCCACTGCAAAAATTAACAATCATATAACTGAAGATAAGGCATACATTCCCAAAGGACTGAGATAAGGAGCAGCACTACTCTGGCACTTGCTAAATCCTGAAGGTTTCAATCCATAACTTAGTTGAACATGCTTTTAATACAGCTTTCTGCTTGTAGTAGACATGGAGGCTCCAGGAGGGTAAGGTTGTACTGCTCTGTCTACTGAAATGAGCCAGACCAAGCTGGTGATAAGGGACCAGCTCTGCTTGCTGTCAAGCAGTTTGCCCTTTGAAGACTGGGTTGCACTTGCTCTGAAAGGGTCACTCCTAATTTGGAAAGGAAGTAAAAATTTTAAGGAACAATTAGGCTTCCTGCCAAAGTTGCAGCATAACTAGTAGACTTAAAGAAGTCCCTGTAATTACACCAGTGCTTCCAATTTTGTTTGCTTTTTTCCTCTAGCTGTCCTGAGTTAGCTGTTTTCTGCATAGTCACCTGCATTTACTTATCTTTAATTATTAATATAATTTTTAAATTAAACTATATTATAAATATAAATCGAAGCTTTTTTTCCCTTTCTTTGGCATGGTAAGTGAATATCTGTGTGGATATGACATTTTTATGGAGATCTTAAGTAATGTTTTGGAGGGTTTTTTCTTTTTTCTTTTTTTTTTAAATTTTTGTATCAGAAGTGAATTAAAGTGAGAAAACTCCAGAGATAAGTTACATAATTTTGAAGATTCAGATACATGCACATACTACACTTTGTAAGTTCTGCTATAAATTCAGTGCATGCTAAAGATTCAGTGATGTATATTTTACTGATATGTATAAATTTAAGGCAATGTGCATTAAAATGGGATGTCTCCTTGGTGAAGGCTTCAAAGAAATAAAGTAGCAGCAATGGTTCCTTGACCTTTTTTCTTATTTAAAGATTAAATAGGAACTATATTGCTCTTTTGAAAGCCTTTCTGCATCTTTCCCAGTGGCATAAGAGGTCAGTACAATCACCAGGACCCTGACATCCTTTCCTCTGTTACGAAAAATCCTTAATAGTATGTATAGTTAATAAAATCTAATTGCAAAATTCAGCTGTAGTCACAGTCATGGTACTTGTCAGCATGTCAAGCACATCTTTCATAATATATGCTTCTGTGACATAAGGCCCCCGAACTCTCTTCAGCTTCCTCATGAGTAAGAATGTAGACTTTTAAATATTCAGTAATTGTAGCTTCTTGTCTAAACCCAACAAAATTTGGCACACTGTAATAAAGTGAAAGGTCATTTCTCAGTTCCTGCTTCTTTGAAGGTGACATTTCTTTGGTCGAGTTTCCTGACACTGTGTAATTCCTTTTTCTGTTTATTTTACCACTCTGGTACCTCATTAGCCATTGCAGAAATGGGATTTCTTTGACTGTGGTTTGCACAGAGGACAGAATATATCAATATGCACTTAAAGAGTGTTAAAATGCAGACTATGTAAAAGCCAGTGTTTAGGGACAACCTGTAAATGTAACTTAATGAACCAACGGACCATAGCAGCTTCAAAGCACTGAAAATATAAGAACAGAATCAATACTGTGACACAGGATTGTTAGTAGGTTGATTTCATTCTTCTGCAAGGAACACAGTTGATTTCATTATGTCTAAATCCTTCTTACTAGAGAGATACCAAGTCTCACCTCATCCATGCCTAGGACAGCCATTTCCACACTCCCTGACAACCTCTTCTGGTTCCACAGAAATAGTGGGGCTGGAGTCAAGCTGTACCTGCTAGGCCTGGTGAAAAATGTTTCAATCTCCTATGGATTCATAAGAACAAAAGCCAGGTAATTAGATTTTGCTGGCTAGGGGTAACTTTGGGGTACCAGCACAAAAAATCCATGGCACGAGTGTTGTTGCCATCCTGCCCCACAACGTGAATTCCTGGTGTCCTCCTCTGCCTGCTTGAATTGATAGACAGAAGGTAACTGTCTGCTGCCAAAAAAGTCCTCACCCCAACATCCAAGATTCTACTCGGTTTTCCCTGGCACAACCCTCAGATGGAGTCAGCTACATTTCACCTAAATCCACCGTTTAGACTGGACTTGTCTTTTTTTCTTCACTGGTAAGTCTGAGCCCTCTTTTTCTTATAACATCCATTTTTAGCTATTTTTAAAATTATTATATCTCCCTTCAGCCTTGTTTTTAATAGCCAGACCATGTCAAAAGTTCTTAGACTGTTCTTCATAGGCCTAATTTTTTTTAACTTTTGGAATTTTTGTTGCTGTCAATTGAGCTCTTTCCAACATACTGTGGTAATTTTCAAACCTGGCCACCACAACTGAACTAAACCTTACAAATGAGGCTGTCAAATAGAATAATTACCTTGCTTGTCTCTGCACATGATTCATTATCAAAACTTGTACAATACTAAGCTTTTAACGTCTTGTTTTTCATTCATGGTTGGACTGTGGTATGTGTGCAGCAGACAAGTTGTTTAGTTTGCTTTTACTTCAGTAAAATTTTAAAAGCTGAAGAGGTAGCAGTAATAATTCCCTGTGAAAAGCAATGAATCTTAAGGTGTTGGAAAAGTGGGCCAGAATTAGATGTCACTGCCTGCTTCAGCAATATCAAGCTGGTCAAGGAATACACAGCTAAGTCAGTAAGCAATATCCAGGCCTAAGCTGTGAAACTGGAGATGCCTAAATCCCAGGAGGAGAGGAGTCAGCAGGCCTGCAGGGAGGTCTGGCTGGACAGAACCACAGCTGTGGTGGCAGACAGCAAGAGCTTGGCACTCAGAGAGGGGCTGAAAGGCTGTGAGGGTGCAGGGGATAGTTGGTAGGATCCCTGTATAAGCAGCCATGAAGTGAATTAATTCGAAAGTTGGGACTCCCAGTTCCAACCCAGGCTAAAGTTTGACCTCCATGAGATCTATGATAACTGGGAGACTGGGGCAGAGCAGTGCCCAGGGGGTATCCCACAGCCTCCTGTAGGAAAAGGCTTAGTTCTTACACTAGGGGGTGTTGAGTTCTAAAAAATACTCTTTCTTTTTGGATTTAGTGTATATTTGCATTTAATTTTATCCTGCATTTTTTTGTCTCCATTTCTTTCCAAGACATGTCAAATAGTAACAAAACAATTATATCTCAAGGATTTTCTTTTCTTCTAACTTTACTCTCATCTGCTGCCCTCTGTTAAGCCTCCCACATATTTAACACTTAGTCTCTACATTAATTTCACCTCCTAACAAAGTGCAAGGTCACAGGTAATCTTCAGTGAAAAACGTTGAAGAGGGAAGGAAAGCACAGTGGACAGGGGTGAATAAAAATCACTATAATTTCCCTTAAATTTTCTGTAAAATGAAAACTTTCTTTTACATTTCAAAACTGAGTAGGAGGGATAATTGAAAAAAAAAATTATACTTTCTTTTACTTATACTTACTTTTATTCAGAAAAGCAGTCCCTTTATACTCCTCCAGTGGGGAGAAAAAGCTAAAAAACCAAGCAAAACACAGAGCCATGATGTTAAAAAAAAAAATCTCTCATGCAAGAGAGATTGAAATCACAAATTTTAAAACTAGATACTAATAGCCTGATATTCTTTTAATTTTCATGTCATATTAGAAGGAAAATAAAAGGTTTTCGTCATGCACACCTCTTCCCTTCCAAAAAGGGCACACAAAAAACAGACAAGAATTCTCTTTAATTTAATAAAAAAAACTTTTGGTACTTCCTAAGAGAGATTTATTTAGAGTTTCTGGAGGGATGGAAATAAGAAAATGAAAAAAAGAAAAGAAAAGAAAAACAAAAGCAAAAAACACCCAACCCCCCACCCCATTATCCCGAAACCAAAGCAACACGAAAAATCAACCCAAAATTTAACTTGGTAATTTAGAGCAACTACCTGCAGTCTTTAGTCATTTCACAGAATTCCAGTGAAATGGAACTGCTGAAGAATGACTGGAGATTTATCTCATACCATTGCTACACAAAGCTGAAGACTACTGTGTATCATTGCCTTTAAAATAGAAACGGGGCCTGTAAATATGGATGTAATTAGGAGGCTCAGCTCTCCCTATCTTGACTTCCATGACACATCTTTCATTGCAGACACCAGTGGAATGCTCAAATGAGACGTGCCACCTGAGAGGCTCTCCTATTGCTTTTTGTGCTTGGTAATAAGTAAAGGTTAATTGTGATCCTAGGTATTTCCCAAGAGAGACGGAAGAAGCCTAGAGAGGTTCAGGTGTCTGTAAACACAGAGACGTCTGGAAACCTGTGCCAAAGGTGGTTATTTTGCCGGCCTTACCCTTTGTGTCCTGTAGTTCTCAGCACTGTCCTTCTGACAACATCCCCTGAAGTATCCATAAAATTATTTCGCAGGACAACGGAGTGTCACAAAGGCTAATTGACTTGTGCTGCTGCAATGATCCATGGCTGTATACACACAGACAGCGTGGTTTCCAGCCAAATGTATACACGCATCTGCAAGTGCAAGCTGGGATTTGAATTCATAACCTTTAGCTCCCAAAATTCAGGTCTTTATCCAGGGAGTTAAAAGAGCAGCTGTAGTCACATAAAAATACTGCTATTCATGAGGGTGTTTACCCCGTTGAGCTAAAGAGTAGCAGTGTGTGCTCGCTTTGGCCAAAGCAATAAATTTCTCAGGGAAACCTACTTCTGGAAAAATGCCATGGTTCTTTTATGGTATTTTGGGTATCTGTGCCTGCCTACTACTGAACAGCACATACTGGACTCAGACTGAACTTCTCAGTATCTTTTGCCTCTGTGCCTCAATTCCTGGTCTTCTCCTTGTACACTCTATTCTTTCCTTCCCCCTTGTTGTGTCTGGCTTGTCTACTAGGCAGAAATACAGTTTACAAGTATATTAAAGCTGCTTAAATTTAAGTACGAGGTGCACTACTCACAGTACCATTACTGATATTTAGTTAATAAAGTGAACATGTTCATAATTGTTGTAATGTATCAGGCCTTAGTACAACTCATTTCTAAGCTCTCTATCTCATGTAATGCTCCAGTCTAAGGAGATCCCTTAGGATTTAAATATGTATTTAGAAGGATTTTCAATGCTTATACTTTTTAATTTTATAATTAGGTATGTGAAGGATTTGTTTGCAAAAACTTTCTGAAGGATTATATTAACACACTCCCTGTTGAGGCAAGATAGCCTCACCTGCCGCACCACCTGAATTAGAAAACCCCTGTAGCTACAGAAGCAACGCTGGTTACCTTCATTAACTTTCTCAGGAACCAGGAGAGCTATTTGTACAGGGCAAAAAATATGCTAGAAGTGTTTTAAGCATCCTTTGAAGAACTATTCAAAGCATTTACTCTGGTTTTAACACATCTACTCTATGGTTTGGAGGAAAACAAAAAAAACCTTACAGAACTAATTGGCTGACATCCAAGGATCCAGATCTCCATCACAGGAGAGAACAAGAGGCAACCTGCTTATACATTCACTCATTTCCACTCATTTTCACCTCTGTGCACAGCCCAGGAATCACACATGAAAACAAGGCATCCCCATTTGTTCGTATGGAGGCCCAGAGATGCCTGCTTTCAGTGACCCGAATGACATCTGTTGTGGTGACATGACACAAGGTGAAACAAAATCCTACAGCCAGTGCAAGAGAGGTGGTGCCATTTCTTTCATGATGTCCTCAATATGGCAGTTAGAGACTTAGTGGGAAAGAAAAGGATTTAATGTGTCTTTCTGATGTGGAATACTGCATAGACAAACCAGAAGACAGGTTACGACACTGTAACATGACACAGAAATGTCAGAAATGAAACATGAATCCATATCTTACTAACACTGCTGATACAGCTAGAGCTGTGCAAGATTGCTGCTGAACAAAAGCAAGATAGAAGAAAATGAGAAAGGTAATAATCAGCATAAATGCAGACCTGCTCAAATAATCAAATCTTTTAAATATAAAAAATTTTGCAAACACAGAACAGCTACAGTTCTTTTAAAATCATTCAAGGACACGAGTCAGATTCCTTCAGTGTTGTTATTCCTATTTTTAATAAAAATGCTATAGTGTGAAGTGCACATATCTTAGTTCTGCTTTCGCATAGCATAAGCACAGAATAACAATCATAAAATCAAATGGTGCTCACTAGCTTTTATTGCCTTTCACATCTAAATAACCCAAAGCATTTTATACATCAGAAGGGTCAGTAAGACCAGGCACTCGGCAACTGTCAGTGTGAAGCTGCCTGTAGTGACATCAACATGCTCAGGACAGGAATCCAGATGATACTGAAATTTATGAAGACAGAATTTAATTACTTAAAAAGGCTTGAGAAGGGGTAGGACTGCTACTCTTTCAAAGAACCCTATCTGCCCAAAATGGCACCTCTAGCAGCACAACTCGTTTTCAGAGCTAAGACTGCCAGGTATTTGTTAACTCTTGTTTCCTGTTGCACATGTATATGTTGTGATGATTTACCATTCAAATACAACCCTCTTCTAGCTTAATGAAATCCAGATTGGTTACAGCATCAAGGTGGCCAGCTCATAAAACATAACTCTGGTTCCTTTTTCTTCAAATACAGGACAAAAGGCTCTACTTGTACCACACACAAAATACTGTATTTGGTACTGCATCAATTACATTACTGAGGTATTTTCTGAATGCAATGCCTGTCCCCATTGTATAGTGATTTTGACTTTTGCCTGTCTGTTGTTTACAAGTAATGGTACTAATGCATTGTATAGCTCTTATATAAGCACTGGAATGTAGCTAAATACCAGCATAAAGGATGTGACAAAAGAAGTTAGAAATGGAGAAAAGGAGTGGGGGGAAGAAATTGCAAAAAAAAAAAAAAATCCATTTTAATAATAGCTTGACAATTACAATTAAATAATCCAACACTCAAGCTGAGCATTTTTGTTACACACCGCATGAATGATGTTTGTACTTTGGAATCTCTAAAATATTTAAGCAAAGAAGAAATGAAATGAACTGCAACCAGTTAAGGTCATCCATTTAGGACAAAATTGATAAAATATTAAAATGAAAGAAATAAATTTTCAAACAGAGATACTGAGTCTTCATAGAGATGTATTATTCAAAGCAGAGGAACATGTGTGACCTCTAGGCTATTACATAATGGAGAAAGGATATGACAGTTCAAATGAGCAGGAACTATAGGCACCAGAGACAGAGAGGGAAGATGGATTAACCATTCTGTAAGCCAGTGCTTTGCTTCCAGGGTACTTTAACTGGACCTCTGTGTTAAAGCTTTACATTCTCAGAGCCAGCTCTCGGACCCTACTATTATACTGGGCTTAACAAGCTTTGGAAAGATCATGGATTTTAACTAAAGATTGATTTTGTGTCTAGCTGAGCTTGTTTGTTCCCAGAGGCTGGCATTTAAAGCAGGGGTGGTCCTGGGCTGGCTGAGTTTCAGCGCCTCAGCTTCTTCAAAATTGTCACCCTGTCCTTACACACCTTCCATACAATGGCCTGGAGTCAGGACGGCACGGGCTGGCCAAGGTATAATGCATCATCCTTCTCCCTTGCTGTGGTCAGCTTTGCTGGCTGAAAGCCAGCCTTCTCCTCATTCATCTCTGCCCTAACAGGCCTTGAAGATGCCCAGTTTATGCCTTGGGCATCTTCAAGGAAAGTAGTCAAATTCTAGCAATAAATTATTCCTTTTTCATTTAAGGCCAGAGTCAATGTTTATTATACAGGTTTTACTACAAAATGGAGTTTTGCAAGGATCTCAACTCTTCTATACCTGAGGTTCTTGGCATAAATCTCCCCTAAATGAAGAAGTAGCTCCCTGAAACAAGAAGTATCTTTAAATCCCAGCAAAATCTGCGTAAGAGTAGAGACTATGCTCCTTTGAAAAATTAATTTCCACCTAGCAGAGGGCTCTTGCCTTCCAGCTCGGTGTTCTGAGGGAGCTCGATTGCTCTCCTGTTGGCAAAAGTTATTCAATATTCACAGAGTTGGAAGTGCTGTGCCTAACAAGGTTTGGAACTGCATGTCAGGGCAAGGCAACAAAAAGTTAGGGTACATAATGACAAAGCTTTTTCTGGGACATATATTAACCTCCCTAGAGGACATACAAAAGCACTTAAAGCATTAGGAAATCTAGTGTCACTGACGGTCATTTGTGATCATGGGTCTTCCAAACGTTTTTGATCCTCTTCCCATTTTTTACTCAGTTGCAATCACTCCATGTGAAAAATAAATCTTTGCCTTTGCAGTGTAAGCATTTATTTCTAGCTCTCAAAGCTCCTTTCAAAGCGAAGTAAAAACATTATTAGCCTGGTTTTATAGCTGTCCTAAGTGGAAAGATAGGAACCGTTTACAAATGAGGCTCTATCAAGGATGTCGATGTAGCCTATGACACTTCTTTTCTGCTCCTGGCACTCCAGGAGGCTTCTCTAGTGACCTTTGGCAAGATGTCATGTTACCTCACTGGAAAATGGGAATAATGGAATGGGTCTGACCTTTTGGAAGTGGTAGGAACACAGTCCTCATAAGGCCTAGGGAGGATGGAGAATTTCAGTGGAAGAACCAAAGCATGAGTCCTGGGCCTGGCCCTGTACCTCAGGAACATTTTGGAAGAGAATGGCCATTGATAATATCCTAGAGGTTTCTTTCAAGTTGCAAAGGTACTTTTGAAATAGGGGGGTTTGTGGTTTTGTTTTTGATTTTTTTTTTTAAGGAATCAGCAGAGCTCAAAATCTCAATAACAAAACCCAAATTTTTTCACCAGTTTTGCAAAAATGATCAGATGCCTAGCTATAAAAATAATGACAATTTCTTAAAAAATCACTACCCTTGCCCTTTATGGATTCTTACATTTCAATCTGTAGTGGTACAATTTTTAGGAATACAAAGAAATAGGAAGTGCTTAGTAAACAAAGAAAACCAGCAATCTTCAGACTCTTATTCTGACAAAGTATTCCCTCAAATATTGCAAAAGTTTCAAATCACATCTTAGTTGTCCATATATTTTATCCCAGAAGCTGAAAATATGACCCTTTTCCTTATGATTATCAAAAGTGATCATAAAATACAATCCTTTGAGTCAAAGTTAATTTTTTGTTGACATACCTTGTTTGACTGTATTGATCAAGTCAAAGGTCCAGGTCACCAGGTACTTTTCCTCCAGCAGAAGTCAATAGCAAATGCCTAAGGAAGTGAATAAGAAGTGTCAAACATGCAGTGACATATTCTCAGTATAGTCCTATAGTCTCTAGTGATGTGAGATTCAGAGATTATTCTTTTTAAGTAGAATTACTGTCTCCATATTTGAAAGTCCCTCATTGGTTTTTCTCTGATTAAGTTGCCTGAGTACATTTTCAATATATATAACAAAGTGAGATTCACAAAATCCTGTAGCAATAAGTATCGCAGTCTAATCACAGGTTGTGCGAAAAAAACCCTCTCATGATCTTTCTAGATTTCAGCTTGCATTCCTCTTTCTGCTAAATCCAGCAGAAAAAAAAAAATCCATTGATATTGGTGTGTGGGAGACTGGTCTCAGAATTACCTAGAATACAAACAAGAAGTGTGTTTTAATTGAAGCCAATCTGTCTTCCTCAAAAATCTGGTAAAAGGGATTTATGTGGCAAGACTGCAGAATAAGTGAGCTTCTCTTTGCAGATAATAGAGGACCAAAACTACAGTCAGATAACTTGGGAAACTCACACTAACTTTATTGAAATTTTGCCTAAAAAATCTGCTATGCCTTCAGTGCAGACAGGAATTTTGTAGCCAACATAATTTTTAAAGCTAAGTATGTGTGTTGGGGGAGGGAATAATAAAGTTTTCTATTAATGGAAAGCAGTCCGGCTGCAGCCTGAACTGTAGTGTCTTCCTTCCCCATAATCATGGCTTTAATTAATTCATAGGTTAAATTATGTTTCTGTTTGAAAGAGTTTGGTGTCTACGTGAATCAGGGCATGCATATTTAGATCTACTGTATCCTCTAGCACAGGCTTTTATTCTTGTTTGATGCATGCGGGCTACTAATTTAGTTTTTCATTGAAGAGGGCTCTTTTTTTATCTCCTGCACAATGGCAGTCCAGTTCCAAAATATATAGAATCAGCACACATTAATAACTGAATCTGAGGGCAAGTATACTTCCTCCTTCAACCATATGGACAGGATTTTTCTTTAAAATAAAAAGGCCAAAAAGTGGCTGGAACAATGCCCAAAGGGGAGAACAGAGACAGACATTTAAAGGTGAGCTCACTAGATTTATAATAGCAGGGGACACTCTCATCCCTTCCAGCCAGCTACCCAGTTAGCAGCAATGCTTATATCACAAGAAAGGCCCGGGAGATTCTTCTTTAGAAAATAATGGCTACAGCTATTAATATATGGGGGGAGCTGTAGCAATCCACTTCAGATATTGATAATAAATTACATTGGTCAGATATAAGATTACATACTCCAGGCAGGCAAACAGAAAAGCATTTTTTGCATAACAGTGTTATTTAGAAGATCTCCTTGGAAAAGTTTTAAGCAGTTAGAGCGCTTATGCCCAAAAGGAATAGTCAAGAGCTTTGAACAAAAATACTGCCCATCCCTAAAGCATTTGAAGAGCCTGGATGAAACAGTAGCTCAGGGCTCACAGGGAAGGTGCTGTTTCTCACGTTAACCTGATCCCACTATTTGTGGGAAGAGCTTGTGAAATTATTTTGAATGTATCAGAAGACATACAGAAAACATCAAAATATTGTAACACATAGCAGGGCTTGTGTTACCCTTTCACAGTAGCACTAGTACTACCTTTAAGAGGGCCAGTAGTGACCCAGCAAGCCACCCACAAAAACCCCTATCAAGACAAGCAGTCTTGGTCTCAGAATTTTTAGAGGATTAGCTCGTTCCCACGTGCAAACAGACGTAGGAATTTTTTTGTCCAAAACATAAAATAAGAAACACAGTGGGGGAACGGGAAATAAGTCTGACAATCTCAAGACTGATAACTCTAAACACGTAAAAAATACCATGAGCTGGTTTCAAGAATTACTGTATTTCAGAGTCCTGTGACATTTCAGTCCTCTGGCTGGTCTGCTGGTGTTGAGATAAATGGATTCAATGTTTTTACATTTTTCTCAGTCACAAAGGTTAGACTCTTGTTTGTTTGTATAATGATAGCAAACATACTCATATTACCACAGCTATGGGAACTGAGAGTTGGAGAAGCCCTTTAAGATCATGACCTTGTGATAAGGTTGTGAGTGTTGTCATGAGTGAACTCCAAAGACATTTCTGAACTCTGTTCAAGCTCTCTCTCTTCTTCCGATTTCTGACCGAGCATACAGTACAAGAATTCCCAGTGAAGCCTACAGAAGGAGGAGCTCAGTGCTTTGTAGGATCAGAGCATAAGCAAGGCTTACAAATGAATACAATCAGAGAGTTTTTTTACTGTACCTTTTTAACTGTATCGCAATCTTTAACACCACCTTTTAAAAAAAAGACAGACTGTAAGAGGATAAGCATAATACAGCAAGTTTGAAAAATTCCCTGACTGCCTGGCACCACAGATTCAAGTCTCGGGGTCACTGAACCCTTCACCTTTCTCAGATAGATAAGATGACTACTGCAATATTTAATACAAGATAAGCCACACAAGCATTTGACTGGATTTGACCTCTCAAACAGCTTACAAACCCAAGAAGCTGGTGTAACCTGAACCTCTGCAAGGATATTCCTGCATTCTCCCATAACTCCAAGGACTGGGGACTCAGGAAACATCAAATATCTTGAGACATCTTGAGCTGAAGTTGTTAGCTAGAAACACTGCTGAAGACATTTCTTTGGCTGTATCCTCAAGTATCAATGGCCAAAGCTGCAGTTCACCCAGGCACGACCACCAGGCTGAGCTCTGGGTGTCTGTACATCTGCAAAGCTCTATTCCAGAAGCAGCTGCACGTTGGAGATAAAAGGTAGGTATGTAAGAACACCAGACAGCTCTACTAGGTCAGACCAAGGGCCACCTTGCCCAGGGCAGTTGCCAAGGTCAGATGCTCAGAAAGCAGAGTAATGACTGAGCTGTCTGGTCCTTGTTACGGTGTGCATGCTGCCAGAGACTGACTGCTCTGGCCTCTGAAAATTTATGGTTCAGCCTCCCCTGGAGCCAAGGGTGCTTTCTCCCTGTGTAACACGCACCATAGTGCAGTACCAAGCATGTGTTCAGAAATTACTTTGCATTCCCCACTTGCACTGTAACAGCTTCACCCATGACACTTCTAACAATCCCTCATGTGTAATTTGCCTTCTCTTTTGTTTTTCATTTGTTGCTTGGCATTGAGCTGATATTTTCACTAATGACATATGATAACCCTGAGATCTTGCTCCTTAGTGACAACAGGCTGCTCAGAAACAGCTGTTTGTATGGGAAGCCTGGATGGGTTCCCTGTTGTCCCAGGTACACCACTTTTGTTTGCATTTAACTTGGTGGCGTGACAAACACCCTGCATGGTCAGACAGATATAAAAACATAAAGTTGTTTCCTTTAAAACAGAGAGGAAATCCAAGAGATAGCCAAGAACATCTGTCTCATGATTTTGCTGTCCAAGCATTATCCTGGTGGTGTAAGCTCTGATACACCAGAGAAGTAGGGCAGGAGAAGGCATTTGCTGCAGGTGGGCAGCAAAGACAGCCACAGGCTTGGCCACACTCCACTAACTCTCCCATTTTCCCTCAACCAGTTGTCCAGGAGTCCTTAGATTTTTCATACAGCTTCTACACAAGTATTTCTATTCAAATGAAATACATACAGTTTCGGAGTACGTTAACCCTGTCTTCCTGCGTGACAAGGTTTCTTATGGTGGCTGCTGTCACAAAAAAATCCAAGGCCTGAGGAGAGGTACTTACAGCTTGCCTGCCAGCTTAGCTCAGGCTCCAGCCCTTCTGATGTCCCAGCAGATACGATCATTCATATTACTGTGCCACCCAAATCTGCTCTGAAAAAATCTGATATCTGTTGGTAGGGACACAAATGACTTGTCTACAGTTGAGGCTCTAGCAGTGTTACATGCAGTCTAGTAATACTGGAAAATTCCCAACTGCAGACAATCTAAGACAGACACAAATAATCCACCAAATGTCAACAAACTTACGCAAAACATTCCTGTTTCAGAGGCAGTAATTCCTTATGAAAGTATTTCCATTTCTTCTTTCATGCTCCAGAGTGCACTTCAAATGCCTCTGAAAGTCCAGGACAAAGATTCTTGTCTCAATCCAAATGTCCTCTAAATAGCAATGGAATTTTGAAATTGCCTGTAAAATGTCAGAAACCTGGGGATTTTTTTCCCTTTTATTATAACATCAGCAGAAACAATGCATGGCAAAAATTCAAACTGCATAGTTGGAACTAACATTTTCCTCCTAAATGAGTTTTAAACAAGAAAGGTACATGTCTTGTTTAGTATGCTTTATGAAGGCTTGTGGGGATGCCAGGACCACCTCAAACCACCTTAACTAAGAAGAGAAAAACAAAATCACTGCAAAAAAAATTTAGGAAAAATTACTAAATATAAGTTAATGAAGAATTTGGATGTGTTGTTCACATTGTACTTATTTGGTAAAAAGAAAAATAATCTGAAAATCTATAATTTCCACTATAATTGCATTTGCCTGCACAAATAAATTAGTTTCTGTTCCAATTTGGTCCTAATACAGCACTATTTGTACCAGCAAGTAGCAGGAAAATATATGTTACTGTTTGTGACTGAGGCTATCTAATCAAGGACATATTTTTGGTACTGAGAACAAGTACAGTAATAGAATTTTATCTAGCCCACAAATTTTTTTTAAGAATAGAAACTATGGTAAACTATAGATCATCTGGTTATGATGAACTGAAATAAAATTCTATTCAGGTGTTTTTCTTTTTACTAAATGATTTCAATGTGGGTTATCTTTCCTCATTCTGACTGAAGTTGCATGAGCTCTTCCATGCGTTATTGCAAGTTGTTTCAAACTTTTTTGTCCAAACCACCTCATATTACACAATTCAACATTTAAAAAATCTGGGGTCAAACTAATCTATTGTTTTTGTAATATTAAACTTGATGCTAACCAGCACAGCCCCAAATGTGCCTTAAGTTATGCAAATAGTCAAAATTACTTTGGTAGGTCTACTGTCATATGTGTGGTTTCAGGTTCAGGACCCTGGTGAGTCTTTACCAGCTCTTTGCCTGTGCATCCTGCAGGTCTATATTGGCTGCAAAACACTCCTGCAGAGTAAGAGATGAGATCCACAGGCTGGGCAACTGCTTGTAAGATGGATAAATACAATCAGCTTGCCAGAGGTACTTCTCTTGTGTCATGTTGTTGTGGACAGAAAGACTTGACAATCTCTGTCTTCAAAAGCAAAGATTCAACGTGGCTAAGATCAGTTTCCTCGACCTGACAAATTCAGGTATTAGATATTATTTTCATGACAGAGACAATGAGCTGACCTAGATTCAGATGCAAAGGTTTTTTAAGTGCAAATGTTACATGTATTACTAAAGTTACAGAATGCTTTTAAAATTAAAATTAATATTGCATGTTAATGTTTCTAAGCGTGTGTAATGAACAGCAAGTTGCCCATAAGATCTGCTGACCCTGGTGGCAGTGACAGTAAATGGCTGTTGCTATAGTCCAGGCTGACAAAGGGACAAATATGACATTGCTAGGAGCAAGTCAACTGCTCACTTTCTTCTTGTTAACTGTATGTCTGCACTAACTGGGTTTTACTGCTGAGTATGCAAATGCTGTGCTTTTAATATAATCACATACACAAATACATATATTTCATGTATATAATACACACACACACACTCTTAAGTGAAAAAAAATATTCTAGATGAGGCTTCCTTGGCCTTATAGAATTTGCAGAGACCTCTCATTGCCTTCTTCCAAAATGCACAGCTCTGAGTTTAATTGGCCTCATTAATTTCACCCAAGCAGAGCTTTTCTTTCCCTCCTGCTTGGGTGATTTTTTGAACTGGAGTTCTAGGTAAGCTTTGTTCTAGCCATGGATCAACCAGTTGCAGTTTAATGCTATTCTTTCCTTTGCTATTATATGGATTACTCACCACATTGATTTGGTAGATAAAGTCCAGTAGGATGACCAAGTTCCTGTGATAGCAGAAGACAAGGCATTACTGAGTTAATTCCTACTGCACTCCCCTTTGGAGAGTGGTGAACTCATGTCTGAGCTGATGGTGGGACAGACTCCAGCTCTTCCTCCTGTAAATATTTTTCAAATGGCAAGAGAAGATGTTTCCAACCCTTGTGGTTGTGATGGGCTTCTTATACCAAGGTTTCATTTGGAAATCTTTCATGTTAACTCAGTGACTGACATATGAGACTTCTTATTGTGTGGCATTGGGACTTTATATTCTGTGGTGTCCTATATTATCTTTAACTTTTTTCCCTTTTGAGCAAGCTGGTTATGGCAATGTTAACAAGGTGACAACACCACAGAGCTGTGCTTCTTTTCCATATATTACTTAGTCTGCATGCAGCAAATAGTATATATTAAAAATAAAGAAGAAATCCACTTTTAAATGTTGCCTTAGGATGTTCACCTAAAACGATGTTTGTTTGGATAAATGGATGATATTAATTTTAATATAGTTGCAAGATATGAGGAAGTTAGTGATCATAGTAATTGAATATTTCAATGTAGACATGCTACATTTTAATGTAGACATTAGATAGACATGTTCTCTGTCCTCAGGTCATAAAACAGAGAAAGGAAAGATAACTATGAAGGAGATTTCAAAATTTTAGAGTGACATTCAGGTAAGCAGTTTTTGTGCATGTTTGGAATAATTTTGTACCTTTGGAAATTTTGCCTTCCATGAAATTTTTGGGTTTTTTTCAGATATCTTATTAATTATATAAATTAATTTTATTTGGGGTTTTCTTATTGAAAAATTAACATAATTTGTTCTGATATATTTAAGAATGTGCTCTGGGGAATAAAACAAAGGTTATGTGCAAAAGATTCTTTAGGCCAAGCTGAATATAACCAGGGCTGAATACAGTTGCTTTTCATGAGTGACTCCAAAATTTGGCTCAACTCTAGCTAAAGCATAATCTGACAGATAGTCTCTTTTTATTACAATTCTTGCTGAATCATTTAGTTTGGGGAAGAAGTGTGGTTCTGGTATTATAAATTATGATAATTATGAGACCAGTCTTATGATGTAAAAGGGTAATATCAGGCTCATTTATTAGAGTCCACAGTTGGTCCAGGATAGTTTTGGTCTGAGAAACATATATGTTACAATGTTTAGCATCCTGTAAGACTTATAATAGTAGTAGTCTTATAGTTACCTTCTCAAAAAAACCCTTGCAGGGTTTATATAACCTTGTTATATTCCCTGGGGGTTTTACCTCTTTGCAGACAGAAAAACTGAGAAGGGTTTTGCCACTGACAATATTGAAAAGTGTTCAAACTTGTCTGTCACAGAAATGAGTGGTTCCCAAACACTGATGTGTGTACAGGTAGTTGTATATAAAAAATTTCTCCAAGGTATATGATGAGAAGTTGCCACTGCTAATGAATGGACTTCCTAAGAAAATGGTCTCCAAACTGGGGTGTACACAAGACAGCCCATTGAGATGCAGGAGGAAATTTTTTTGTGTGTACCATTGGTAAAAAACTTTTTTAAAACATAATTTAATCTATTTCATTTTTGACTCATCTTTTTTTAATTTCTATTTCGTGAATGTTTTATAATATATATATAATTTATTAGTACAGTAGTATACATATATAATTTATAAATAAGTAAATAAATGATTATATGTATGGTGGGGGGGTATTTTTTTGCTGAAAGGGATGCATGATCCAAAAATCTTCTGACCATCATTTAAGGATCAGTCCCTAAGTGACCTAAGTGGGACTCCCCTTATTTGACAATTCTTCTCTAAAAAGTTGGCAAGTGTCTCTTGGGACTTCTTGCAAAGTTCATTGAAACAAATGGAAGCCTTTTGTAAAAACTTCAAGTGGATTTGGATCAGGCCCATAAGAATTACAGCAGCAGAGGTAAGACTAGGTATCTGTCACTCCTGAATCCTGGTCATACAGTCCTGCTGATACTGCTTTCTGTAAAGTATTCTACAGATGTAGGAGAAGGAAAAAGTGCCTATGTGTAATTCTGCATAGCAAAAGAGTAGTTTTATGGTGAACAAAGTACTGATATGGGACAAGATAAACACTTCTTGGATCACAGTAAAGGTTACACTTAGCAAAACAAATTTAGCTGTCAGCTTTATGCTTTTTCTAGCATTGCACAACATAACCATAACAAGCAGAACACCTGACACTGCTGTTGTAAAACAACCAAACACACAGCCGCCTGGTTTTGATAAACGATTGCATTCTATCATCCTAAAAATGGAAGCCATCCCATCCATTAGCCCATGAATTGTCCACTCAGGACACAGCATGGCTGCTGACAAGAGGCACCTCATGGTACGAGGCACAACCCTCTTCTGTCATGGATTTCTTTTATTATTGACAGCTCTGTCGGGGTGGCATCGATCAGCGCTAGTTCCTCACTGACCTCAGCCCCACAGCTTGAACAGGAGCTGTGCTTATACTTGATGGCAATCACGCTGTCCCTCGAGCAGTTCAAAAGCACATTCTTTTCTTGGACCTGAATGATTAAGAAGGGCAGCTGAAATACAGCTATTGCTGCCACTGCACTCTGGAAGTGTGGCGATGTAATGCAACACTTTTATGCACCAGAAACGATTCTATAACTACAAAATAAAAGGTAGGTGCATTTATTCAAATGTCTAAAATCAATCATCAGCTACCAGGAATAGATCATGTCTGAAAAGTTATTGCTTATCCTCCTCAGTCTCAGTAGTGACTTCACTGTAGGTCTATCTCTAACATGTGTAAGTAAATGGGAGGGTCAGAATAAAGAAGTTTAGAGCATCAGCATATTTTTCTTGCTGTGGACATCTGTCCACTAATTGAAACTTCTTTCAAGCCCTCTCAGCAGGCTTTTGGGCTCCATGTGGATCTACTGCAGCCCTTTCCATTGCACCAAATGCAAAAAGATGACTGACACTTCCAGCACATTTTTAATTTAATAAAGCACATGGTTCTTAATAATATTTAATTGTAGAGAATATAACTGAAATTACATTAGATCTAGAAAAATGCACAAATATAAAACCAGGGCAACATTTTAGAAATTATATGCTGCTACTCCCCTTGATCCCTATGATCAATAGGACACTGACTGATGGGCCTGCACTGGACTGCTCTCTAGGTACCAGCACACTTGTGCTGTGGCTGCTGTGGCAATTTCGATCTATACACAAGGGAGAGACTCAAATGATTTTAGAGGGTGCAGAGGGGCTCATTCATTAGTCTGGCCTCATAAAAGCTTTCTCTACTGCAAACATGTAACTGGCTACACCTATTTTAATGCAATTAAAAGACTGCATAAATCAATGTCACCACAAGTATTCCCCTTTAGATACCCACTAATGATCTTAGCTCTTAGGAGAGAGCTTTGCTTTCCCTTCCTTACTTGTCAGGTCACTACATCTTGTTGGCCTTCCAGAGGCAGCAGAAGTCCAGCATTCTGGATAGCCCAGTGGCTACAGGTATTCTCTGGTATCACCAAGCTTTTGTAGCCTTGGCTGCCACTCAACAGACTTGCTTGTCTCCACACTCGGGCAGAGCAGGTGTGCTGGATTTGGCTTGGGTGGATTTAATTTTTTTCTTATGGGTCTGTGTTCTGGATTTGTGCTGGAAACAGTGTTGGTAACACAGAGCTTGATTACTGCAGAGCAGGGCTTACACAGAGTCAAGGCTTCTGCCTCACCCCACTCCACCAGAGAGGAAGCTGGGGGGGCTCAAGGAGGGGACACAGCTGGGACAACTGACCTCAAGTGACCCGAGGGATATCCCACACCATATGGTGTCATGGTCAGCATACAAAGCTGGGGGAAGAAGAAGGAAGGAGAGGATGTTCAGAGTGATGACATTTGTCCTCCCAAGCCACCGATACACATGATGGAGGCCTGCTTTCCTGGGGATGGCCCAACACCTGCCTGTCCATGGGAAGTGCTGAATGAATTCCCTGTTTTGCTCTCCTTGCACATGGGGATTTTGCTTTACCTATTAAACTGCTTTTATCTGAACCAATGAATTTTCTCACTCTCACCCTTCCAATTCTCTCTCCCCTCCCACCAGCGGGGAGAGAGTGGCTCTGTGGGGCTTGGTTGGTGGCAGGGGCTAAACCATGACAACAGACAATGCTGACACACCTGCAACTTGCTGCTGTCCTGCCTTAAAGATCACTGCTACTGCTGGTGTAGCAAAGAGGCCCTGTCCCTGCCTCCACGCGGTTCACAGTGACAATATAAGTCCCATTTTCCACATTTTATAAAAGGGGAAGCTGAGTCACAAAATGTTTATGTGGCTTATCCAAGATTCAAAGCAGCATCAAAGTGGTAATTCTTATGTAACTCTTGGGGAAAGCAGCATATTTCACTGAATCATGCTGCCTTCCAACCATAAATAATGATACTTGGATTCATCACTTTCAGATCTATGAGCTGTTTTGCCCTGACTGATGGCTAATGAAACCAACGACTTTTATCCTCCAAAACCTGAAAAGAAATAGGGTATATTTCAAGCTTATTTTATGAGTGAACCCACTGTGGAACAGATAACAAGGTGGCGGTTCCTGGGAAACTTTTCATTATAATGTTACATAGGTAATTTCCTGGACACATGCATATAATATTTAAAAATAGAAACTCCAAGGGAACACAGACTGACAGAATCACACCACACAGAAAAGGACGAGGTCAAACTCATATCCCTGTCCAG
The DNA here is from genome assembly GCF_001715985.3 of Manacus vitellinus. Classification (NCBI taxonomy): domain Eukaryota; kingdom Metazoa; phylum Chordata; class Aves; order Passeriformes; family Pipridae; genus Manacus; species Manacus vitellinus. The sequence goes on along the minus strand of NW_021938789.1, from coordinate 54,548,872 downwards.
AAGGAACAGCCCCCTTCGAAAACCCCGTGGGTTTGCACATAGGCAGGGCAAAGTTGCAGAGGCTTTTGAAGGTGGTGTGTCAGACACAGACAGGTGGACGCCAAAGCGCACTCCAGGTTTCATCCCTTACCTCTTCACCAACAGCACCCCATTCTGCAGTTCACAGAGGTGAACAAGTGGAAAGGAACAAAGCCCATCGTACACCTTCATAAGGTTTATATTAATCTGAGCATGGTTTCTATTATTGTTTTATAGTCTGGAGCATGTCAACAGGAGACAAAGAGGAAAGATGACTGAGGAATTGAATTATCTGCAGTGCTGAGCAAGCCTTTTCCAGCCCACTGTGGTTCAAATTTGCCACCTGACATGATAAGGTAGAAAAGGTTATGTTCCTCTTCAGCTCAAGATGCACCTGTTTGTGAAGTCCTAACATCCCTCATTAAAGGAGGTAGTGTGTGACCTAGCATTGAGGTTAATACTAATGTGTTCCTCTAGAGCCATGACTGCAGCTCCTCATTACCATCATCCTCTGGATGTTGTTCTAAACACGGGCACCTTAAATGATAAACAGAATCAGCCAGTTACAGACCTCAGAGATAAGTGGCCAGAATTTGAGACAGCTATCCTTTGAGATACGCAAGGAGGGCAATTTTTATTTTTTTTCTTTTGCATTAAGTGTCAGCAGAACTTTAATCAATCTTCATGTGATGCCTATAGTTCACAGATAAAGCTACAGTGCTTGAAGGAAATAGGTTATCTGTTCCCATTGTGAGCTGCTGTTTCTGAGGAGTGTTTGATGCAAGTCTGAACTGACCATGCAATCTGAATTTGAAAGGACCATTAACCAGGAAAAATTAACAAAATACTTAGGAATTACTCAGCTTGGATGGCCAGTTTTCCAGCTATAACCTTTAATTCTCCATAAGGAGAAGGTGCTTTAAAAAGTCAAACATTCTCACCAATCTGGTTAACTAAACAGAACGGCGAATGATGCCGCACGTGTGGAAGGATTCCAAAAACAGTTTGGGTGAAAGAAAAAAAATTACAGTTATAATCCAACCCTATTTAAAGAAAAAAATAAATATTTAAGTATATGGTCTATTATTTCATATACCTTATCCTGTGAGAGTAATGGAAATGTGTAATTGTGCAGAATGCACATATAAATAAAAGGAAATTGTGAATTAAATATATCTGTTTTTTTCTAAAAAAGTCTATTAGAATACTCAGCATATACCTACACATATTTAGGGAGAGAGTATAAACATGCTAGCCAAGTCTTGTAACTTGTAAGCCATATTAAGTTACTTATATAAGACTCAGACTGATTAGTGCAGATTAGTTGGTCACATCTGACTGTCCTGGTCCAGCAAGGATGTTGTCTGACTGTGCAGGCCAAGAACAAACGAAACAATAGGCACTGCCAAGTTAAGATGTCGGCATCAGATTCTCTTGGTATCTTGCTGTCTCTAGAGGTGCAATTTGGAAATGAAATATTAAAAAAAATGAAACTTTTGTACAGGCAAACCATGTAGTTTATGTTGAAAATAAGAAGCTGCCATCCTATTGATCCTACTGATCAATTATAGGCTCAGGTATAAATTGACTGCCCCTTTCCCTTACTGTCTTAACAGCTGAAGGATAACAGGAATACAGGGATTGAAATTGGCCTATCTCTAGTCACTAGATTGCTAGACAGCAATCTGGAGGTCCTGTGACAAATCAGAAATCTGTAAGTTGTTACATCAGTCAGCTGTATTCTGTAGTATCCAAACCGTGGCTAGGGTTATTAAATAATAAGTTTTGTTTGTGGAATGTAATTTCTATTAAGATTATTTAAGCAACCTCACAATAGCTTTCATAACTTCTCACAGCACATGATCTACTCCTGAGCCATAAAAAAGTAAGTCCTGCTCCTGACTGTACCCTCATGCTGTCATGGCATCATTCTACTAATACTTCCAATGTTAAATCCAAGTTTAGGTTTGAAGAATTATGTCATACTTCCTAAGTCTAGTTACACTGGAAGGTGTGTCTTGCTTGCCTAAGTACTTGGTTAGACATCTCCTGGCTGCTCAACAAGGGCAGTTGGCAAAGGGATGTAGCCATTAACGTTTCCTTTCATCAGAAGGAAATTATGAGTTCCTGGTCCAAAATACAATTATTTAAAAATTGTTTTATCATAGCATCTCATGATCCCAGTCAGAGACCATCACCCTCTTGCACTTGGCACTGGATAAGCACACACAGAGGCAAAGCACACTCCCCAGATAGTTTACAATTCAGTTATGAACAAAGATATAATAGAGGGATACAGAATGGAAAGCACAAACAATGATATTGGTTGATGTAATGCAGTAGATTGAAAAATATTGCTTTGATGGGGCTCTTCTTACATATTTCTACCTTCCAAGAGCCGTTAAAAATAGCTAAAATCCCTTAATTTCTTCCCTAATAATACTTTCCCAGGTGACCATATGCCACAGGGATGCTGCACGATCACAAATGGGAAAAATACCAAAGATCATAAGGGGAATGAGTCATGAAGCAGCGAGACATGTTCTAAAAATATTTACAAATCCCTAGTTAGAAGAAAAAAAAAAAGGCTGCTGCAAATAGCATTTCTTGGGCAACAGGATTCTTTGTGTGGACAAATGGCACACGTAACACAACAAATGGCAAGCTTTTCATGCAAGACCAATTTTCAAAGAGCTTGTGAATGTCTCTCTCCTGAATTTCTTCTTCAATTTTCGCTTAAACTACGCTGAGCCTCACATATGGAGAAAGAACAAGCTTAATCAGGGCAACTGTAAGCCTTTCATCAATTCAATTATCCGTTAAAGGACTCACTCGTTGAACTTAGCCATAAAATGTTAGAGTTGCAGTGCTGCTCCTGTCTATCAGCTTGTGTCCCTGAATTCTTTGTACCCTCAGGGATGTTTCATCTTTTGAGAAATGTGACAGTCTGCCTTTAGAGACTGGCCTCGGCACAGCTCCATAACCAATATATTGACAGATATAAGGTAGCGTGGAAAGTGAAGCAGTTCACAACTTGTGTCTGTCGAGCTGCTTTCCTCTCCAAACACAAGATCCCTAAAAACTATTACAGGACCTTTCAAACCATTACCTTACATTAATGGCATCAGATTTTTTTTTTTTTCAGGGATCTATGGATCTACAGCAGTATCACATTGTATCTCATTTCCCAGTATTTTTACTTTTTGGAAAATATAATTAAAATATTATGTCTTTAAGCATACACAGGGCTTATCTTTGAAACGTTCCTTTGCTGTCAGAAGAACAGGCTCAAATCAGGGAGAAGAATTCACTGATATTGGCAGTATTTCTCACATTTTCTACTGAACTTTGAGTGGATTATTTCTATACGTAAACCTCAATTCGCAGTTTCTCTTCCCTCCCTTTTGAAGAGGGATGAAGAGAGATATCTGTTTCAAAGTGAATTAAAACCAATCACATCACCATTAAGAATATACTAATTTATAAAAATTTAACTCAAACCAATACAGGACTAGCTGTGAAATGTTACAGGCATCTTCAAGAGGTCAACCATGATTTCTGATTTTGTAAGACACACAGACATGCAGCTGTATTGACATTTATGCTTCATTTTGAGGATAACACTATACAGATTGGCCAACACTATGATTTTCTCCTTGTTTTACCTTACCTGAACATCACTGCTTCTGTGCCTCAGCACCCCAGCTAGGAGAATATGATGGTTCGGATCCTCCTGAAAATCACTTTCATTTAAAATTCAGACTTCTGAAAAATAATAGAAAACAACAGAATTACTTGTGTTGTTCTTTTCCTCCTTATTACAGTCTATTCAAGATCAAACTGTCAAAATACCAAAAGACATGGTATCCAAAGTCAATTTTCTGAAATTTTAGTTCAGAGGAAGCAACTCTCTTGAAGAGGTATCTATATCTATATATGTGACCACATTTTAATTTCCTGTCTTTAACCAAAGTCACCAGCCTAATGCTAACACAATGTACAAGTTGGACTTTGAGATTTCTTGCTATTTTATGACCTTTTAATCTAATGTTCTTGTATATGATGTTTAAGAACGGTGCATCTGCAGAATGAAGTGATAAAATCCTTCAGTCAGGGGCTGGAAGCTCATTTGAGAAAGGACTCAAGAAATTTTAAATCAGCCTTTAAAATCACTGGCAAATATTTCCTAGACAAAGTAGTGAATTCATCAGTCTAATGTAGACCAAAATACTTAGGTTTTGGTACTGGGTTCCTGTCTTTTCTCTCAGTGAAATAATCATGTGTCCAGTTAATGGTGGACTATATTCCTGTCAATATCACTTTCAAGTTATTAGGTCCAATCAATGATGGATAAAAGGAAAAAAGGTGGTCAACAGGCAACCTAGCTTTCAGTTTAACACTCCCTTGAGGATTTTCATTATCCTTTCCTTTTCTGTTCTCAAGGTTAGCTCTAGCTAGACTATTTGTAGCTTCAACTTCCTGGAGATAATGCACATCCACAATAGCCTTGCTCCTCCAACACCAGTGTGCCCTTCCACCTGAGTAAGCAGAGTCCTGTCTTTTTTCTATTATTTGTGACCTTTTCCAGGGTTAAAAGGTGACTCCTGAAGCAGACAGGTTTCACTTCTTATGGTGATTGCGGTGCAAAAAGCACGCTTCTACCTTGTTAGAAGTGACATCACTGTACATTAAAGACATCATATCTCCTTTCATATTAAAATGCCTGTCAGTTCTGCTGCTCACAGGCTGTAAATCTGCCACAGTATCCTGTGCTTGGGGGATTTCATTATGAAAATATGGAAGATAAGCACTCTGCTCTACTGTCAAAAGGAAAAAGTAGTCTGGTAGTAATGAGGTTACTTTAAAAATAAATACACGATTCCTTAAACATGGATTACTTGATGTGGGGCAATTTTTGAGAGCAATCTTTATTTTTTATTTTAATTCCTAAAAAAATTTAAGCTTAAAAAAATAATATGAGTAAAGCATGAATATACAGTCCTGTAGAATTTATTTATGCATAGATTTTGCAGGTGTTCATGCAGTAAATCATTAGATTTTCCCTTTGACTTTGGTCCTCCAGCCTTGAGAGGAATGACATACTGGAATTTAACCTGTTTTTCATCTTTATATCATATAGATACAAAAAAAACTTGCATGTTCCGCAAGAATGGGACAACAGTCAGCTGTTGTGCATGTGACTTTAGGAAATATAGTCAGTAGATAAATACCTCCTGAACAGCGAAGAAAATATAAATAATTATTGATCATTTTCTCTCCTGGCATTATTAGGATGTTAATAATACCTTGCTATTACATAAAGTTTTCATCCATTGATCTGAGAGCACTTTAGATATATCATTCTTCTTGTTTTACAGAGGAGGAAGTGAGACACAGAGAGATGAGATGACTTGTCTTAACATTTGAGAGCAGTTCAGTAACAGAAGTGAGAAGAGATCTCTGGACTAGGCTGCCCAACACTTGAACTTCCTCATTTAAAACTGGAAATTTGCATTGTTTGCTGGTGTAACCCTCAGTTGTTTACACAGTATGTGATTATTCATTTATTATTCATTATTCAATAATGGGCTAAAATTATCACAGATATTTCTTTGTTTAAAAAAACAAATTAAAATTCTCCTTATCCATTTTGTGCAAAAATACTAACCCACTGCTACTCCCCATTTCCATTAGAATTCCCTCCAATCAAGGAAACTTCAGCACGTGGGCATAGTTTTCAAATTTCATCTTCCAAATGCCATACTCCATTGTTGATACTCTGTTAGAGGAGCCAAAATTAGTGGCTCAGGAATTATTTATGGACAATGAAGCCTTTCACCTCCAAGGCATTGATTTTAATGACTGAACCCTATATCCTAAGACTGAAATATATATTTAGGCTGTCCTCTGTTATGTGAAATCAATTGGTAATGTCAGTTCCAAGTAGACTAGCACCCAGGTGAAAGCCATGGGGCAAAAAACCAAACCATAACAACCCCCTCCCAAGAAAACAGAAACAAACCCAAGAAAACTATTTGGATGAGGGAGGTGAATGAGTAGGAAAAAAACATAGCAGCTGAGGAGGTGACATGGTTGGGATATGGTCTGATGAGGCGAGACCAGAGGATTGCACATATGTCAAAGAAGAAGCCAAGAACATGTGTCACTCAGTGGAGCTAGAAATGAAATGAAACAGGAAACTGAACAAAAGCGATGCGTGGTGTGAGCACGGCTTGCTTCTTCACCTTCCCGTTTCTCCTGAATGCAGAGGGGATTTTCTTCCTCTGCTTTGTAGGGTGTAGTCCTCTGTTGATGTAGAGCAGAGCAGAGAGAAGTAATGAGAGCTGTAGTTCTTTAATGATCCAAGTCATAAGGATTTATAATCCATTTTACAGCAATGTTGCCAACGCCTTCCTAGCCACACTGACCAGGCTTTTGTATCATCTGTCATTTTGCTCAGAAGAGCCTTTTGAACCTTTGCAGTTCCACAGTCACAAACCTTGTCTATGCTGAGTGCTTTCTTAGCATTCTCCACCGTTTTCAACATCCATGCAGGGCCAGCAGCAGCAGCAAGGGGGCGATTTTTACTGACAGGTGGTCTGGATTGCTACAGGCACTTTATGCTACTGGCCTCTAAATTTTCTAGGTAGTACCAGGTGAGTGAGAAAAGGAGGGTGTTGGTTTTGCCCTAAAGCTCATACAACTCCTAGGACTAGTGGAGCTGCACTGATGGCACAGATGGCAGTTTTGCCTGAAAGGTGTAAACCGGGCTGTGGAACTGTGAGTCAGTTGCTCTGCATCATCCCCCTCTCCTAGAAGATAATATTCCTTCATATTTGTTATTGCAGATCTGGAAGAGTTAGTACCTAACCTTCAGTATTGTTTTATATAATTTTTCCAGTAATATATTTTTTCTTGTAGAAGCAGGTGAGACTAAAGTATATTAGGAATATTTTCTTGCATGTGTGAACACCAGGGAATCAGATCTGAACACTACGTTTGAGGTTATGCTACCTCTGAAACTGCAGGCCCCAGGGACTGGGTCACAGGCAGTCACACCAAATTGACAGATCTATATTTATAGATAGCATCTTTATGTTCACCAGTGTATCCACTGAATTTATAATAAAGTTAAAAAGATAAGAGAGCTGTAAAATGTAGTCCGCTAAAAATTAACTTTTGACTTAATATGAAACTTTATGCTTTTGTTCTATTCTTAACAAAACTGATCATTTCATATATATACAGTTTCTAGTCCTCCCTTTTGATTTTACCCATTTTTGTTTTTACATTACAAAAGAATCACATTATATTTCATCCCCTTAACCTCAGAAATAATGATTTTTTAGTCAATGGCCAAAAATTGGGGCCCATTGGAAAATACCAGCTCACAAATGCTCTAGGAGTGACCTAACATTGACATCAAATTGCATTTTATTTCTAAAGAAACTGAGCTCTCCTATTAGTAAAGGCACAGAAAGAAGACAGTGATTATACCATAATCTCCACTATTTTAAATATTTAATTGTTTCACACCACGGATTATCAGTACATTAAATACTTAATATCACTGAAACTAGGAATATTTGAGATTTTTCTGCATGTCTTCCCTATTTTCTCTCCGCTTCAAAAATAATTTATACTAATAAAAATAGCTCTTCCATCTAATCAAATTTCTCTTAATTGAGTGTGGGAACCAAGCCACTGAGGATGTGATTCACCCAAGGTCACGCTGGAAGCCTCTGGCAGAGGCATATGAGAACCTAGGTATTTTGAATTACAACAGGCACTATTTTTGCCTGTTTCCAGTATTCACACAACAGTAATGTGTATCAGCAGAGTAAGCACAGATTGGTAACCTCCACACATGTCTTCCAGTCTGGCTAATATCCAGGAAGGTGCTCCTCGCATAGACAAACTGAATTATCTTTATATACTTATTTTCTCTCTAACATTTGATTATTATTTCTTTACTTGCATTTCCGTAATGTCCGAGGAGGTTCTACATACTGGACAAATATATCATAGCAACAAAACCAAAGATTTGCAAGTCCAGAGCTTGAAAACTTGATTTCTTTTTTCATGTCTTCATTTTCCAGTATTTTTTCTTGGTTTGTGTCAGCAAATGCTTTGGATTTCCCAGTTATTTACACTTCTTTTTTATATATGTTGCGGTCTGTGTCACTAAAACTCAATTTGCTCCTATTGCAACTATTACTTAAACTGTGCTAGCTGCTCCATAAGGGGAAGAGGCACTGCTGGGTTCAGGCTTACATCTTAAAATTTCTGGAAGAGTGAAATGTGTGGATGGAAAAAAACCTGCTCAATTTATTTTAGGCTTGATCCTTGATCCACTGCCTGCGGAAATCCACAGAAAGGCTCTCGGGATTTTTCTGGGGAGAGGCAAACACAAATTTCCCCCATATATGAAATAATTGTGGAGGGTCAGAAAAATGGAAAAATTGAGTTGAGAGGCCAGAAAAAGTCGGGTGATGGCAGATCCAGTCACTTCCCAAGAAAAGACTTAATTATCCTATGAATCAGATGATACTTCTTCCCTAGAGTATCAACTGGGTCCTTAAGTGGAAAGGGTCAGAGATAGGGACAGCAAGGTGTCTGAACACTTTTTAATCTTCCCTCTTCACTGAATTTCAGGACATGGTATGGATTGTTTTTACCATGCTACAAATTAGAGTTGCCTCATGTTTACTTCATATCCCCAGGTCAGAAGCATTCCTGGGGAGCTGGGGACTAACCTTACAGATGGCTTTACACCAGCAGGTCAATTTAAAGCAACCACTTCAGCTCCTGTCTGTGCTTAAACTTGACACCAGAGTTTTCAACCTGAGGTACTGAATTAACATCGAACTGGCTATGGAAAAGTTTACGTTGAAATGTCTTCTGGAATTGATATTTCACAATGGAAAAAAACAGAACGTGTATTTACTTTGATATAAATATTTTAGAAAGTCTAAGCACAAAAGGCTTTGCTTCATTTCCACCATATTTTAGGAAAAACATCTAGCTAAGTGGTGCAAAAAGAACCAAGTGGAGCTTCCAGCCTTCACTTAATAGAAAGCACAATTTTGACAGGATCTGTCAAACCATATTTTAACAGGACAGAAAGTAGAAGAGACAAACATGTGACAAAAGGTCATCACGTCACTTAATCCATATAGGAGGAGATGAACGTCCCAAGGTGGTGATCACAGTGCAAGAACCTCAAGAAGACAAAATTTTGTTAGGCTGTTCTGTCTAAGATCTGTAGCACAAACCCAACACTTTGATTAAGGTTCAATTTAAAAATGCATTAAATTTTTAATTGAGAACATGGCAGGAAATCAGCATTTCTGATGATCTAAGCATGGCATGGAAAACAATGTTGGCTCACTAAGCCATCATTTACAGGGAAAACCCTGTCTGGTCTTTTACTGTATAGGCATGATAGACTATCATTCAAATGCTGAAAGGCTTGAACTCTCCCCTCCAAATGTAAGCAAAGGGGAATATCAAACCTCTTAAAGCTCATGAAAAAGCTGGTCCCTTTGGGAAGCCAAAGAGTGCACTCCCAGGAACTCAGAGGAAGTTGAAGTAGAACTCTGAAAGCTTCTAAGGATCTTCCCTTCCTTTTGTACAGAACTGAAAGTTTAGGAGACAGAGAGAAAGCCTCAGGCTGAGTTCTCACGTTATTCTCCCCAGCTCCCTGAAAACCTGCTGACAGTTCCTTGCTCACCAGGAAATTTGCAGAGGAGGAAAAAGAGAGAGGTCCCAATACTTCCTTTCTGTTGCACTTCTGTTCCCTTCTCCCTGCACCCTTCAATTCCTTAATGTCCTATTCCTCACCCTCAGAGCGTCAGAAGATGAAAGAACACAGCTCCAGAAGGAAAAAGAAAGGGACAGAGGGTATGGGGGCTATGACAGCTCCTGAAGTCAGCTTCAGCAGCCCTGTGTCAAAGTGCAAATCCGCACACAGCACAGAACACAGCACAGCCTCTGACAGTGACGAGTCACAGCCCTCAGCCAGCCATGCCCACTAGCCTGCTACAGCCTGGAGGACCACAGCAATGAGGGGGAAGCCCATCCCTGCTCTTCTGGAACAGGAGTTGTTTCAGGACTGAAAAACAAAAGCTTTCCTGTCACAAGGTTCTCCCTTAGGAATCCCATGGGATAGGTGTGGAGAAAGCTTGTACTGTGCTTTCTTGATCCAAAGTAGGCAGAAAGGATCTGCAGCCTGAGTGTTTTATCTCAAATCCACTGGAGGAGTTTTGAATCAGGCCAGTGGGCTGGCTGATTGTCCAGCCACCGGAATCAATTGCTGAGAAGCTCCTAAAGCCAAGGGGTGACAACTGTCAGTCTAACAGTCATATTTTTGGTGCCAGCTGATCGACACAGATTACTTTTGAGATCTCAGGAGTATTTTCAATAACTTACAGAGGCATCCTGAGTACAGAAAAGTAATTAGCAACACTTCTACTGGCTCCAGTGGGAGCAGAATCTCTCCTTCCACCTCTCTAACCCCAAACATACTATTGTGTTTCCTTCAGGGCCCTCAGGAAACCCTGCAATAACAGTGCTAATCTTGAATTGTAGAGCTTCTCTACCTTGACACTATTTCATGGAGCCTGATATCTCCTTCTGCTCTCTCACTCTCAGAGTTACAGGAAAAGCTTCCCTGAATTTGGAACTCAACCTCTTATTTTATCGCATAATTTTCAATAATTTTTTTCTTTTTTCTAATCTAAGAAGGCACTGAAGTTGATTGTTAAATTCATGGGGCATGCTGGGATTGTAGCCAGAATGGGTTTGTCCTCTCTGACACAAGTTTCAGGTGAGGACTGTTTAAAGACTGTGACTTTTTTCCATCTATTGGTGGTAGCTGGGGATTGTTTAGGCTGAATTCAAAATGGCCCACAGACATTCTTTTGTCATCTGGATTGTTTTTCATCTGCATTTAACTTATATAAACGATGTACAACTCACAAGAAATAGAAAAATTGGACACTCCTGACACATTCTGTGTTCTGTAGCCACCTTGCTCTATGGAAATGCTTTTATTTCAAGCAGCTGGTAGGGAAAAACCTTCCTAACTTTGAAGAAGGTTTTAGCACATTGATGAGAGAGAGAGACCATAAAATCCCATTTCATTTTTAAAGTTAACTGTAAAGTTTTAATTAAGTCCTCTGAACAAGGATTCCGTGATGCTTTATGTTTAAGACTTAGCAATAGTACACGAACCACTGACTTCCATCATTAAGTTCAGTTGACAAAGGCCAACACAACTCTTTTCTTTGTAACTTTGTAACCATTTATGTTTGAGGTGAAGATGTTAATATGGAAATTTTGTGAGCTGGGAACGGCTACGAACTCTATCATTGTAATTTATGACCTTTCATCTGAGGCCAAATGTAAAGGCAATTGCAATTGTTCTACATCTCAAGGCCAGCACATAGCAGATGTGTGAAATTTGGAGTGCTAGACATAAACTTTTATTACCAAATTATAAATAATTTCTACCACTTACAACGTTCACCTTTCAAGTTCATCTTGATTAAAATGCAAGGGCAGCATCTCACTGATTTCCATGAGTTACGGAGCTGAAAAAGTTCTATCATAGTACACTAGGAAAGGATAAAGCAATGCAGTGTTTAAAAGAATCTACTGACAGCCAGGTATGCAATGGTTTAGATCAAAATCCTTTTTCATCCAGATGACAAAAAGCGAAAGATAATTATTAGCCAATGATATCTGAATTCTATTTTCACTCTTGAAGCTGTGGAATCCTTAAGGAGTCCACCGAGTACAGATTACTTAAGTCCTTTGAAGACCACCTAAGTGAGGTCACTGGGGTTTTGTCACTCAGGAAATAACACATTCTCTAGGTTGCCTAATAACTGATGTGATGACATAATATTCCTGAATGTACAAGGTGGGAATTGTCTTTTCAGGTGCAAATCACGCTACCCCGAATGCTCAGCAACATACACCTTCCTGCAGGAAGGTTAATTTACCTCTAGGAACAGCACATGAGACTGCTCCAAGACCTATGACAAATAAAGGAAAATTAACGAAGATTTGGGTTCATGACCTGGTCTCAAACTATGAAAAAGGGGAGCTAAGGATAGAGAATTTGCCAATCTTATTGTCTGTGATAGAAATTAGATTTGTCTGTGAGGTTAATAGGGTATGAAGCAGGAAAGTACAAAAATTTTGTTGACTGACAGCAGACAACCAAAGCATCCGTAATTAAGGACATGCCTCAGCTGGCTAGAAAGCGGGCTATTGAGCAAAATAGCTTATCAGGTTACAATGGCTTAAAAAAAAAAAAAAGAAGAAATACTAGCTCTGAAGACAAACTCATAAGAAATAAAACAATAAGGAAGGCTTGCAAAACATAAAACGTCCCTGTTTGGATTTGTGAAACTGCCATGAAAGTTTACCAGCCCAGGCATGAAAATTCTATTTGCCCAATCTTTATACTGGAGATCAATAACAATGAAAACCAGGATATTTCCTTATCAGGACGTTAAGCACTGAAGCCAGGCAGCCAAATAAAACTTCGCAAGCCTGCTCCCCAGAGTAACTATTTTATGTTCCTTTTCTGCTTCAAGTACTAGATATAATCAAACACAGTTGGATGCTCCTGATTAACATGACGGTTGCCTGGAAACACGGGCACAATACAGCCCAACTTTCCTGTCCGTGCCTGTGCTTGAACTCTGGGACAGGCAGGTGAATGAGGTTGGGCTTGCAGTCCTTGCCTCTTAAAGCCCTTTAATCTAAGCTTCAAGGAAAAAAAATTGTTACTGGACACGTGTTCAAAAAGAGAAGATAAACAACTTTGGAAGGAAGCGAGAATACCAATCCGTATTCTGAAAAGCCACGGTACATTTTCTTCATATCATGAGAATTGAGAGTTTCAGCAAGATACTAAATCAATAAAGGAATAATAATAATAAAAAAACCTGGTCCAGAAGGTTTCACAGATGATTAACTCCTGTCACAGTACCACATCCCTTAAAAAAAAAAAAAAATAGCTGCAGGAAAGGAGAAAAGACAGGTGAGAAGATGGGGAGAAACAGAAGATGAGTTCAGCTGCTTCTTGTACCACATTCTTCCCAGGTGACACTTGAAAAAAAACAAACATCAAAACCAAAAACCAAACAACCTTAGTTTCTATCTTCAGTAATCCCCCTTGTGAAGCAAACTGAGCAGCACCTTCCTGTCTGGTCCTGGACAGGACACCTGAGAGGCGGTCACTGAATCTCTGATAAGGCCCATGTAAGACAAGATCATTTGGGGATTAATAGGATCCCATCAGAACAGAATACGATTATATACTGGATCGTATTGGACATTAGGAGGAATTTCTTCAGGGAAAGGGTGGGCTGTGGAGGGAGGTGGAGGAGTCACTGTCCCCGAAGGTGTGTAAGGAAAGGCTGGATGCTGCACTTAGTGCCAATGGTCTAGTTGACATGGTGGTGTTCAAAGGTTGGACTCGATGATCTCAGAGGTCTTTTCCAACCTCACTGATTCCATTATTTTTTTCCACAAGAAATCTTTTTTTCCTATAGGATTTCTCTCCCTGTAAAACCGACAGGGCGTTATTTCGCCTGCAACCGCAAGTCAAGACATAAGAGAACGCACCTCGGCGAAGAGACCAGCGGCTCAGCCGCCTGGGGGGGCGGGTGGGGTGTCCCAGGGCGAGCCCCTCGCAGCTCGGCCCCCCGTTTTTGGGGCAGTGATCCGAAGCATCACCTGCACGTCCCAAACCCCACAGCCCCGCCCCGCCATGCGCGTTCCGGCGCGGACTGTCCCGCCCGGCGCGCCGTAGCGGGGCGGGGCCACGCGGGCGGTGAGCGCCGGGAAGGGGCGCGGGAAGCGCCGGGAAGGGAAGAGCCGGGAAGGGGGCCGGGAAGCGGCGGGCGGTGAGTGCGGGGGAAGGAGGAGGGGGCTCCGGTGCGGTGCCGTGTTTCCCCCCCTGCCTCTGCGTCCGGCCCTCGTTTCGGCTTCGTCCTGGGTGTTCATGGAGCCGCGGTCTCGCTCCGTCCGGGATCTTCCCTGGGACACGTTTGGTCCGGGAAAGGTTCGGCTGTGGGACGCGGGTGGCGGTGGGTGTTGGTGGGAAAACCAGCGAGGATCCCTGGATTCGCGGCTGGAATCGCCCGGTGCGATTTGCCGCAGGAAACAGCGAAGAGAAGTCGGCACCGCGCTGGGGTTTTCTGCCATCGGCTGGAGATGCAGAACAAATGTTCCCTGGGCAAAGAGACACTGGAGCAGAAGTTGATGCGCTGGATTTTTAAATCAGCGCATGTCTCTGCGCTGGATTTTTAAATCACATCATCATTTCAGATCTCTCTGTGATTTAATCACAACCCTTAACTTAGTCTGCTTTAACAGATTCAGTTGAAGGCATCCTTTCAAATTTTTTCTTTGCTTGTATTTGCGAGCCGAGATCAAAATGCCCTTGCTGTTCCTGTGGATGGAGCAGGTTCTGACTTCTCCCTCCACCCCCTGAAGACATTAAACACTTATGGCTTAGCTCTCTAAATTTAGTAAAAATAATTTTAGCAAAAGGTGCTAGAGATGATGAGGCCCCTTTGGCACTGTTGGAAGTTTAAAAGATGCACAGCATGGCAGACAAGGATCCTTAATGTTAATTTCAGAAGTTATAAAAATGCCAGAGGGAAGGTTTAATGCAGTGGCTTTAGGAGCTCTGTCTCTCCACCTTCACCCTTAAGCTTTTGCTTTTATCTCCTTTGATATTCTCTCCTACTGAAAGTATTAAGAATCAGGGGTCTGCCTGTCTTTGCAGAGTATTTAGGACAATATGGGATTGTGTTTCTTATCCAAATGTTTTCTCTTAACTTCTCAGCTTACCAGAGAAGACCAAGATGAGTCTACGGAAGCAAACCCCGAGTGACTTCCTAAAACAAATCATCGGAAGGCCAGTTGTTGTAAAATTAAATTCTGGAGTTGATTATCGAGGTATGCTCTCTGTCTGTCTCTCACTGAGTAAAGTAATTGACTGGGGAAGCTGGAATAGATGCATTGATTTTGAAAAGCAAAACAGTGTGATCCAGAATCTTGGAGTACGTGAATACAGATCTCAGAATGGTGACATTAAAAATAGAAAATCAGCCCTGGAGAAACAAAGGAGGTGAACAGTGGATTTAGAGGTTAAAATTACTGATCTAAATCATTAGTCTCTTTAGTCACAGATGATTCAACAGGAGTCTTGGGGTGATTCAGAGTTTCTAAACTGACATTTATAAAGATCATCTGGCATTACAACTCCTGAAATGGCCAGGCAGCCCTCTTTTCAGTGCTCTGACAGCAACCTTTGTTGGAACTATCCTTTTCTTCACCTTTCTGTTCTCTAATTCCTAGTATGGATCTTGGTCCAGAAAAGCTTCAAAGTTAACTGTGCTGTCAGTTGTAAGGTGGCTCTTACACAAGGGATGAAAGTTACTGACATTTGTGGTTAAACAACTGCCTACACCTGTGTTGGACCAAGACTCACTGAGATAGAGGAGAAAGCATAGTGTGGCTTTGCTGCTGTATGCCCTCTTCATTTTAACACAGTCCAGCAGATTTATTCCAGAACTCTTTAGCCTATCTGTATCCCTTCATGTACTGTATGTAGGATTGTAGATGGTTTTAACCAGTAAATTATAAACTTTTCTGTGCGGTGAAATGTCCTGGTCCTACTCTCATTATTGATCTGTCCAAGGAGTATCCAGACTTAATTAAAACTTCTGTTGTGCACAATTTAGAGATTTCATTCTGTAGTAACTTAAACATTGTGGTTCTGCTACAGATCACTGCTTCAGATAGGTTTACTTCAATTGGCTTAGCCTGGCACTTGTGAGAGGAGACTTGTTTGTGCTGTGACAGGGAATCTTTGTGTTATGACAGTCCTAAACTGTAATTGTTCACTGACAGAGCAAGCAGTGCCTCCTTATCCTTTCCTGTTTCTCTTTAGTGTCGCCAGATGACAGAATTTTCAGTCTCAATTCTTTGAGAACCACATTTTCTGAGCACTTCAGGTCGGGTTGGTGTCTTAAAAACTTCACTGCATCTCTGTTGTTCTTTCTTGCAGGAGAATGTAGGGAGAGCTCATTAAAGTCACTTAAAGCAAGTCATCATTTACCTGAAGGTGCACACAAGGCAGGGCCAAACCAGATTTGTTTTTCTGATGCACTTCCTATTTTCTTTGAGGCCAATGCTATCTCCTGCTTTGTAAGGTCCATTTGTAAATGCTGTAGATGAACTACTCAGCTTTTCCCTCCACAGAGCTAGTTTAGCATGCCTACAGTCAGACCTACGAGGAGTTGAGCCATAGTTCCTTGAATACCCTTATTTGTTGCTGGATTTTTTTTCCCCCACCTTTCCTTCCTTATTTCCTTGTGCTCTCCATCCTTCCCACTTGATGTGACCTTGTGGTTGAAAATCTGTGTATTGGTTTCATTTGAGAAAATAGGCACTGTTTTGTTTTCTGCAGAAATGTGACCAACACTTGGAAAAGCCTTAAGAAACAGCACGTCAGGCTTTTTGTTGCAGATCCGTTTAGATTCTCCCCCAGGCTGTGTTGCCAATTTTATGTCTGTACCTCCACCCTCTGAGCCACCATGCACACAAAACGTGGCCTAATGCAAATGTTGATGTGTAACTGTGAAATGCCTTGATTCATTGCCCAGTGCTGCACATGCCCTGGGCAATGAAAAGTCATCAGTGGTATATTAATGTACCACTTCTGTGTGTGGCTATGGATTTGTACATTGCAACATCTCTACATACAGATAAACCAGATAAAACGCTGGCCAGGATGGGCAGTGATAATATTTGATGCCATTAGTGGCCTTAGAGTAAACACAAAGAAAAGGAGGAAGAGAATGAAACAGCCGTGAAACAGAGAGTTTGAAAATACTGCCTAGGGGCCTTGGTAAATCCACACGGTCCGACTTTAATTTTGGACAAACATATTTTTGTTTTCTATTGTTGCATGGAAGCACTCAGGATTACTGGAATGGAAGAGAGTTTTGACCCTTGTTTGGTTTAGGTTTTTTGGTGCATTCCATGATATTTTGTGAGCAGTTTTTCCTATGTCTGTGGAAAGAGAGGAAGGAAAAACAGAGAGGAAAATAATAGTCTTTAAACCATGAGAAGCTGGCAGAAGAACTTCAATTCCTAATTACTATATGGAAGATACTACAGTAACACTTCTGAAAAATGAGAATGTGTCCTAGAGGAGGACTCTCAGTTTTCTCCCTCTCCCCAGGTACAGCCAATATACTGTATTTCAAGTTTTACTGCCAGGTAAATGAGTGTTTTTCAAACAGAGGAAAAAATAATGTTAGTAGTATTGTCTGCACATGCAAGGATGAAGTCAGGGAAACAAAAATCCAAAAGGGAGATAAAACAACTTGTAAAAAGCTGTATTTATTATGTGCATGATTAATAAATCAAGTTGCATTCTCTGAGCCATTCTTTACATCTGTTAATCCTCACATTCAGTTCTGTTGATCAGGTGAGTTAAATTTGTAGATGGCCATGGTTCTGGGCATAGACAGAGAGGAGGGGCTTTGAATGAAAAAATACCACCATGCTGCCAGCACTTAGGAAGTACTGGGTGAACAGGGCACAGCCTTCAACAGGTGCTATTAGAAGTGAGAACATAAATACTTGTCTAAAATAAGTGCTACTAAAATGCGTATTTTCCTGATCAAAAGAACACCTAATATTACAGACATTTTTTCTTTAGTTGCACTAAACAGTAAACAGTGTAATTTTTTTTTTGTGGGAACGTTTCAGTGCCATTTGAAAGCCCTTTGCCAAAACATATGTACAATTTTGTTTACATCAAAGCAGAGACTTTCAGCTAATGTTCTTCTAGATCTGTAAGCATGAAGATAAATATGACTAAAAGTGTGTATGGTGTCCTGTATGAAAAGTGTTGTTTTTCAGCTATATCCTTCAAAAGGTTTGGTGATAACTCAATTTACCTAGCCTTGTCCTTAGCTTATCCATTTATTCCCAATGTCACAAGCTCTTAAAACACAAGTGAGAGGGGA
Source organism: Manacus vitellinus (assembly GCF_001715985.3). Classification (NCBI taxonomy): domain Eukaryota; kingdom Metazoa; phylum Chordata; class Aves; order Passeriformes; family Pipridae; genus Manacus; species Manacus vitellinus. Next base: position 54,530,783 of record NW_021938789.1, on the reverse strand, counting down.
CAACTTAAACTTTCCAAGTGAAAATTGTCCATCTTTTCAAAGTCATGCCTTAATGACTTTTTTTACCCCCACAACATCAATTGACAATGTCACTACCAGATTGATCACCTGAGATTCCTGTCTCCCAGCTGAATTATTTGAAGAATATATCTGGCCAAGCTTGGGCTTTTGGTTTGTTATAAAGATACAGATTTGGTTTTTTTTCCTGTACTATTCAAACACAATGCATTTTTGTTTATTTTAAAATAAGTTTCAGCTGATTCTCTCGTAAACTGTCACTTTTCAGGTGTCCTGGCTTGCCTGGATGGGTATATGAATATAGCTCTGGAACAGACTGAAGAATATGTAAATGGACAATTAAAGAACAAGTATGGGGATGCATTTATCCGAGGAAATAATGGTAATTCCTACTGCTTCTGTTATTGCTCATTAGGAAATTGTGTTTTGATATTTACTTCTGAATTTCAGGGCTGGCTGAGGTATAAGCAAGCTACCTGTAAGAATATTAGTTTTAGGCCCTCTTGGAAGCCTTACCACATTTACTTTTTTACAATTTCACTTTCTACAGTCTGTGCTTTTCTGCATTCCTGTGGCCTTTTTTGCCTCTGAACTTGAAGTTCATTTTAGAGAAGCATTTTCTTTTCTAGCCTTCCTCAGAGCTTATTTTCTATCATTTGACAGGCTTACTCTTTGCACTTGCTGCTTATTTAGATGGCCTCTGCACCACAGAAGTTTGTGTTTTGCTAGGCAAGCTACTGCATAAATTTATGAAACAGTGCAGATATTACAGTGACACTGTAATATTTTCTGGTGATAGGCAGTTGTCCAGAACTGAATGAATGCTACTTATTAGTACTGGAGGCTATTTTCATCTCTGAGTAAAGATTTTACCACCAGTCAAGAAAATCACTCATGTTTTACTGCTGAGCCTCTGAACATCTCAGTGCAGTAGGTGGATTTTTGTGCACTTCAAGGACAATCCCAGGCTCCTGGAATGACTCTCTGGTATCAGTTAGGCTGTAATAGCAGGGCATGCCAGGGAGAAGAGTATCTAAAAATAGAAAAGGTTCACAAGTCAGATGTGAAGAGACTTGTAGAGAAGGTAAATGAAGCAGAGTTTGACTAAGCTACTTGAGAAGAAAATGGAGGTCAGCAAGGAGGGAGGGAATAAAAAGAAAGAAGGATTGAATTCCATGTTATGAAGAATCAAAGAGAATGTAGCACCAGTGTAAAAGAGCGTTTTGGGTGGAGAAGTAATCCTTGAAATGAGGCCAAATGCTTTTTGCAAGGCATTTGGACTGTTATGCTAAGAAGCAGAGTGGTTATTACAGCTGGAGAACCAATTAAGGAAATAATTTATTATGAAAGTTATAACAAACGGATGAGGGGCAGAAGGCTGAAGAACAGGCTGAGGAGAGAGCTGAAGACATCCCAGGTTTAGGAGCACTATCATTTAGTGTTGTGATTGGATCTGTTCTGGGGATATCACAAGCCATGCAGGTGGAGGATATCTGCTGCTTCAGAGCTTATCATTAGCTTTGCCTTAAGTACTTGGGATTTACAGCTTTTGTTGAAAGATCACAGCATTAGTGTCTGACACCTGTAATTTTGCTGCTTGGGAAGTCTCTCATGCTCCCCTCGGTAATACTACAGGGTACTGGCTTTGTTCTTCCTCTCTTCAGTCTCCATCTCTTGGATTGTGTTTTGGCTACAAGCCATAATGTCTAAATTTGATAGCATTTTTTGAAACCTGGACTTAAAAGTTAACTGACTTTGTTCATGCTGAACGAGATTCATTACAGTGTCAATTTACAAGCCATGGAAATAAGATGTTTTAAATAAACAGGCTTCTGCACCTTATTTACCAGGGCCATCTTATGCATGCCACTTTCTCTTTTTCACAGTGTTGTACATAAGCACTCAGAAGAGGAGGATGTGAAGATGCCAGAAGGAGGCTGTTTTGTACCTGTGAACCTCTTTGAAGTGATGAGCCCTATTTGATTTGTAGTTCATAATCCACAGGTGAAATACAGAAGTGTCTAAATATTTTTTTTAAATAAATGTAAACCAGTGTAAACTTCCTGGATGTTTTTTTGTCAAAGCATTGCTTTGTCCCACTGTACAGAATAAAATAAAAGAGAAGCATGCAATAGTGCCACAAGTCTAACTCAAAGCAACAACTTGTTTAATTATGCTAACACTTACAAAAATACTGATTGGTAGGTAAGCAGGCGTGGAATAACTGCAAATCACAGCCTTGCACTGATGGCAAAACAATAGTTTGACTGATGCTGGGAAGGGAAATGCTAATGTTTTGGTGACAATGACCTGTGCCTTTTGGAAAACACAGGGTCAGCTTTAAATGCCAGTCTAGTAAGAGTCATCGGGTAAAAAGTTCAGCTGTCCAAAAAATCTTGAATTGTGGATTGAATCAAGGGATGTAACAGTGACACTTCAACAGTTAGGGGTGGAGAAAGAATTGAATCAAATGGAAGAAAAGCCTTAAGGGTGAAAAGAAAGCTCTGTGCCAGCTGGGGAGTCAGTCAGAGGTGAAGAGCTCTCAGTTGGTGTGTCAGTACAGCGAGTAGCTGCTTCACCTCCTGCCTGTGTACCCCCCACCCTACCTCTGCTTGCAGTGACCTTTTTTTCGTGCTTCTCTACCAAACACAATGGACTTCTTCAGTAAAAAGCAATTTTAACTAATACCTAAAGCTACTCTGAAAACAGACTAGGAATCTAAAAGCTTTTGTAAACATGCCATATGTATCCTCTTCAGACAGTTCAGTCTTTCTCCCATCCACTCCCCTCCAGACCTAGTACTATCTATATATTCTCTTTTCTAATGTGCTAGCCAGAAACGAGAACAAATGCATTAAGCTTATAGCATGGGGTATGCATTAGGGAGGGGAAACCTCTGAGCAAACAATGGAGTCAGAATTTGTTTGTGTGTATTTTTCAACAATGTTCCCAGATAATCAAAGCACAGTGAGTAAATCCAGCTCAATTTTACATGCATACTTATTCCGATTTATAAAATACGTTTTGTCCTTTTACATGCAGTCAGCCAAGAAAAAAAAAAACAAGCTTCTTAACATTCATATGTTTCTTTGCTTGAGTGTTCCTGCACTTAATATCCACATACACAGAATTTCTTGTTCTTCATGACAAAGTAGTAAGTTTGGGTAATGTACCTCATGGTAAGGTTATTGAGCCAATCTTTTAAACTGAGTTTTCTGAAGTCCTGCTTTATTCTTTGAGCAGTTTATAGTGCCTCCAGGAACAAAAAAAAACTAGTTGTGGATGGATCAACACAAGAGAGTTGTGTGAATGTAACATTGGCCCATTCTTCCCAAGTACCAGTAGCTCTAATGCAGCAGCGAATAATAACATCTCAGTTATCAAAGGGAGAGAATATACACTGCAAATTTTTAATTTTACTGTTTTTTAAGAACAGTAAATAATTCTAAATTATTTTTCAGTCAGTAGTTAACCTTTCCACACAAAGCACTTCAGAAGCCATGACAGAACACACAAATGGAGTTGCTACTGTACAATATGCTTCAACAATTTATCATTTTCTGACAAGGGTTGAAAAAGGTCCAGGATGTAAGACAAATCACCAACTTGCTCTTCTGTAAGTGAATTCTTTTTTTAAAATGAAGATGTACCTCCAAGTGGGGCATGCAATTTCTCATTTTCTTTGTCATCTATATGTAGCTGGCAGGTTATTGTCTGCTTTCAGTCCCAGAGACTGTCTGGGTTTGGTTATTTTTAGAGTTTTTAGAATTTTATTTTAATACAGGTTTAAATTTTTTCCCCTTCTTCCTTCTCCTCTCCCCACACACACCTACCCACCTATAGCAACACATTTTGCACAGACTTTGATTTACTCTCAAGAGTTTGCATTGCTAACTTTTCAAATGCAGTTCTGTTTCTACAAGTCTAGCTATACAACATGTTTCAGTGTAATCTGCTACTTCTGATGGTCTAATCACATACTAAACTCTGAACACAGAAAATACTATGTAGCTTGCCTGCCAAAGGGTTTTTTAATGTATTCTAGATCATGAAGTCACTATTTACTATGGGAGGTAGACAGGAAAATTTGCATTGAAGATCAGCTGTTGTAATTCATATTTGAATTTCAAAAGTAGTAAAAGAAATAAAGCATTTAATTCCTACAATCACTGCCCTTTAGTATATTTTACACTGTTTTACCCCCTTTAATTCAATTTTTAACCCCTGTGTTTAAATCAAGTAGACATTTAAGCTCGACTTCAATCAGGCAGTCCAGCGTTTGGATATAGTCTGGTTTTAGTTGGATAAAACATTCATATTGGATTTATTCTGCCTATCTTTTAGATTTTGACTTATATATTCTGTAGGACAACATTCTATTTGCAAATAAATCAACAGCTTTCAGAATGGGACATGGAATGCTATCCGGAGCTGCATCACATTATATATGTACGTAAACATCAAAGTAGAATGATATATTTCCCAAACTCTCAACCTAATGTGTAAGATCGTTATCCCATTGAGAGATACAAAGGCACTCCTACAAAAGCAATGTATCTTCATACACAAAAGACAGTATGAGATACTAGTACTCATATCCTTCATGTCACCTCATTTACCTGATAGTCTTGCACTGGTACCTGTGTTAAAAACAGCTTTGCTTGGGGACCAAGCTCAACTAGATCAGAACTGACAATGAAACACTCTTTCAGCAACTTACAAGCATCTGTCCATCACTTTCCTTAGAAGAATGTACCCAAAATTAAGTAACCCAAAACTAAAGAACAAAAATGACTGAAATTCCAGACTAAAGCTGCATCACGTAGATAGTCAGTACTTTTATGCATATCATGAAGCAAAGGCCATTTAATCACTACCCCACCCTCACCTACACATGCAGTTGACAGACAGACCCCAGGAAGAGCAGTAGCTGTGAATTTGCTACATCCCCTCATCCAGCATAAGTTTCTTGCTCTTGAAAAGACAAACTGAGCCACATTTCCTTAAACAACAGCCTGGCTAGGAGCAGCAGCACAGCATAACCTGTGAAAACTAGAGAAGGCAAGTCTGGAAGAAACAGGTAAGTAAGTACTCACTGTGTGTGGTGAGGCAGCCAAAAAACAGGTCACTACTAGAACCTGCAGAGCCCTCAAGTGCCCCTATATAAAGGGAGCACAGCATGCTGGGAAGGTTTTGCCTTAAAGGTATACACTGATGACCGATTTGTTGGCACCTGATTACAAATTGTTGCCACCTGATTCCTAGGTCAAAGGGAATCTAATGCAACCCATCCTGAACATCATTTATTTCAGTTCTTTCTATCCCTTTCTTGATGTTACAATGACAAAACAGTTACTCAGAGCCCTTCTGGGTATGACTTGCCCATTACTTCCTAAGGCTCTTTCCCAGCTCTGAAAGCCAGCTGTGCCTCACAGCTGCAGGTTTCAGCTGTGTTGTCCATGGTAGGCAAGAAAGCATGGAAGTGTTTGCAAAGTGACAGCCCTCCTGCGTTTGACTGATGGTACCAAAGCAATGCCTGATCTTTAATATCCCAGCTCACACCCGTGGCCAGCTCCAGCCCTTTGTGGGCTTTGAAAACAAGCAGACTGTGGAGTCAGCAGTTTCAAAGCTTCAGATCCCTGTGCCAAATTTCTCTAAGGCCTGAAATCATATGGGAGGGGGCATTTCCTGAGCTGCTGCACTGACCCGGACCCTTGAATGTTTGGGAGTCAGTGACCCACATGGCAGCTGCGGGTTGGGCTGGGCTGCATGTCCAGCACAGCTTTCAGGTCTGCACACACCCCTTGGCTGCAGGATATCTCTGCCAGCTCACCCGAACAGCAGAGCTCACAGGCAGCTCCCACCTGCCTGGCCTTGCCTTTATCTAACAGAGCAGCAACAAGTTCTCATGAGAACATCCTACGGAGCAGAGGGTTGTTCTGGTGTACAGAAATTATAAACTAGGTCAAGTGATGGGAAGGGAGAGCATCTCTCTGTGGATGGGTTTGCATTTGCTCTGCACAGCACACTGTGGGAAAATCCATCTGGGTTCTGACTGATGCTACATGAATGTGGGGTGCCCAGCATCTGAAGGGATGTTCATTTTACTTGCTGTCTGTATTCATCATCTTACTCTGTCTTATTAAAGCAATTGTTAAGCTATTCATTGCTGGACTTTTCTTACTGAGACTCACAAAGGGCCCAGTACTCTCTCTCTCTCTCTCTCTCTCTCTCTCTCTCTCTCTCTCTCTCTCCTCAACCCCCTTCTCTAGTGCAGAACAGCTTCTCAGGTTGCAGTAGTTATCAAATAAAATAAAGGGTGTTTTTTTTTAATAAATCCCTCAACCTCGTTTTTTCTCTAGGCTGAATTTGTAAGGGAAAGAGTCTCACGTTACATGTTACATGTTGCATGCATGTGTATGTATCAGTTCATTCCCAGTAGCAACATTTTAATCACTGTTACACTTCACTAAGTGTGATAGAGGAACAGCAAGAGTAGTCATCTGGATAAAAGGGGAAGAACTTGCCAGTACTTCTGCCAACCCTCCATCTAACTAGTATCAGAAAAGCATCCTCTTTTCCGTGTTTGCCCCAAATACAGAGCCGCAGACATGCCCAGGTCAACCCTGAGATGCCAGTTTGTAGACACTGTTCTCCATTTTCCCTGTGGGACTACCCACAGGTTTTCACCACACTCCTACTGTGGATTTTTAATGACTCATCTTGCAGTTGGCCACTGCTCTTTGTTTTAAAGATGACCTGAAATATTCTTAAATAAGGTGGTGCTGGCAACTTTGTTAGTTTAATGATCAGTTCCTTGTGATCTGGACCCAACTGTTGCCACCTTCAAGCTCTCTACTTGATCAACTTGCCCATTCTTCTCTAAGCATCCTCAAACTTTGTTCATGGGACTCAGGTGGCCGCTAGTTGAACAGGAGGGACTTCTAACTTTTTAAAACCATTATTATCTTGCAGTAGCAAAGCATTTCTCAACCTGTCAAACAACCAGCTTGGTTACATCCATGTCCATATTACATCTCCACTGCACCTGCTCCACATCTGCCACCCCTGCTGTGCCCCCGTGATGTGGAGATGTGGAGATGTAGAAGCAATCTGCAAGAATGATAAAGATTCTGTGTCAAAGAGCCTGGGATGTTACTGGGTTTATAATCCTTCTGAGCATATCATCAGTGAAACTTCAAGTTATATATTTTATAGTCTATCTTAATTATCAAGCTGTTACAGAACATGCACTGTTTCCCCAGTGCTATTTTAAATTCCCAACTGTGGATTTCTTTTTTTTATTTTTATTTCTAGAAATCCACCACACAAATGCTGCTGAGAAAACAACACGCAGGGGTTAAGTTGTCTTACGTCCCCTTCTCCTTGCCAGCTTCCTACTAACGGAGACATTTACGCCAGGAAAAAGGCAAAGCTCTCTAGTTTCAGCAGTGCCATGTGGTCTGTCTGGGCCCCATCGTCAGAGCCATGTGCAGAGCCCGGCTGAGCTCAAGTGACTCCTGCAGGTCAAAGCTCTGGCCAGAGGAGGCTGAGGCAATGCTGTCCTGGTGGGTGATGCAAGCAGAGGCTCTGAGAGGGCTGTATTTCTTACTGCAAACATCTGCCTGTCACTTGGCACTTGAACGTGCAGTTGGAGGCTGCTGGTAGGTGCCTGTGTCACGGTAATGACTGTGACGGGCTTTTTCCATCCCTGAGCAGGAGATGGTTCTGACATTTGGTTTGAGAGCAGCTTTGAAGCCATCGAGTTCCTCTGCTTGAGAGCAGGCAGTGAGGATGAATGCTGCATAGGGCTGTGTTTCAGAGCAGCCCAGCAATTAACCAGGCAGTGTTGTGCAGCTCTGCTGACTGGTGCTGCTAAAGCTGCGTACGGCAGCACATCCTGCCCTGCCAGAGGCTGCTGCAGCCTCAGAAGTGAGCAGAGACAGTTCAGCACCGCCCTGCATGCTGTGCTGTTACAGAGGGGTTGGATCTGGGCCTCATTTCTTTGAGCCTCTTCTCCCTTCTGCCCATAGCTTCACATGGAGCCCAGGGAACATCCAACACTGCTATTTCAGTGTCTGCTCTTTGCTGCTTTCCCCCTCTTTTCAGGTGGAAGCCAGTGGAGAAATGGTTCTCACTGGAGTTGGCATAAAGAAAATGTGTGCCATATCTGGGGCAGCAGCTGAAGAAGACAATGCAATGCTGTAACACTGTGCCATGATGCAAAGACCCACACTCACATGGAATACTGTTTTCAGACCTGACCACTGTGCCAGAATGGCTGTAATGTCTTTGGCATTTCTCCTGCGAATTGTCAGAGGTCTGGAGCTACTGCTTTGTTATAAGCAAGGGATGGTTTAGCCTAGGAATAGGTTAGTAAGGAAAAGCATAAGACAGCATTAGTCATTGATGCAGCATAAAGGTATTCTCTTCTGTATATGAAGAATTACAAACTAGAACAGAAGTAATAAACTTTTCTTCCCTTCCCTGAACTACACTCTGCTTCCACTGACAAAAGGAAAGAAAACTACAAGAATTACATTGTATCTTGAAATTCTTTGGTAACTTAAAGGCCTCTTTCCAACACAGAGGAGAGCTGACTAATGAGAGCCCAGTACCACCAGTTCCCATATTTTCCAACCAGTTAAACAGCTGAGAGCTGGGCTGTCAGCAGCAGTAGCTCAGTGCCAGCCCAGCGTCTTGTGACACTTCCAAAGGACAGGCTGTAGAGCAGGGTAGGCTGATGGGAAAAGTGCTAATAAGAGGGGCATCTGCAAGCTTGCCTCCAGTTTCTGGGGAGTGCCCTAGGCAGTCACCAGGATGTCCACTCTGGACAGACTCCCACACTGGTCAGACTGTATTCAAGATTAAATTTAAGGCACTGCTGGAGCTGCAGAAACAAAACCCAGTAGTGTTACCTGTGTGTTGGTGCATCCTCTTTAGTCACGGCACAGGACAGAGCAGTGGTGTCCCGCTGGGACAGCGGCCCGATCACCAGTATGAACTCATTCAGCTGTCAGACACATATTTATCCAAGGAGGAGGAGGAGGAGGACTAAAGGGCCCCAAGCACTCCTTTGCTCACCCATCTTAAATAACTTTCTTGCATCACAGGGCCAGCCCTCCTCCCAGTGGCCCTGGGACACTTGATGCTGCCTCCTAAGGGTCTGTCAGCTGAAGAAAGGGCAGGCAGCTGATGGGCTTGTTATTCCATTCATCCAGCCCTACTTGGAGCCACATGCTGCCAGCAGTTTGTTCAGCATCTCCTGATGGCAGCTCTAATGATAAACTGGACCCTAATTTCCATTTGTTGTGAGCAATAAGCCACTGTCAGGGAGTGAGGTGGGCCTGGTGACAGTGGCTGGGTTTGGCCGGGAGTCCCAATCACCAGATCACGAGAGCAGTCTGCAGTGATGAGGTGGATCTGAGGAGGAGCTGGGAAGCCCAGGGACAGGATCAGCTCCACAGTCGACTGCCAGGACAGCTGCAGCATAGCTCAAGCAAGGAGCAGGGCTCACAGTCTGGACTTAAATACAGCTCTTGTGTTGGGGTACAGTCACACCTAGCAGATGTTTAGTCCCCTGTGCCAGCTTTGGCGGATCTGTGGGGTGTTGATGGCTCCTTCTGCAAGGGCTGGTGCATGGGATGTGCCTTCCCAGCCTTTCTAGCAAAAATCTGCTTTTACTGCCAAAATTAATCCCATGTAAGCGTGAGAGACAGGGCACACTGCCTGGGGTCATGGAGGGAGCTGATGTGGCTTTGCTTTGCTTCAGCACAGAAGGGGGGATATGTGTGTGGGGAGGGTAACAGGGAAGCAACAGGGTGTCCCATACAAACCCCATGACTTGCTGTGCCCCCCCCCCCAGTATTGCCCTTTTGTTCATTGAGAGGTGGAGATTTATAAAAAAAAAAAAGAGTGGGATGTGAAGAGAAAAACTAATATGATTAAGGCAGGCTTTGGGCACTGGCAGAGAGCTGCTGTGGGTGGTGGGTATTAGGAGTAACAGCTGCTGCACTTCCCATTAGAGGAGGGAGAGAAGAAGATCTCTGAAAGGATGGGTCTCCAGCGGGCTGGGAGGGCAGTAGCGGCAGCGAGCCCGGCAGCACTCGTGTCCCAAGGTAAGCGACGGCGGCACCGGGCAGCCCTGGGGAGCAGAGCATTGCTCCCCTGCCGTGATGGGCACAGGAGGGCAGCTGGGGGTGGGATAGGGAAAGGTGGCACGGCCTGGGAAACACTGGAGGGAAAGAGCTGCAGCTCAGGGGTACTTCTATAAGCTCCTGTGAGAAATCTTATCCAGCAAGTGAGGTTTATGTGTGCCCGGAGGAGAGGCTGGCTCCGGGAGGAGGAGGCATCCTGCCGCTGGTCCAACAGGGGCTGGAATAGTTAGCAAAGGCTCCTGTGACTCCCACAAGCATCTTCTGGCATGTAACTGGTTGGAGTGGCAGGATGCTTGGCTATGGAAGGTTAAACTGCTTGCTGCTTCAGTCCAGGCACAAACAATTTCATGTGTTGTGGTGGTTTGTTAGTCAGCTGGCAAGTTTCAGAAGTGCTAAAGAGCGAGGTGTAACTAGACCTCCTCAGCCTCTGGTTTCCTCTGATTCATTTACATCTATCTATTGACTGACTAAGTGTAACGAAATCTAAGGCACAAAAAGCTGCATGTTGGAAAGAACATGTTAGAAAGCACTATATTAAAATCTGAACCACCTGCCTTACGATATCCATTACAACAAATACCCCACACTCATCCTTCAGCTTCACTTTCAAAAGTGCATTTTGAAAAATCAGAATAACACAATACTCTAGTTAATCTGGAAATGTGTTTTATGCCAGCCACCAAAGCCGTGAGCTACTGATGACACAGCATACCAAATATTAAACTTGAACCGTGTCAAGAAAAAAATGCTAGTTTGGATTAAAAACTTGAGAATAAGGAGAAATCCTGGTAATAGCCAAAACTGCCACCAAGTTATCTCAGGGTTCCAACTGACTTCACAGACAGCATCATTATTGTGTCGTCAGCTACAGCAAGCCCTGATTGAGAAGGACAAGCCTAAATGCTGCTGGGTGGCCAGACAGGGGTCCAGTGGTTACAACCAGCCCAGTGTGAGGGGCAGCCACGTGCTGTCAGTGCGGGGACATGGCTGTGAGATGGCAGGCAGGGAGAGGCTCTGCTCTGGGCACCAGCCCCACATGCAATGGAGGTCTGCAGCAGCTCTGCAGGTCTAAGGAGAGATGTTTTCCCCATTGATCAGGTTGTACGTTTGGGCTGGGAATGGTGCTGTGTGCTGAGCGTGGCCGTACAGAGCCTTCTCCTCCTCCTAAAGCCCATAAGACTTTTCAGAGTAAATCTTCCTTGACTGCTCCCTCCACGGGCAACTTCACAAGAAATACATCCTCCTGTGAGGCCTCTTCCCTTCCAGCCGCAACAATTACTTCAGAATGTGAATGCTGTGGATTCAAAAGTGTCTCCAGGTGCCTCAAAGATAATCTATTTTCCTTTGTTTAAACCCTGCGGGAACGGTGGTTCTGCAGATCAGCTAAATCAATGGCTCCAGACGGGCTCACAGGCTGCTGAAGCCACTGCTTTGAAGTGAACCTCCACATTGTTTTCTGCTGTAGGATGGAGGATGGCAGGAGAGCCCACACTGCCATTGTTGGCTGGGCATGCACCACCCTGTGCTTGGTCTCCTGCGCGGCCGCCTTCTCGCACGGCGCGAGCCTTTCTGCCTGCACCGACATGATGCCCAGGCACCTCAGAGTGCAGCTGCACAGCCCCAACAGCAACTACGTCACTGTCCACACCAACATGTCCTTCTACTTCCCAGGTGACAAGGTTCCAGGTAAGGAACAGCTTCCTGCATCTGAAAAATACATGACAACTCATTTCAAGTGATGGCATGAATCTTTGTGAGGTCAGGGAAGAGGGATAACCGGTCTGAGTGAGCAACACCACCTCTCTCGTCATGAGGAAATGAACGTATTTACAGAGGAATTCTGTTTGCAGCACTTGGCCTAAGGTTTCTCAGGTGATGGTTGACTCCAGGTTTTCACCATGTTGCAAACCAACTGTTGGCTGGAGGCAGCTGGTAGGTTTGGGTGCTTTGGAGGGGATTTATTTATCTCAATTGTGTCTTAACCACAGCAGACCTCATTACATGCAATGGCATGAGAGGCACTTCCAGAGGGTAAAGTCACCTTCACTGCTCCTCTGCACCACACAAAGCGGTCTGGGTGACCCACCTGACTCTTAGGCACAGTTGGCAGCATGTCCTGGTCCCATCATCACTGGTCCTGAGGTGTTTTCAGTGTTGTTGCCCAAGGTTTTCTTTTAGTTACAGTGCTATCACTGGAAAATCCATTGCAGACAATTAACTCCATAACTATTAGACAAATCCCTTCTGTCCCATGTTTTGTCTTCCAGTGACAGTGAGGAGCACCCGGGATTATATGGGCTTTATGCTCCAAGCTCGCAAAGTGTCCAACAACGAAATCGCTGGCACATTCATCTTCATGCCTCCTGGTTCCAAGCTGCTGACTTGTTTTGAAGATGGGGACACTGTTACCCACTCGGACAAGTCACTGAAAAGAAACCTGTCCTTTGTATGGAAAGCACCAGACCAACCCATTGGAGACATCAAGTTTTTGTAAGGATGTGCTGGTTCCTAACCAGAATTTGTGTCCTCTCAGTTTAAAGGCTTGGCTTTATTTTTCCATCATACTTGTCCAGCAAAGTTGTTTATGTATCTTGAACCCAATACAGCTAAATACTTACCAAATGGTGCAACAGTATCCCAGCTGGCACGTAAATCACCATTAATGTCTGCTAGGTAGTGCTGCTTTTTATTTACATGGTCACTATTTTCTCAGAACAAATACACTGGAAGATGACAGCCTGGGCATTTAGGAAATAGAAATATTAAGGCATAAAGACAGAACTGTGATTATATTGCCTGTCTTTGTAAATACAACCCATAGGACTGGACTTCCCTGCCCACAGGATAATCTTGTATACAACCTCTTAAAAATAATTAAAAATTTTACTTTTAAAAAAAGTAAAATGAAAATAGAACTATTCACATTAAAAAGAGAGCAAGCACTGTGTCAAAACTTGATGTCTCTGTTTTGTACCAAAGTCCCAAACTCTTCAAGTAGTTTGGTTCTGATTTGGAACGAAATAAAAAGTCTTCTAACTGACTGTCTTAGAGGAAGCACAGCAGCTTTTCATTTTGAAAGAGATTAAATTGTTATTTTTTGACTTTACAAAACCACTTAGAAGCTGCTTGGCCAGATCCTTGGCTGCTTCCCAAAACATAAGCATCCTGGTGAATGCTGTGGCTTGTGCACCTCATCGTGATTCAATAAAAATTCATTGAAACAGAAATATTGCTGCTTGGAATTTTCAATTTTTGGCCATTGTTTTAAATCAGAAAATACTATTTAAGCCACATAAAGCTCAAGCAACCAAATAAACTCAAACAATACCCAACAACACCTAGTCCTAGACATCCGCTCTGATATTTCCTTTGCCCTCTGGCTTTTGACCCTCCAAGATGACTTCTGATAGCTTCTCCCTTTTTGCCCTAACATAGCATCTGGAAAAACTCCTTGTTAGGCTTAAAAATACCTTGTAAGAATCATCTGCCACAGGAAAACCCAAACTGGTTTCCCCTTAGCTAACTCTCAGAAGCAGCTGAGCAATCTGAGCTGAAATTCTCCCAAAATCTCCAGCTTAAATAAGGCTCTCTGGGTGAACAGTTAAAGGTTGGCCAATGCAGTTTTGGCACCTGACAAAAAGCAGAGGATTAGGCAGGCTCAAATATCAGAGGACTGAGAAGAGAGACTTTTTTTGCCCTTACCTATTCTGCTGTTTGTACAAGTTACATTGACTTGTTTTAATTAGTAAATACCACTGTTGTTTCCCTGCCTACGGAAGATTATAAGCTGAGCTAGTCCAAGTTTTACAAATGTACTTCTATTAACATGGTGAATGTAATAGAGCCTTTCTTATTTCTTTTTATTTAAGTTCCCACACATTTTTGGCTGATCTTAATTATGGGTGGTGATTCTTCACCCCGAATCTTTCTTATGAGACCGGGTATCTTTCATTTGTAATAGCAAATGTATGACAGGCTAATCCTTTAAAATACTTTTGCATCCGTTCTCTCCTCAGATTAAAGCAGCCTTTGTGTTTTATTAATGCTACAGAGCAAATAAATTCTTGCCTAATTATGTTTTAACAGCATCTCCATAGTCCAGTCATACTTTGTTTACTGGGCAAAGATTGAATCTGCCATCGTGGCTCAGGGGGGGCAAAACAAGACGCTTGCTGGCAGTAGCAAGAAGCCCGACACCACAGCCCCTGTGCCCTCGCAGGGACCAGATGACACACACCCCACAGGAACGGCGAGCAAAGGTACGGGTTGGCTTCCTGCAGAGTAGTTTTACAGCTTATTCTGGGCAAGCGTTCGACACAAGTGACCCAAACAAGCTGGGGGGACCTGTTTTAACTCCTGTGGCCACCAAGGAGACCAGTGATGGCTCTGGTGAGCTCCTTGAAGTGAGGGCATGGGCCAGCACTTGAAGTGATGGAGCCAGTTCCAAGGAGGGTACCGGAAAGTTAAACAGGGCTGCCAGATCTTATGATTCAATGCAAACCCTAACGTAAAACATACTTTACCAAAAATCCCAGCTTTTGAAGATAAGGAAGTGCAATTAGCAATGTTGTCTAAGCAGAGGAACATATTTGTCTCCAAATGTGACTATTGCTCCTCAGGTATATATTTAGTTGTACTTATGCAGCCTTTGGTTAGTAAGGAGCTCCATGAATTTACTTATACCCAAAGCAGATGTATTTCTCAGTATTTTTGTCATGGTAATAAGACTGAGTTTTAGTTATTTTACTTGACCATAACATAGGCAGAGAGCTTTGCTGCTTTAATTTTCATCTGGGTTCCCTCTTAAAAACAAGTGACATGAAAATAAAAGACTCAGTATTACAAACCTTCCTGGCAAGCGTTGGCACTGAGTGGGATTTGAAATAAACAAACCAAAGACAAGAGACTTCTGCTCCTCTCTCCCTGCTCTTTGTTTTGTCTCCCTGTTGGACAAGGTCCCACCTCTCCTGCAGGCTCCCCCCTGCGCACTCCAGCACTGCCTGCCAGCCCCACTGGCAACATGGCAACACCAGCACCAGCGCCAGGTTTTGGTGTCGGGTCAGATGCCCGTCCCATTGCTGAGCCAAAGCAGCCGGCACGGACTTCACGGGCTGTGTCCGGTGGGAGCGTCAGGTCCAGAGGCCGGGCACTGGAGCCATCCTTTCCCACCCAAGAAGCAAGCACGGTGGATGCCTTGCAAGGTTTCCTCTCCCAGAACAATGCCTCCAGCTTCAGCACCTCCAATGGGTAAACTCGGTGGTGGGAAGAGCTATTTCTCCAGTCCTTATGGGGAAGGAAAATAGTACTAGTTTCCCTGTAGATGAACAAGGGTCTATGTAGGAAGGTGTCTGCGGCTGGGGGGGAGGCAAGATGGTGTTTGCTTGCTGGGATTTTGAAACATAATCCTTTGGAGACTGCACATGACAGACAGTGACAGGGAGAAAATCCAAAAGTCATAAGAACCCAATGCTACACTGTTCAGACCAGTGGAGGACTGGCCAAGTGGCAGAAAAATGTGATGAAAACTATTGGCTGCCAGAATATTTCCCTGAAAGTGCATGCAGATATTCAATGAAACAGTGAACTCAGCAGACCTATTTCTCCATCTGCAGGGAAAAGGAAAAAAGGATGCGAAGCAATTATGAAATCTGGGCTTGAGGTTGTCTGCTCAGAACTCTTAGGGGATTTGGGTTACATGAACTTTCATGCCACATTTCATCCTGTGGGTGAAAATGATGGGGATAGGAATAAATGATCAGGCACTATTAAAAATACAGCCTGTGTGGTCTGTGTTGACTGCATGTGTTCCAAAAATGCTAAGGAGTGGCACACTTCTTGGTGGTGTGAGAAACAGGGATTCCCATGTGAGCCATGGTGACAGGTCTCACTTACTAACCCTGCCTTTCCTCTATCCATATCTCAGAGCAGGAAGCAATGCCAGTGCTGCCACCCCACGCTTGTGTTTGACGTGCACAGACCACAGGCAGGTAAGCAGTGAGGTCAGGGAGGACGCCTCCTCCAAGGACAGAAAGGTCTAAGAGAAGACTGAGGATAAAACCTCTCTACTGCATCACAGCACCAAGCAGCCCACATACCTAAGTGGCTAAAACTACGCTGAGCCTGTTAAAAGTTTTATTTTTTTTTTACTTTCACTGGAAATTAGTTTTCATATCTCTTTTTAGGCATTTTTTTTTTGAGCCCATTGCCTGGGTTTTTAACAGTCTCACTGTAAAACCAATCTAAACCAGCTTTCCTGCATGTGGACATGACTACTGGGTGTTACTGGGCTGGAAATGTGTGTTTTATTCCTGTGGAAGGCTGAGATGTTCCTTTCCAGGGGTGCTGGATAGATACCACCCAAGAAATCCACCAGAGGTCGAAGACTTAATTTTTCCCAGGGATGCCCAAAGAAGGTCTGTACTTTCTGAGGCTGGATGGGTCAGAAAGGCAGACGTGGTGCTGGTGGGGTTAGCCACAGGCATGGGGTGCACTTGCCAGAGACTGCTGGAAGAGCAGGAGCTGGCAGGCAGGATGAGTGGGTGAAAGCACCTTTCAGGAAGGGGTGATCTCAGGACAGGAAGCCCAGAAAGGGGTGAAAGGACTGCAGCCTCAGAGCAGTGGGGCAGCTGTACGCATGGAAGGAGATGTGGAAACTAGGAGGGCATCTGAGGAATTAAGTGGAGAACAGAGGAGGGAGAGAAACCAGAGAATACCAGGGCTGCAGAGACAGAGAAAGATGCTCAGATGGGAACTAGTGGAGAAGCTGGAAAGCAGGGATAGCTTAGAGACACAGGGTACAGTGTTAAAAGTGGAAGTCCGCAGAGGATGGAGAGAAGAAAAATACAAAGAAAATAAAGAATTAGATCTGGATTGCAGGATGCCAAAGGAGGAAGAGAAATAACCTCACAGAAGAAAAAAGGGGAAAGGGCCATACAGCAAAGAATGAGGCAGAAATATTTAGGAAGGAGCAGAGGACAGGGTACAAGTAAAGGAAAGATATGTATCATGAGCACCTGGCATAGCCACAGAGAGAAGTGGAGAAATGGCAGAAGATTGAAACAAAGGAAAGGAAGAGTTATTGCACAAGGCAAGATAAGAAGAGCACAATGAAATAAAAATATTGGGAAATTAGGCAAGAATGGAGAGAAGGAGCATGAAAAGAAAGGAGAAATGAGGTGAGATAGGGCAAGGACTTGCGAGGAAATTCCATTTTCTATCCCAAAGTCCCAAGTCCTGCAGTATATCCTTACAGTATGCTGTTTGCATTTTGAGGGCAAGTGATCCATACACATGCAATCCTAACTTCACCAGTCAGCTACTTTACAGTTTGGAGTTCAGCCACTGAAAGTCTTCTATTTACTACTGCACTTTACTAGCACCTTCAGAAACTCTCTTCCACAAAGGATGCTCTGACCCTCCACTACTTTGCTTCACAGCCTGCCAGGGCTCCTACCTCAGCTTTGTGCTCCTGTCACACTGTCTTCCCAGGAAGCCTTAGAAATCGCTAATGATGGTAGAGGGTGAGAGTTTCTCTGGTGTAATTAATGGAAGTGTGAAAAAGCCTGCTGGGCTGGACAGGCTGGAGAGGTGCCAGTTACTGAGGGCCAGATTCAAGTCTCACTGGAGCCAAAGGAAAAACTCCAGTACATTTTGCAGGTTTTGGATGGGGGCTCAGATGCACAGTGGGAATGGAAAAATTCAAATAAATTGTATGATTGTTTCCCAGTTAGTCTTGGATAACACCTGCAGCAAAGCCTGGGCTGCAGAACTGGCATGGAGCTGCTGTCATTTTGTGACAGATAAAATAAGGTGCAAGGAACCAGACAGTCCCCAGAAACAGGAGCAGGCAGGAACAGTCATTCCCACTAAAATGGGTGGTTAAGCAACACAGAGAGGCAGACGATTTCAAACCAGCTGTGTATGCTTAGATAGCAAGGCAGGCTTTGGGAAGAGTTCACAGATTGTATGTGACTGCCCCAAAACCACTGATGTCAAAGGCCATCCCAAGTCTCCTGTGTCCCTCTGCTCCACAGCTCTATACAACCCCAGAAGGGTGATACCAAATCCCAGTAGGCCCACGTGACTAAACATGAAGCTGGGCTGGGAAGGTCACAGCTGCTCTTTCAGCATGACCCTGGCATCACTCAAAGTGGGAATTGTTTATTAAGTGATTTTTTTTCTGTGATAACTATGGCTGTGAAAAATACCACCACAACAACGGGAACTACAGACCTTTACTTAGGCAAAGCAGTGAATTTCCTCTCCACCTTTGCCCTTCACCCTTGCCCCTTCAACCCACTCTGCCTTTGCCCCTGGGACCAGCTCCAGTGCATTGTCCCTCCCACGGGAATTGATATGGATGGAGCAGGGCTTCATCTGGCTCATTTTCTAAAAGGTACTGAGTAACCAGGGAATGGAGAAGGGTTATTTTAAGGCCAGAGGGACATGTGCGTGTCAAGAGTTGAACTGTACTATGATGTAGGTAGTGAGAACATAATCACCCCCCTTTCTCTTCCTTCCTCAAACACATTTTGGTGTGTTTTTGCTTTCAAAGGCCAGTACCAAGAGCGAGGCCATCTCGAAAGACTCCCTGCATGTGACAGCATCTCCCTCTGCCCTGCACGTACACACTCACCTGGGTGATGCTGCTGCAACCACAGCCTGGTTTGGGAATGACAGCACTGCTGGCAATTTGTCCTTGGCTTCAAGGCAAATGGCAGAAAGAGAGCTGGTACCGCAGCCAGAGGAGACCGGCACTCGGGGTGAGGAAGAGAAAGAGGAGGAGGCAGGTGGGAATACCCTGGCATGGGTGACCAGACCAGCTCCCAAATCTGCTATTCCTGGGAAAGGGGAAGACCTTGGCAGAGGAAGCCGACTCCTTGCAGCCCAACTTGGCATCCTGCTGGTCTGCACGGCCGCCCTGGGCCTGGCGCTGGCAGCCGCCGTGCGCTGTGTCTGTGCCCAGCACTGCCACAAGCGGACGGAGGTGTCCTTCGGCGAGCCGGACCCCGGCATCGCCGCCAGGGAAAACCGGGAGGCGGTGCACTTCCGAAGGATCCGGGAAAACAGCTTCGTGCTGGTGCAAGCCGAGTACAACTGGGTCAGCCCCCAGAGCAGAGGGAAGAAGACAATCATCTGAACATCTGCAACGCTGAAAGCAGCGCTACAGCGGCCGGTGCGTGTGCAAATAGCCCGGGCTGCACGGCACAGGTTATAGGAGGTGGTGGTTTAGTTTCTCTGTGTGCTGCCATGTAGGTAAACAAACTCAAAGCAGCCAGTTCAGACACAGGTGTTAGTCAAAAGTATCTAAGCTACAGCTGTTGAGAAAATAGAAGTTGATAGATTGTTCAGTGTGTTACACTTACTGCAATTAATATTGTATATCTGCTCATTAGCTGTCACTGCAACCATGACATACACTTCCTCTGCTGCCTTAAGGGTGTAGCCAAAAATAGAAATTCTTCCTCTGCACTGTAGTATTGACTCCTGTTTAATCTCAGCAAAAGTTTCTAGTGCTATATTTCTCTCTAGGAACTACAAACCCGTGATATAAACCCAATAATTCTCATTTAGGAGCTTACAGGTTTGATTCTGTGCACCTGGTATCTCTTGGATGACACAATATTTGCCGGTAGATTTTAAGTTTCAATTCGAAAATAAAAAAGCAATAACTCATTAGTGGAGAACATTGATTCGAAGGACGCTGAATTGATCCATGGGAGTGAAACACAGGGTGGCAGATACCAGCTTTTGGGGGAGAAACATGCCTCCTCATCAGGTGCAAATGGAAGAAAATCTTTCCTGTCCATTTGCACCTGATGAGGAAGCTTGTTGCAGCCTGACAGGCAGCATTTACTGAGTCTTTTACTTTACCGAGTCAGCTCGGTAACACTGTGTGCAGAGACACGGACTGAGAAGTACCCTTCCCAGGTCACTTTGGAGCAGCAAAGGCTGCATGGGAAGTTAACAGCATCCTTGTGCTCTGAGTTTGTATAAACTTCTCCAACCGTGTGGTTTTCTGCAGGATGGCGCTAAAACAGCCCTTGGAAAACATCACAATCCTGGACACCTCCTAAGAGACAAGCGATAACAGCAAGGGTAAAGGTTTATTTTGTTGCAGCTTTAAAATAGTCAGAAACAGTCCTGATAATGATCCTCTTGAGATACACATTTTAGAGCCTTTCAGAGAGCAGGAATTGGCCCTTCTGGTGTCCTTATCTAGGGTGGATCAGCTCAGATGGTTCCCAAGCTGTGTAATGGGGGACACATTTTGGTGGTGCAGCTTAATGCACAACCCACAGCAGTTCCCCCTGAGCTAAGCAGATAATGACGGGACCCTGATGGCTCACACAGCCTTCCTAGTGACAATTTACCCCTCTGTCAGGGGGAATCTCCAACTAGTTGGCCATCTTCATGCTGGATAGTCAGTCAAAGCCCTGCTCTCATGTCCTCCCTTAAAAGATCAGAGGAGACAGGTGGGACATAGCTGAGTTCTCTGCTCCAACCCCCGTTTGATGAACACAGTGCATCTTTTGCTAATAGTGCCTTCTATTAGTGTTCAGAAAGAGCTGGTTTCTGCCCATACTACATAATGTTTTGTGCTGCACACATGGACAAATTTCTGTCAGGTTAACTTCTAGGCCTAGTGAACCTGGGGCAAAAAAATGAGTAAGAAAAGAAGTGTACTCACAAATGCAGCTTGTAGAGATGAGCTTGATGGTCTTAACCATTGCACTTTGAAGAAAAGGGAAACTGCACCATGGCCCTTCTGCTGTGGAAAAACCAAGGGTAGCACTGTAATTGAAAAGACATTTGTTTTAGGACTCAAAAGGATGTTAGGTGAATGGTTTTATATTCAATAAGTTGAGCTTATGCCCTAGCTCCTAGTAAGTCTACAGGTTTTTAAGTACAAGCCCAGACACAATGGCATTCATCTCCTGTGTCATGTGCCTCAGAAAGAAATCATGTTTCTGTAACCCAGTGTAGCTGAACTGTGTAGCAACTAAAGCAGACTGCATTCAAGTCATTGTTAATGCAGCCAAAAAAAAATAAATCCTAATTAACTGAGAAAATAGGTCAACAAACTCTTAAAATATTTAAGAACTATCACTTATTATTTTAAAAAGTTTCTTATGATGGCATAGCTGTTTATGAATAAATTACAAATACCTATGGCCTCCTGCACTGTCTCTCTAGGTTTAATGTTACCAGATTGCTCTAGCTATAAAACCATAACCTTCCCCTCCCCAGCTCTTTCCCCACAATCCAGCACGGCTTCTTGCCTGACTGGAGCAAGTGAAGGCCTCATGGAGGTGTTTGATTAGGACAGTGGCACTTCAACACCATGCTGCCTTCTGCCAGACTCTGCCTTCTGTTAAATTTATGCTGCTCCAGTATTATTACTAGTAAAACCAGTAATGGTGAGCTCTGAGGGACACAGCTCCTTTGAATTAGTAATGAGTTTTGCTACTTTGCAGACTTGGCTGAGACCTAAAGTGCTTGTGTTTTTTCCTTGACTTCTGAATGATGCTTCGTTTATTGTAGTTGCCATGACGAGGAATGGAGGTTTTATCTCTTCTTAAGGCTGTTAAAAATATGAGCACTGATTAATTTATTAAAAGGCAAACCATTCACCCCTTCCCCATTCTTAAGTGACTTGTCTTATATGGAAATTAATCTGTGCTCACAGTTAGAACAGATTTTGGAGGGAAAAAATATTACAAAATTAGGAAAAGAAAGGCACAAACCATTCTAATATTTACTGAAGAGTCAAGTGAAAGACTTACCTTGTTTCCCTCTCTAGGTGCACAACTGTGTTGGTTACATATGTTCTGCTGGAACTGAGGATCTCCATTCCTCCAGTGCAGGTTAGCCTGCAGCTGTCTGTGGCCCATGTCAGGTTGCCATTCCTCAGCAAAGTGATGTGGTTTTGCGTCAGAATTACTGACCAAGGCTGTGGAAAGCAGCTAATGAACACCTGATCCTAAGCCTATCTCCCCACCAGTCAAACAGGCATCAAACAATGCCAGTTATTTATAGCTTAAATCCATTTTATTGATGCCATTACAATGCTTGAGCTATCCTAACTAAAAATAATAATAATAAAAAAAAGAAATAACTTGCATATAGTCATGCCCATTCACCACACCCTTACTTGAATACTCATTTTCCCATCTCGTGTCACCATGATTCCCGCTTTCCCTCTGCTGCACCAAAAATGTAAACCACTGCCCCACAGCCACCAGTCCTGCATGTTGAGCACATAACACCATTACTAATTCTTGCTGCTTTTCCATGGTATCTGAAACCAGTTAGGTTTTGCCCATCCTCAAGCCTGTCTGTAAATCTCTTCCCCCTCTGCATCAGAGAGGATGTTGCCTCACTAAGTGCTGCACCTGCTCTATTACAGATGCCCACTCTGACAGCAGTTAGCAGAGGACAGCAGCCCTCCAACACATTAGTGGCACTAAATGTAATGCAGAGAGGTTGCATTAAGCAACACGGTTAAGTCATTGTGGACGTTTTCTGCGTTGGTTGGATTGTCACCAACAAAGCCAAACATGCACTGATTTGGTCAGCTCCAAAATGAGTGATAAGACTCACAGAAGAAGCCATAGGGCCCTGTGGGCCCAGCTGTCATGGTCAGCAGGGATGTGTGAGCTCAGGTTCTCTCTTGGCACAGGCAGTGCTCACCCAGAGCCACGTGGGACCAGCCCCAAGCATTGCGGAGATCAGGCTGGGTGGCTTGGCCAGCCCTTTTGGCACAGTTTCTGCAACTACTTAAGACCACACAAATCAAGGGAGGCAAAGCAGCAGGACCAGGAACCCAGAGAATAAAAAAAATTTCAGCACATGCCCCAGCAAACTGAGCATGGGGAGATGATGGGGCTGCCTTCCTGAGGGGTGAGGGTTTGTCCTCTCCCTCACCCCTGAGAGTTTGCCCCTGCTTCAGCCAGTTCCTTGGCAGAGCTAAGGATGCATGTGTTATTTATTCACTTAGATTTAAATAACAATGAGAAATGCCTGTAAGAAAGGAGATGCTCTAACAATTCCTGCAACATTCAGCTGCAAAAAGAGCTGCTTAGCAGCAAAAACAAATTAAAAAGCGGTGACCCGACCCACAAAGTTCGTGAGCAGCAGAACAAACCCCTCACTCCTCCTGGCAAGTCAGACCCCTCCACTAACCCTTCGAGGGTCTCAAGGCTCAGTGTGCCTGGACAGTTCTGCAGGGCTCCCTTCCTTCCTTTCCCTTCCCTTCTCTCCTGCCAGCTCCTCCAAGACACCACATCAACTATGGGAGAGCAGAGAAGGACTTGGTGAGTCACAACTGCCCTTGGACCAGGAGCTGCTCAGGGACCTCTCCTGGTTCCCTCCCGCCACAGAATCGCTTCCCCTTCGCAGGTCTCATCTCAGCAGCCCTCTTTCCTCATTAGTGTATATGTGACTCTCTCAATAAAGCATTTTGTTATATGATGTATGAAGGACCGTGTCTCAAACCACATTTTACTGTATATTTAAGTGCATGTTCTGCTGATTTACTGCTGTTCCAGAGAACGTCTCCCTTCCCGAGCAGGGCAGGCCTGTAACGGATATATCAGCTCTGACTAATGATTATTAGTACATCCCAAGGTTATGTCCCACAATCAAATAACGTGTAGGAGGGAAGAGAGACTCCAGCTTACTCGGCTGAGGACAAAGATCACAGATAGTCTCTTTCAATCTTCAGATTGCAATATCCATTACAGATTGCCACCTTCTAATGTCAAAGTATAATTTGTTGTTGAGAAAATGTGTCGCTGTTTCAGAGGCGAGTCAAAGATCAGCCTGGTTGTATATCAGTGCATGTTGATGTACATTAAGAACCGGTGGCCAGGTACCAAGGACATCAGGTTGCCAGTGCGGAGGGAATGGAAGTAGACGTGACTTGCTGATCTTTACTGTGCAAACACACGGCCCGAAGTGGAAAAAAAATATTTAACCCAGTCAAGCGAGGTGTCACCCGTAATTCCCAGCGTCTGAGGCAGCACCAACGCGACGTGTCAGGCGAGTGGCCGGAGGCAGCCGCTGCTCGGCTGCGGGAAGGGAAGGGCAGGGCCGCCCGCGCGGCACGGGGCAGGAATGGCCCTGTTAAGTGCGTTCCTGGGCAGATGCAGGCGGGCGGCACGCCAGAGCAATCCCTCCGCATTCCCGAAGGGCAGCGCAGAGCGACCCGCGCCGGCCGCGAGGGGGCAGCGTTGTCCCGGCGATGGAGCCCGGGCAGGGCCGGGCAGGGCGGGGAGCTCTGGAGGAGAAGGGGTCGGAGCCCTCCCCATTGCCTCGGCACCCACGTCCTCTCACGGCAGCGGCAGCGCAGGTGCGACTTCACCGCCGTCTGCAAGCAGGCAGAAGTTTCTGCATCAAAGAGCCTGGGACGTTAACTCTGTTTTTATAATCCTGTGCACTTCGTCAAGGAAATTTTAAGTCATATGGTTTACGGTCCATCTTAATTATCAAGATATTATTACAGAGCATGCAGTTTCCCCTAGTGCTGTTTTACATTCCTAAGTGTGGCTTTTTTTATTTTATTTCTATAAATCCACCACACAAATGCTGCTGAGAAAAAAACACGGAGGGGTTAAGTTGTCTTATGTCTCCTTCTCCTTGCCAGCTTCCTACTAACACAGACATTTATGCCAGGAAAAAGGCAAAGCTCTCTAGTTTCAGCAGTGCCATGTGGTCTGTCTGGGCCCCATCGTCAGAGCCATGTGCAGAGCCCGGCTGAGCTCAAGTGACTCCTGCAGGTCAAAGCTCTGGCCAGAGGAGGCTGAGGCAATGCTGTCCTGGTGGGTGATGCAAGCAGAGGCTCTGAGAGGGCTGTATTTCTTACTGCAAACATCTGCCTGTCACTTGGCATTTGAACGTGCAGTTGGAGGCTGCTGGTAGGTGCCTGTGTCACGGTAATGACTGTGACGGGCTTTTTCCATCCCTGAGCAGGAGATGGTTCTGACATTTAGTTTGAGAGCAGTTTTGAAGCCACTGAGTTCCTCTACTTGAGAAGAATTTCTTCCTAAGATCTATTTTGAACCTACCACTTTAAAGCCATCCCCCCTTGTCCTATCACTGCTTGCCCTTGTAAAAAGTCCCTCTCCATCTTTCTTGTAGCCCCTCTGCTTGCACGATGAGGGTGTGCACTGCCTGCTAACAGCTCACCGGAAAACACCCCTTGTAGCATCACCACCTCTTTGGGAAGTTCACTGCCACTCTGCTCTCTGCACCCATTTGCCACCAGCTTCTTCCCCAAGAAACACACACCAGAGCACATGGCTCCTGCGGGCAGCATGTGCGTGTCAGGGTGTGGAGGAGCCAATCTGGTTACAGCCCTGGTGGGTCAGCAGTGAAGGACAAGCCCAATAAACCAAACATATTCAAGCAGCACCACCCTTCCCGTGCAAAGCACAGGGAAATGCAGAGGCAGCACAGTCCACACTGGCCACACCAGCCACAGCAACCCCCCCTGGCAGGCTCCCTGTCCTTGCTGTCTGTGAGACCTACTGCTGTTCTGCACGGGCAAGGGCAGCTGTGACACTCAGAATGCTTGGCCAAAGACATGCAGCAATTGGAAGCTGTAGACAGAGAAGGATGCTTCTGCTCTCAGCCCCACATGCCATTCTCTAGGAATTGGACCTCTGAATATAAGAAGAAAGGAGTTACATCAGACTGTTCAAATTACCGTGGTATTACTCTGCTCTCCATTGCTGGCAAAATCCTGGCAAGAATACTTTTGAACAGATTAATACCTGCTATAGCAGAAGGAATTCTACCTGAAAGCCAATGTGGTTTCAGAGCCAACAGGAGTACCACAGACATGGGATTTGTTCTCAGACAACTGCAAGAGAAGCGTAGAGAACAGAATAAAGGCCTCTATGTAACCTTCGTTATCTCACCAAGGCTTTCGATACTGTGAGCAGAAAAGGTCTATGGCAGATTTTGGAACGTTTAGGATGTCCCCCCAAGTTCCTTAAAATGATCATCTCACTTCATGAGGATCAGCACAGCCAAGTCAGATATGGTGACGCACTTTCTGAGCCCTTTCTAATTACCAATGGTGTGAAACAAGGCTGCGTTCTCACACCAACCCTATTCACAGTCTTTTTCAGCATGATGCTCCAAAGGGCCACGGCAGACCTTGATGATCAGGACAGTATCTACATTCGATATCGTACTGATGGAAGCCTATTCAACCCAAGGCAACTGAAGGCCCACACTAAGACCTTAAACCATCTTGTCCAGGAGCTGCTTTATGCTGATGACGCCGCCCTTGTTGCCCACACAGAAGCAGCTCTGCAGTGTTTAACATCCTGCTTTGCAGAGGCTGCTGAGCTCTTTGGGCTAGAAGTTAGCTTAAAGAAGACAGAAGTTCTCTATCAACCAGCACCTCAGGAAATCCCCCATCATCCCCACATCACCACTGGCCAATCAGAGCTCAAATCAGTCCAGCAGTTTAACTACCTAGGTAGCCTCATCTCCTCGGATGGTAAGACTGACGGAGAGATAGTCAACAGGTTAGCAAAGGCTTATAGTGCTTTTGGAAAACTCCATAATAAACTCTGTAATAAACACCTGAAGAAAAGTACCAAGATCAGTGTTTACAAAGCCATAGTGCTGTCTACTCTCTTATATGGATCCGAATCACGGGTCATCTACCGCCACCACCTGCATCTCCTAGAACACTTCCATCAACGCTGCCTCTGTACAATCCTAAACATCCACTGGTCAGATTGTGTGACTAACACGTCTGTTCCAGAACAAGCAGCAGTCACAAGTATAGAGGCCATGTTGCTGAGAACACAGCTGTGCTGGGCAGGGCACGTCTCCAGGATGAAGGACCACCGCCTCCCTAAGATCCTGCTTTATGGTGAACTTGCCACTGGCTGCCGCATGAGAGGAGCCCTGAAGAGAAGATACAAGGACTCCCTGAAACAACATCTCAGCCTTGGCCATATTGATCACATAACTGGTCTACTCTGGCCTCCAATCGGGAGGTCTGGAGACACACCATCTATAGCGCTGCTGATGCCTCTGAGAACGCACACAGGATCACTCTCAGGGAGAAAAGATAACGCAGAAAGAATTGTGTCCTGCAGAATATACCACCTAAGGAGTCTTTCTGCTGTGCCTTTTGCAATTGGACCTGTCTATCTCGTATTGGCCTCATTAGCCACCAGCGTGCTTGTAACAAATGTGGATAGAGCCTTTCCCAAATCTTCATTCGCAAAGCCTAGCTGTGATGATGATATTATTGGACCTCTGAAATTCTGCTGCAGGAAGCCTGGGGCAAAGAATCTTCTTCCCCATCCTGTGGTGATCAGGGGCAGGACTCAAACCAGCAAATGAATCAGCAGCTTGCATCTGTGCAACGGCTTCCTTGATCCTCCTTTCTCTCCATTTGCCATGTTCATACAACTCCATCTTCCTCCACTCCTCCCCTTCTCTTCCCTTGTTGCCTCCCAAACAGGGGACCCACCCCTCCTATTTTTCCGCTCTGGCTCCAAGGTTTGCCCCACCTGTGAACAGACTTGGTGTTGCAGGCGCTGTTAGCTGTCTCACCTTGGCCTTCCATGGCACTACTGATGCAGTTTCCTGGGTCCCACTGGTCTGCCAGGTTCTTCTCCCCAAAATGACCCCACCTCATGCTTCGAGCATCTGTGAAGTGTGGCCATCTCACACATCAATCCCCCTTCGCTACCTGTGAAATCTGGCTCTTCCTTAGGGCATTGTAGCTCCTGTCAGCTTCTCCCTCTCTTTGTGACAGTCAGCAATTTTGCTTGTCATGTTCAGGAGTTTCCCAGGCCTGTTCCATTAGCTAAGGCTTAGGCCAGGCCCTAGTCACCAGCTCGTGTGCCTTAATGCATCCCCCATAAGGTGTCTGCGTGTGGCATTATTTTTTCCTCTTTCCTCTTTCTAGACTTGATGTGCCAATCTTCTCCATCCCATGGTGGCTCTGAGCACCCTCCTCTCTGACCAGGTACAGTTCCAGCACTTTGCAGTGACTCTTTCCCTTTGTGCCCAAGTGGTCTGCCCAGAGTCTCACTTTGAAGGTCCTGGGCAAGGAAGCCCTTGCCTTGTCCAGGAGGCAGAATTGGTCTGAAAACATGGTTAACTGTGAAAAAAGGCAATTTTATTTCAGCAACTAAGTCAACATTAGCATTCGTGTACATGCAGAGGAGCAGTGTGGGCAGGACAGAGCAGGCCTTTGGCACCGAGGCTGCCTTTGGATCAGCAGGCATCACCTCGGCAGGAAATGGTCATGGTCCCATGCAGCCTGAACTGGATCCTGTTCATCCTGCTGCTCAAGCTGTTTTTCCCTGTAGGGCCTGCAGGAGCTTCTCCATCTGAGTGAAGAATTTCACCAGCTTCGTGACTGGATATGGGCAGGACTTGTCCACTGGTGTTGGTGGTGGCTTCGGCTTCGGAACGGGGGTTGGTGGTGGTGGTGGTGGTGGCGGTGGTGGTGGTGGCGGCTTTGGTATCTGAGTGGTGGGTGGTCTTGGCCATGGTGGCTGTGTGGTGGGTGGTCTTGTCCACGGTGGCTGTGTGGTGGGTGGTCTTGGCCATGGTGGCTGTGTGGCGGGTGGTCTTGGCCATGGTGGCTGTGTGGTGGGTGTCTTGGCCATGGTGGCTGTGTGTGGGTGGTCTTGGCCGTGGTGGCTGTGTGCGGGTGGTCTTGCCATGGTGCTGTGTGGGCGGGTGGTCTTGCCGTGGTGGCTGTGTGGCAGGTGTCTTGGCCATGGTGGCTGTGTGGCGGGTGGTCTTGGCCATGGTGGCTGTGTGGCGGTGGTCTTGGCCATGGTGGCTGTGTGGGTCGTGCAGTGGTCGGAAATGGACCCCAGGGTTGTGTGGCAGTTGGATAATAACCCCACGTCCGTGCTGTCGTAGGAGCGCCTACATCTGGGAGCAGGCCCATCTGGACAACAATCCAGTCATAGAAGTGCTGAGTGGAGGTATAGATTCCAGGTCGTTTTGCTCTTGCACAGCCTTTTCCCCAGCTGGTCACTCCAACAACCCAGAAGTAGTCAGCATCATTGTCTTTGCACATGAGAGGACCACCGCTGTCACCCTGCAGCGGAGCAGAGAGGATTAAGGTGGTGATGGGTGGCCCCTGTCAGCACTAGGGCTGTCTCCTCTCTCAGAGCCCCTATCAGAGCTGTATTCCCAGCACAGAACTGGGGCTCTGAACTGGTGCTGGAGCCTCCGGAAGCTTGGCTGGGAGTGGGTTGGGGGCCTGTGAGGTTGGGCTCTCTCTTGTCTCTGCACAGTGATCCCGGATGCGCAGAGGATGGATGTTTCAGGGTCAGGATCTGGACCTCTGGGCTGCGAAGAGCACTAGCTGGGCTTTCTGGGCAGAGTGCCAGACCTCTGGGACAAAGAGGGCACTGGGCAAGGCCCCACAGATGGGAAAAGAGAGGGAAGCTACAGCAGCAGTGGGGAACCAGGGCCAGATCAAGCCCACACTGGGCTGTGTTTGGGTGGTGGTGATGGGGCTGCCTGTGCTGCTGGGGGCCAAGTGGCTCGTCACATGCTCCTACCTGGCAGGTGTCAATGCCTCCCTCTGGATGGCCAGCACACAAGTTGTGGGTGTGGACATCCCCAGCGTACCAATCGCTGCTGTTACAGAGCTGGACATTGATGAGGTGGACCTGGGCCTCCTGCAGGATATCACTTGATTTTTGAGCTGTGAGCACAGAAAGAATATCCAGCAGCTTTCTGCCAGTTCTCCTCCTATGACTGTGGGTGATCCCCCTCCCTAGGGCCTGGCTTTGCCTCTGGAGAGGCACTGGAGCACTATGTCCCTTCTGTCCGCCCTTAGGGAGTGGGCAGCCTGATTCTGGCTTTGGGCTCTGCTGTTGGGAAGCCCAACCCATCTCCCCAGTGTGTTGAGCTTGCCCTGCCTTTTTGGGGACCTACCTCTTGCAGTGGTGGCACCCCACCCAGCGACATAGCAGGTCTCCAGCTCTGACACATCCACCGTGGCATTGGGCACACAGCCCAGCTGGACGTAGAGGTTGCACTCGGCAGGCCGGTCCAGTTCCAGCAGCGCGATGTCGTTGCTCTGGTCGGCAGCATTGTAGTTCTCGTGAACCAGCAGCCGCTGGATCTGGCGCACTTCGGCCCCAGGGCCCAGCTCGGTCAGCTGGGTGGCCCCGATCACCACGCGCATAGTGCTGATGTTTCTAGAAGGCAGATGGAAGGAGGGTGAGAGCGAGCAGAGCCTTGAGCTGCGGCAGCTCAGCAGCTGACAGGCTTCTGTTTCTCAAGGCAGAGAGGAAAGCAGCACTGCGGAGTCTGTGACTGCTCTAAC
This sequence comes from Manacus vitellinus, assembly GCF_001715985.3. NCBI lineage: Eukaryota > Metazoa > Chordata > Aves > Passeriformes > Pipridae > Manacus > Manacus vitellinus. The sequence goes on along the minus strand of NW_021938789.1, from coordinate 54,500,270 downwards.
AGTCTAACAGGCTGCTCTCTAGCATGCCTTAGGCTCTGGAAATGTCAGCTGGAGGCTGCTAGGAAGCAGTGGCATGAGCTCAGCCTTCTCCTGAGCAATCTCAGCTAAGGTCTGCAGTGCCCAGGCACTGGGCACGCTGCAAGGAAACGAGGTGGGAGCAGCACGTGGTGCTGCCGACAGGGCACCTACTGGTGGTGTGGGGATATCCCTGGTCCCTAGTCCTCCTTACCTGGCATCGACGAAGCAGTGGGCCGCTGTGAGGACCCACTGCGTGCTGATGAGGGAACCTCCGCACAGATGCCCCGTGCCTGATATCTCGGGATCCTGGATGCTGACAAGCCAGGGCCAGGCCCCTTCCTCGGCACTTGTGCCACCCACAACACGGGTCTTGCCTTGGTCCTCATCAGAAGTCATGGACCGGACCCCACAGACCCCCCTGTAAGCAGAAAGTCATTATGCCCTGCTCCGTGGCTTGCTGCTGCTCAGGCTGAAGCTCAGCCATCTGCCCTCCCCACAAGGCATTGCATGGAGCAGGCCAGGGAAGCCTGTGGGCTGTGTGTCTGTCCACCCCAGCACCTGGCCGCTGGCAAGGAACTGAGGCTCCCCCGTGGGGTTTGGAAAGCTGCGGTGTGGACACAGGGGACCCCCAAGACATTGCCCAAACTCCCTCCCATAGCCCAGGGCTCCGTACCCGCAGGTGTTCCACGTGCCCAGTGCAGGCCCGCAGGCGGCCAGCAGGACGAGGAGGCAGAGCAGAAGCATAGTTACCAGCAGCACACATCAGCTGCCAGAAGTGAGGGCTCCTCGCAGCAGCGCGGCCACCAACGCGGTGCCCATAGCGCTCGCGGCCCTGGGGCTGATGTCACAGAGCGGCCTGTTCCATGTTCTGGGCACTGCGGCCTCTGGCATGGGGGAGGGAGCAGGAGCAACACAGAATCACAGAACCATAGAATGGTTTTGGTCGGAAGGGACCTTAGTGATCACCCAGTTCCAACCCCCCTGCCATGGGCAGGAACACCTTGCACTAGAGCAGGTTGCTCAAAGCCCTGTCCAATCTGGCCTCGAACAATGCCAGGGATGGGGCATCCACAGCTTCTCTGGGCAACCTGTTCCAGTGCCTCACAGTAAAGAATTTCTTTCTAATATTTAATCTAAACCTACCCTCTTTCACTTTAAAGCCATTCCCCCTTCATAGGTGAGTCTTATCAATACTCACCCTTATAAAAAGTCCCTCTCCAGCTTTCTTGTAGGCAGCGCTGCTTGCAGAATGAGGGTCCACAGGCCCTGGGGCAGAGGAAAGCACAGATCAATTAACTGACAAGATGGACAATTTTGCTTTTATTCTTTAAAGTATGAAAATTTGACTGACTTGTCCTATCATGTAGTACCTGAGTATAAGTTCATTCAGTCATGTATATGTGGCATTTGGGCCTGAGTATCTAAAATGGAAGATACCTGTTTCACTGCTCTCTAGGATTACTCCTCAGCTGCAGTCAGCACTCTCTCTGAAGGACTATCAACTGCTAAGTACTTCTTACAAAGAACAAGGCATAGACAAAACACTGATGAAAGCACGTTATTAAGAAGCATTGAGATATATCTGACAAAATCTAGCTTTGCTTTCCATGCCTGTTGCACATAATTAAACAGATGAAATTAGGCTGCACTGAGCTCTACGTGGCCACACCAGGATGCTTCTGATACCCAAGCTGTTTGTTTAAAGGTAGCTCAGAAATTTCCACAGCTTACTGCAGTTTTCAGTCTGCAGGGCTGTCCCACAGACTGATAACATTGTCCCCGTGAATAAATCCACTTGCAATCCCTGCTCTTCACTACAGTAAGATAAAGAGTATGAAAATGTCAAAGATCCCCTTCCCAGCTGCTTCAGTGTGCCTTCCAACACAGCTCTTGGAAAACAACACAATCTCTTGATACCTTAGTTGCATCCTACTTTCCATGTAATTTACAGCTTGAATTTTGGAGACTATGCAAGTTAAGGCAAATCGTCATAGGCTTTTCAATGGACTGCCTGCATAAGACACACTCTGCTGCTGGAAAGTACAGAGCTAGGCAAAATTTGCAAAAAATATGGTGCAAAATCCTCTCTTTCCATCATCCAGGATATTCTTGGCCATTTTTAATGCCCATCCAGCTACCCAGAGCTCTAAGTCCATCTCCAGCCATCTTTCAGCCTTCCTGAGGCCAAAAAAATAACAAGATCCAATGCTGGGAGATGTGGACTAGAAATAAAGCTATGGCTTTCTCCACTGAAAAACATGTTTTCATTTCACTACTGCCTCTCTCACCAGAGCAAAATGAAGCATTTTGGTATGTGGCCAGAAGAATAGGGCAGAATCAAAGTTGCATTTTCCACTCACAGTCTCTCTGCTGTGTGTAAAGTATATTTTAAAAACCTCTGGAAAACCTTTAACCAACTAACCAAAGAAAAGAAAAGATGTAATCAAAACAGCATTTAAAAATTAACCTGCTGACTGATAAGGAAATATACAACTAATATGTGTATATACCCATTATTCTAGTCCCATTGGGTTTTTTAGCCCCTTTTTTCTGGTTTCAGACAGAGCAAGGAAGAAAAGCCACAAAGAAGAAAGAATGAGAGACTTGAGAAAGAGGCAAAATCCGTAGTTGCAAACCAAATTAATTTTTGGGCACCTCAGTGTTTGAGTGCTCTTTTTTCAATCTTTTCAAAAATGAATAGTTTCCAGACAGCACCTGTCCTCCCAGAGTGATGGTTACCTGATGTGTCAGCGCCAGCTGAGCATCTGTCACCATTTCTTATTTTGGGAAATGTAGGCCCCATGTGTTTACACTTCTTCAGATCTCTTTCAAGGAGTTGGCAAAAGGTTTGCATTTGCATTGGTCTTACTTGCCTGAATAGTATTTCCATTCTTATGATCACCTTTTTTCTCAGTGAGAGGTTGAATTTCTGGTGTTGTAATACCCATCCACATAAAAATAAGAGCTCAATATATTTTAAAAGTAAGAGACATTTAATCATTTATGAAGGTACAATATTCTGAGTAAAAAAACCACCAAAGGCCACAAACGGATTTCTCCCCTCCTCCTCTCTCCTACTTTTTTTTGTTTGTTTGTTTGTTTTCTGGTGCCTGTACAGCTGGATTTTTGATATTAAGAAGTAGCTAAACTTCATGGATGGAAGATACTGAAAGATAACAACAATTAATGTTAAAAAAAAGCCCTAGTGCTTGTAAACACATTTTTTCCTGTGAAAATTTACAGTGTGCCCACGAAACAAAATGGTGCTGGTTTGCATGACTTGGCGAATTTATAATATGTCATTTTAATGACAAACAGGAGAAATTAAAAGGATGTGGTCAAAGCATTTGGAGAAATACCTCACGCTGAATGTTAATTGAGTAGTAGAACCACAACTTCTACTGGCATAAGGGTCATCTAGAAAGTCCTGTTGTTGGTGAAGATGCTGAACAGTTTGAATGGGATATATGCCTCATGCTGAACTGAATTTTACTAGAGAAATATTGACTTGGATAAACTACATTGTTGCTGCTTCTAATTCAGCCTGTAGCAGCATCCTTTGTGTGTTTGTATAAACACTGGTATCTAGGATAGATGCTAAGTACATATTAGTATTTGTTAATTCATACGGCTTTGTGGTATTATGTCTCACAGTTAGCTGACACGTGTTCCCACTCTAAATCAATTCCCAAACAAAAAAATAATTGAGGGTACTTAAAAACTAGTTGGAAGTGGGTGATCAGACTCTTCAATTAATTAGGAAAAAACCAAAGAGATGATGAAGCATGTGCTGCAGAATCACAAGTGACTGTACCAACTAAGCTCAAATCAACAAACAGCTAATAATATCACATAATTACCTACAAGGTACTCTTGAAAGACAAGAGGAGCACAAAGTATCTACTACTTTCAAAACAGAAGGAACTGAAACTGTGGAAGATACTTGAATACTTCAGGACCTGGACTGGGCACTGGACTGTGACACACAGACAGACACATGGACACGCACTGGCAAAGGTGATGTGAAAGAGTTCTGCTCTTTCCACCTCTGCTGGTGGTTTCTGGCTTCTCAGAAGACTTGGGGCTCTCCGTAATACTGGTCAGGGATAAATAACTGAACCATTCATTAACACACACCAGTTACCTCCAGTCTCCACGTGTGGTCGAGTCTCTTAGAAGCCAAGAATCCACACTCACCAAGAACCCGTGCTCACCAGCCCTCTCATTTTCCAAACTGCAAAAAACCAAAAAATAGTCAGGCCCAAGACAACCATCAGTCCAAATTTTTTACTTCAAGTCAAAGGACTTATTTGACTTTTGATTTTTAAAGGACAACTATCATGGCTTTTAAGCAATAATCTGCAGAAGAGATGAATAGCATACTTAGTGATCTGCATGATTTATTTGGCAAAGCCTATTAGTTCTTTTTCGAGCAAATTAATAATAATTTTCATCTGTTTGTCAGTGGGGATTTAATGTAGGCTAAAAAGTCATTGAGAGTTTTCTTCAGGTGGAAGTCTGCTCAAAACAGAACAAAAAAGATGAATTTGAGAAAAAAGCTTAATAAAGTCTTCTTTAAATAAAAACCACTCAAGGCTTGACTGTTAATCAAAAGAACATTACTTACCTTACTCAGCATCGCTGAAACCAGAATCTGACTGCAAGTTTTAAAAAGGACCACTTTTCTCTTTCTTTACAGTCATAATTTATAACAGCTGAATTATTGGCTATAAATACTGTTTTCCTTCTGCTAATGTATTATGCTTCTGGGATTGTTCAGAGCTAGTATTTTGTTACTAAGACAATAAACTCCTAAACTGGGGCTTCTGACAAAAAATTCCAAGCACATCCAAAGCAGCAGCTTTTCAAGGAATACCACTGTGCCATCTTAACAGACTAATTTTTATTTTCACTAGTATTGGAAAATATTGAAATTTCTCATTAAATTTATTTTTTAAACATAGAAAGCTGCTGCTGGCAATACACTGAAGTATATTTTTACATCTACCAAAGCTAAAAATTCAAATGGGATGAGAGTTAGCAGATAAGCAATAGCAGTTTGCTATTGGAAGTGGAGTGTTAGATAAAAAATACATTCCTAAATATTTGTAAAATATTAGATTATAGAGCATAGAAAGTAATGGTTTAACATACATTGTGATACACATGGAAAAGAGTTTTTCTACATGTACTATGCGCCTTACTTTAAAAACAACTATCTAAAAATCTTTCAAAAAACTGATACCAGCAAGATTTGAGTTTACTTGTTTTTTGAAGAATGTCCCAATAGATCCTTAAAATGGGATTATTTGGGAACATTGATGTGTGATAGTATAGCTCTACACAGCTCTTTATGCTCTTTGTAATCAGAGAGGTTACATGTTAATGTTTCATGTCACAAATACGTGTTACCTGAACAGAAACATGATAACAGTCAGGCTCCGCAGACCACAACACTTCTCTTCTGTTCCCCTGGCTCGGGCAAAATTTCACGTATCACAATTCCACTACGTTTTTACATTTGGAGAGGCCAGCAAGCGGGGAGTTTGTGAGCACAGGGTGGCACGGCACTGCTCCCACGCTGCTGCTCACGCCGCTGTGGGATTTGGCTCCGGCTCGGGGAGAGATCCATGTGCGATGCTCCCAGACAGCCGAGCTGGAAAGATACAGGCTTCTCACATTAACACTCCGTGAGCTGCATCAAAGAGAGTTACCATATTAGCTGGCTGAAATTGTGTCATACTCTTATTTTAGTATGCTATTATGCCTCTGGGATATATTTTATTTATCAGAGAATTGGACCTAAACAGATGTTGTAGCTGTTTTCTAAAAAGGGCTTTAGGCAACTCACTGTGAGGTACCTGAAAGAGTGTATGATTTGGGGAAGGGGCAGAGTGAATGTATGAGTCAAATAGAGTACATGCATCTTTTTTAGTGCTAAGCCACTATTTGGAAATTACAGCTAATTTTCAGACAAAAAGTGACCTAAAATAGATTAAAAAAATTGTTTTTTGCAATTTTTATACATAAAAATAGAGGTTCTCCCAAAATGTCTCTAATTTAAAACAATATTGTGAAACGGAACAAGCACGAATTTGCTGGAGAACTTGGCAAAACGTATCAACAATTGTATGGGATTGCCCAAAGGACTGACAGTGACTACAATGGATACAGCAGTGAGCTGCAGGCCCATGTGCATGCGGGTGTTTCCTTCCACGGGAGCTGCGAGTCCTAACGAAGAACACAGGAACGATAATTTGCATGGGCAAAGTTCCTGTTCTTCAGTGTCAGCACAAAAAGCCGAGTTCTGCTTCCCCAAGCAGCATCTTGGAAAGCTTCCCTGGTTTCTTGGCTACAGGATGGAGTCTCTAAGAGAGCTCGGAGAGCAGATGAGAGCATCATCTTGGTGAGACACAAGGAGGTTCAGTTAGGGACAGCTAGCTGTGAGAAGTTAAAAAAAAGGTGGGGGGGATTTAGATTGATGATAGGTAAAAAGACATTTTATCACGTGTTTCATCAAACAGTGCTGACAAGAAGTGGCAAAACTACACAGGGAAGGCACCAGGAAATAAAATAATTTTGTAACATCTTGGGGATGGGCAGTGCAGCAGACAAAGAACACCAACAGGGAAGGACTGCAGTCACGGTGCTAAGAAACAGCAGGAGCACAGAACTGCAAAAGCTTTTGTCAATAGAATTTCATACCCAGTTATTGTCACAGGACTCTCAAATTTTATTTCCTGCATTTATTTTGGCAAAAGGCCAGCTCTCACATGACCTCTATAATTTTTTTAATCCTATCAATGAAATTGTCTTTCCTTGAAGGAAGGCCATTTTCTTCCCTTTCAAGGCAGCTGATTTCCCTTAGAATTTTGAATCGCTTCATAAGAAAACTGACCACAAATATTAAGTTTTCTCTTACAGAGATGAACCAACCCCACCATGCTAACATCTGCAAGACTTTGATTTTGTGACTACTATATTAGATGGTGCCCACTCACAGAGGAGACCACCCAGGGGCTTTTTTCCTTCTTCCTAACTGGGTGAAAAATGGTTGCACCACACAGCAATTTAGAACACAGGTAAAGAGTGGGCAATAAATACGCACCAGCACAGGATCCTCAGGAGATGTGTGGCCTCTTCTGTGTGCTACAGCTGCTGGGTGTTGGCTGCCTCTCTGAGCAGGGATCACAACCAATTTCTAATCTCATGCCTGCTTCTGCGGGGCAAGCTACACAGTCAGGGTTCATTTGAACATACCAGATAGTTTAAAAATTCACAGGTTATTTTGTTTCTCAACAAATCCAGGTGTTGGGATCAGCTCAGCAGGGCTCTTTTCTGCATAGCAATTCCAAAGGCCTTTGATTTACCTTCCCTCCCTGCCCAAAACTGTGGTCAGTAGGGTAAGTGGCAGGGAGCACAGGCTGATTCAGCAGCAGCTATTGCTAATTTTCTTGTCACTCTATAGGTCACCGGCTGGCAGAAATCTCTGTGGAAATGCATCTAAAAGCATTTTGAAAACTTGGCCTCCACTGATGAGCAAATTAAGTGGTGACTCATGCTCCGATCAGCTCCAGACTTGATTACTGCAATTTGATGGACTGAGAAGCTGATATTCCACCAAGACTGCAATTTGCTTAGGGGAGGAGCCGAGAGACCTCATTGGCACCAGTTGTTTCCAACACATGCATCTCTCTTGTCCTTTTGATCACCAACAAATTTGATTTCACTTCTCACTGAAGACCTCACTCTCCATCCTTCTCTCAAGAGAACAATTCAGAGGCTGCTTCCATGACCTCTGCTACACCTAAAATCCAGCAGGAAGCAGACCTGCCTGGAGCAACATCTCACATCTGCACTTCTCAGCATTGCTTTCTCTTGTTCTTCACAGCTAAAGCCATTGGTAAGTCCTAGTCCATGTGACTGCAGAAGATTACTTACCATCCTGCAGGGTGCCCTCTGTTGAATGAGAGAATTTTACAGGAACCATTCATGTAAACTTTGAAGAGTTGAAGTCAAAATGCCTCCTCAAAGAAGGCATGGTCTAATTATCACAAGGGATAACGTGGTTGAAGCAAGAAAATGGCAAAGAGGAGACAAAATCCCTTGTCTGACACTGTCCTGACAGGATGCTTGGGAGATCGGGGCTATCCATGGAAATACGCAGCCAGAAATAGAGATTCAGTTTGCAAGATGCCGGAGAGGGCAGGCCACCAAATCTAAAGTAAAGTACTCTTCATTTACTCTCATCATGTGCTACATCATCCCTGAGCTTTGTTAGAACAATGGCAGGGCTCTTCAAACAGCTTCCCTGGGGAGACGGCTCTGCAGCTTAACAACCTTGCACTGGAGATGTACAAGTGTAACCAAGGGCAGAATTTAGTCTCTTGTCTATTTAACGTGTTTGCGAGGGACTGCCTGTGTTTCTGGCACTTTATAATAATAGTAATAAAAATGCTTTTGGATTATAATGAAATGGAGAAACTATGATTTAGCCCTTTACTGTGCTGTAATTCCCAAACGCATTAACATCTATTTAAGTGCAAAATAGTCTAGTTTACAAATACAAAGCTGCGATTGTCTGCGGTAAAGCTTCTGTATGAGATTATGATTCAACACAAAACACAATTCAGTGTCTGAAATTTTACTTTTAATGGCAGAATAACATCAAAAAAAAGTAGCTCTTTCTCCATATGCAGTCTTGCAAAAAAATGTATACCAGGGACTTGGTCCTTTCTAGTCATTTCTACATATATAACTGCTCATCTCTTATGCACGTATGCACTTGCACATAAATCAATGTGCTTGCAGACAGACCATATTTCATCTTGCCTTCTAACCTCCTGCTGTCAAGATATTTCCACAGAAAACCGTACACAAATAAAACTAACAGCTCCTTTTTTCCCTGACTGCCAGAGTAACATAGGGGACTACTTCTGTAAAACCAAGCTGCTGGATTACTCTCCTTCTGCTCTGTGAACAAGCACAACTGTGCAGCTTCTGCTGAGACTGCCTTTCTGTCATATAACTTATTCACACTAACTAGAGGATCTATAAGAAAAAACACAGCCACACTTTTGATTTTAAGTACATTAAAAATTATTTATCTTGGTAAGATAAATTACTGGAGTCACCAAAAGCTTTTCAATTTAGCGCACAAAAGAGGGAAATAACATGTTTGAGTAACTCAACACAAAGTGCTAACATTCCCTGTGACCTCTGAAGTGCTGTTTTCTTGTTTGGGTGGGTTTTTTTACCTCTGCTATCATTAGATGGGATTGTAGAGATGCAGAAATAAGAAATGTTGATGCTCAAGAAAATCCTCATGTTTTAACTTGGGCAAAGCTCTCGTTTTGCCTGATTATGTTTAATAATGGTTAAATTTAAAGCCAAGAAGTGGAAAATACTTCAGAACTGTTCTAATTCTTTCCTGAAAAATTGTTTGGGTTCAATGAATTAATTTTCAGTTGATGACAACTGGCAATATTCTGAGGACTTTCTTTCCACAAGTTCATAAAATATTTCCATACAGTTCATGGATTTTTTTTAAACAAGCCAACAGTTTAAAAGCTCACCCAGAACAGAATGAAACATAGATAACAGAGGTAAAATTTGACCTAGAGGATCAGTAATTTTATCTTGTTTTCCTATTAACAAAATTAAATTCAAAACCATTCTGTTTATTAAAGACATATAACAAGTCATAAAACAAACATCTCAACAGTCTTTAAACATAACAAAATTCATGTGCATAATTAAGTTTAAGTATGGATTTAAAATACATATTTCAGTTTTGCTTTATATTCCCTTTAGACCAACACCTCCAACGCTCATACACAATATTCAGGCTGCTCCGAGCAATCAAAAAGGACTTTGTAAAGACTCCAACAAAGCTACACCACAAAACAGTTTGAAATATTCTTAAATGTGGAAAAAAAATTAACAAAAAACAAAGGATGTGTTCAGTGGAAAATAAGCAAGTTGTTGGATGTACTGAAAGTCAGAGATTCAGTACGCAGAGGTAGCTCAGTAGGGGTACCTGCAGTGTTCTGACTATTCAGCATTGACACAGCCACAGTCAGTTACTGTCTGCTTGAACTCTTCCCATATATTTTGAAGAAGTGAACACTCTTTCTGGGCCTGTTGTTCTGCCTTTCATAACCAACAGAAAGAATCATCAGTTTCAGTGGGACTGGGATTGAATCTTTATATACTCTGGAAATTCAGGTTTATGGAAACAGAACAAAAGGAAACTGTCCTGAGTCTGGAAGCAGACCCCTGCTGCAAGCAGGGTTTTTAAGCCCAAAGGAATTTTTTCCCATATGGAGCCAGTAACCACTTAACATGCTTAGGGAAGGGGAACCTTCAATTTGGCCCAAGCACATGCATGCTATTCTCTCCAGCTCCCCAGAGGTGGATCTGCCTGTGCTATCTAGGAATGCACTGATCAAATCCACAAGCTCACTGCCCACTGCCCATCTCATCACTGACCAGTGAGCAGAGAGCACAGCCCTGGGGGACATGGGCGCTGGACAGCGTCCCTCAGCCCTCTCGCCTGCTCAGCGGGGAGAGTTCGATCCCCCTCCAGGGAATGAAAGAATTCCGCATGCTGCCACCTCCCACACCTTTGTCACATGGTCGTTTTACTGGTGATGACAATTCTGAACAGGGTGATGCTGTCAGCACACCCCGTAGATTCTCACACAGACGGCAACAGAGACTGACCGTCTGGTAAAGCACCGAGGATTGGTACCAGATTACTTTCCTGTTTTTCACAGGAATAACAGACTAGAAATAACAGACTGGGTAAACCAAGCACAATATTTTTTCACTAAGGCAAAAGGATATGAATTTCACATGCCTATTGTCACACAAAAGATCTTTAGCTTGTGTAAGCGGCTTCAGCCGTATCAGAGCTACAGTAATTTATATTTGCTAAAGATCTGCTCCAAGGTGTTTGCACTCAGTTGCACCATTAGCTGCAGTGTTAACCATGACACACGTGGAACTTTTGCATTTATATTGATCCAAGTTTGACCTATTTCTTTAATTACTTTTAATACTTTAATGCACCATTGCCAGCACACTTTTTGCACATGGGTACAGCTCCCGGTCTGGACTATGTACGTTTCTGAAATCTATCCAGACAAGAGGCATTGCTGGTTATATGTTTAAATACATGCCTGGGTTCCTTTCTCTTCAACACTTCTCTTATAAATAGTATTTCTTATTCTTTTGTTATGTAAGTTTATTAAAAAGAGTAATATAATTTTTAAAAAGTTGTGGTTGATTGTCAAATGAGCTAAGCATTTCTGTTACTCTAAGGATCCTTTTAATTACCAAAAAAAAATAATTGTCAAGTTTCTTGTCCTCACAAGGTATTATTCATTACCAATGCAGCAATAAAGAAAACATAGCTTGGCATACTACAATAAAGGCTCTGTTTCAATATTAGCATCCTAAATTCTGTCACTGCAGGTCTCCATGCATTGTACCAGGGGAAGGAAAAGGAAAAAAAGGAAACAAAAAATTTGTTTTCTTCAGGGATAAATTACAAAAAGATCTCCTAGCTGCAAACACAAATACTTCACTCAGATCCCAAGCACCAGACCATTTCTTTGAAGAAGCTTATGAGGCATTTAAGACATACAATGGCACAATATCATACAATGGAATTAAAAGAATTTTCTTGAGAAACCATTAACTTTGAAGGAATGTCTAGACAACTGTGTCAACAAATGCAAATGATTCATGCTTCTCAGCTTCTATCCAATGGATGGCCCCATGCTGAGTATACACAAACTCAGAAGAAAAAGGCATGTCACAGTCATATGACTAGGGAGTGTAACAGAGTCACACAGAAATTCAAGTCAATCTCAGAAAAAAACCTTCAGAAAGCTCTTCCCCATGGTAAGCCAGCAGTGGGATAGGCTTCTGGTCATTTTGGCTAGTTTAAAACAGAGACTTACAGCTGGTGCACCTTGGCTTCACAGCAGGGGCAACAGAAGAAACAGCTGTCAGTCATGACCATTCACTTGGTTAGAAAAATAAAAAACTAAAGACTCCAAAATACTGTACAACCTCTTGCAGTAACCAACGCAGTGGCTTCTGGAAACAATGCTTTTGCCAAAAATGCATCTGTAAGGCACTTAACAGGTATCTTTTAATATATATATATATATATATATAAAAATAAAATATGCACTGAAGCAACATTCACAAAACCCAGTTGTCTCAATTGTCCATGTGTACAGTATAGTACATATATACATTCACTGTGACACAGGCCATCTCCACAATTATACCTTCACGGGTGCTTTGGGCTGCCTGGTTAACTTCAGTGCCTGTGAACAGCAAACAAAACAGTCACTCTTTATATTTTTAGAAGACAACCAACAGCACAAGAGAAGATTTTCATTTATAAGGGGCAACGAAATGCTGCATGTACTTCTGGGAGGCTGAGAGAGGAGTCAGCACGGAGCTGACAGGCCACTCTGGGGTCTGTGATGATGTTTCTGTCTCTGATAGCCCATCCCAACCTCCACATACTCAGACAGCCTTCAGAGAGGAACCACAAGGGCTATGCCTATAGCACCAGAGATGGAAGAGGAGATGGGTCTCAGATGCCTTTTAGAAAGCAACTATTTGGAGCCCACTCAAACTACTTGCAGCACAGAGCTTCTGACCCGTTTAGGGAAAGTGTGCAAAGAAAATTTCTGCCAACACCTTTGTGTTCCCTGGCTTCCTTCCACATGGCTCGAAGCCTGCTGAAAGGATAGTCACTGCTGCAGTGGTGGATGCCATGCACCTCGACGTTTATACCTTCCTTCCTGAGGAATAAGCCAAGATCCACCAGTCCTGAGGTGATCTTATGCCAGGGGACACCTGATGATTTTGTAGCTGTAGTCTACTGCTGCTGAAGAAGAGAAAAACCCCATGCCTTTATTTGATGGCAGGGTCCAGCTCTGTTTTCCCCACAGAGTTGGCTAACTGCGGTAGCTAAGCTATTTATTCAGTGTGAGACAGAAGTTCAACTCAATGACAGATGATCATGCTTCCAGTTTGGAGGAAGCAGCCTCTCTAACTTAGGAGAGAAATGTGACAGGCTTAAAAGGTGTTAGGTTTTCAGCTGCTCCTGTATACCAATGTGGTCACTCTGAAGGATGCTGACTGTTGGTGTGCTCTGCAACAAAAAAACTTGGTGCTTTCTTGTGCAGGATGAATTGGCCTGAGTGAGAGGGAAATCACTGACATCTGCAAATTCCTAAAATTTAGGACCTCCATTTTCCTTAAGTCTTTTGGATGAAAAGCCCTGACAAACTGGCATTTGTCTGTCAAGGGTGAGACTTCTCATCTCCAGTGGGTTGGCTAAACAAGCAATTTTCAGTCTGAGAGATGTCTGATGGGGATTCTTATTGTAGATATTAACCTTTAATATTGTGCATTCAAAGCTTGTAAGCTCTGCTTGAAAATCACTCCAGCAAAATGTAAACCCTTAAAAAAAAATCCAAACCTTTAAAAATAAATAGGCTATATTCCCCTCAGAAACACCAGCATTTAACTATTGTGAAATCCAGCCACTTGAGATTAGTCTTTTGGATATTATTCAGCAAGAGACTTTGGAGAGAGACATCATTCCACATTTTGTTTGGGGAAACAATTTTTTAACTTTGTAGTTTGGCAGATTCTGCTGCCATATTTACAAACTAGAAATACCTTAGTGTAGATGAACTTCTAAATATTTAAATTCAATTTCATACAACCAGATCACATGTACTATCATAATTAAGTAAGAATGTCACTGCAGTTGAGTACTGTGACTGGATAACCGTCTCCCCCTGCAAGAGAGATGCCAAAATGAAGCCAAGGTGTTTGTAGAAAATAAACATCAAGGGTGATGATGACATGTTTATTTTCAAAGCGGGAGACCATTATCCAGTCAAAACATTCACTTCTATTATACTTATTGCAACTGTACCAGACCCAACCTCATTGATTTTTTTCAAAGAGTAATTAAAATAACATTTGTGAATAATACAGAAGACCAACTGAAGAAACTGCTGCAACAGAACAACAATCCCCCAAAGTGGTTCTACAGTAGCATTACAGTCTGATTAGCACAGGAGGTTTATTTGATGCTTAATGAATAAGAAACTAGTGCTGGTGAACTGTAAATCTCTCCAGTGCTAGTTGACTGTTCTGATGCTCTGTTTAAAGGCTGTTTTAACTTGCAGCAGCTGACAGCAGCCCCTAAAGGCCATTACTGCCCTGAGGATCAGGGAGGTCTGGATGAACTCCAGCTCCACTCCTGGTTTTGGCAGTAGAGAGCAGTGACATGCTGAAGAGAAGTCATCATTGCAGGGATTGTTCTGTCATTGAATCAATTTTAGGTATCTTTCTGCAGGAATAGCATGGAATTTTCTTTATACAACCTGAAGTGCCTCCTGATAATTTCTGATTAAAAGAAAACCCATGACTTTCAGACGGTTGGATAAATGATATTTGACTCTCAAATTTCCATTTTTGGAGGCTAAGATCAGTATATCTAAAAAAAGTTCTGATTTCTGAACTCAGCTCCTGAAAACTGAGTTTTCCTGCTTTGTACAGTTCGGGTAACACATGAAAATCACTGACTTTTAGAATTTTAGCATTCAGGTTAGCAAGGTTACTTTAGTGGAGTGAAGCTAGTAAAATGACAGCCTGTTGGGTTTCGCTGAAAATTGGAAATATGAGAGTTATAAATAAAATTTCTACACTGGTAAGTGGAGAATGTGGGGTACTGGTGAAGCTGGGCTTCCCACACTATGAAGCATCACCGAAACTGGCTGTCAAGGCTGCTTCAGTTGCCACGGCTTGATCTTTATTAACTCGGAACATTAAAAAGACAGCATTAAAATCTATTCCATGGACTAGCTTTTTGCAAGGTGGTTACTACTATTCTGAGAATCCAACTAAAACCACTGCAATTATTTCATATAAATCACAGAATGGCTGTCAGATATCAATGCCTTCAATTTGTACTGAAATAAGCATAATTTGAATCAGTGATGTTGGTGCCAAACCCTCTAGGTTATAGCCTATAATCCTACAAGCTATCCCATGTCATAATTTTGGCATGAAATGTGATGCACTAGACTGCTGTAGACTTCTTGCTATTGCAAAAGGGTGACCCAAGTTAAAAGGTGTTTTCATCCTACTTCAATCCAGTTCAGAAAGTGCCCTCATTTTATCTGATTTGCCCAGCTCTCATTACAGTGGACATCTCTTTGTCACTTCTCCATAAAGGAGATCTAAAGCTGTGACAATTAGCTCAAGGTGGATCCATTTTTATGGGGCATATTCTGAATTCATAATTTGCATGAATTTTTAATTTGAATTAAGTATAGAGGTCTAACTTCAAGCTTTGAATTTTTTCAGAGTCTTTTCAGCCCCCTTTTCAAAGGGGAATAAAGTTCAGCACTTTTAATTTGATACTGCTCTGACTATCACTGTCATAGGGGAAGCAAAGAAACAGAAAAATCCCTTCACCAAGAAGGAACCTGAGGAGCTTAGGACTTGTGTTCAGGTATTTTTTTTCCCCACAGTACAATTTCCATTATAAATGAAATCCAGGAATTCTTACCTTTTGCCTAGAAACCATCCAGGATTTTATCGTTGGTACCAACAGGCTGCCAAGAAGAATCTGAGCAGGATGATAGATGAGCAAGGGGACAGAAATTAAGGACAGGTGCTCATAACCTGCAAATACAATCTTCAGCATGGGAATCCCTGCAGGCAGAAAAACAGGAGACAGACACTTAGCTCTGTCTTTGAGCTCCAGATAAAAGCAAAGCATTTTATGTTACCTTGACATTTCACCAAAAAAAGAAAGAAACCCAAAAGAAACCAAATGAAGACTCAGAAGTTTGATATATTAAAAAATCCAACCTAAACCAGCAAGAACATGAACACAAAAAATACACAGCAGAGAAAGTTCTGTGGCGGAAAGGGAGGAGTAGGGAATGCCATAAAAGATCTTTTCTAACTATGCTAATAGTTGTCAAACTGCTGCTGCAGGCTTCACACACAACACATTCTGCTATAGCGTGACTGTTCAGTTGCTGAGCATAGTTCCCTACTGCTTATTTACTACTTCCTCACATTGTGCTGTTTTGTGTTTGCATGACTGTCCTCCATCCAACCTGCCTGACTCCTGCTTGTGACCTTTCTTCAGTCTGTTCACCACTGGAGAAGGGTCATGTTTTCCTGGCACACTCCCTGCCAGCTGGTGAGCACCCAAATGACAGCCTTCCCTGCTTTGACTGATTCATGCATTCTGCAGGTGAGTGCTCACATCTCTGCTCTACCTGTGTGTTTCAGAAGAGAGAGAGCACAAGAGAGAAAAGGTTTAGTGAACTGAGTGAGCAATAAGAAGTGCTCATGCCTGGGAAGAGTTAGGCAGCAGCTGCAGTACGAAGCTGGCAGATGCAGAAGGAAGTGAGTGTTGAGAGCTAAAGATGGGCCATTTTTCCTCAGAGCTTGAATTTGCACTTCACAGTGCTAATTTTTTTAGATAACTCCATGCATAATCTTCCTGCTTGATGATATGATAAGTAAAATTAAATGTCATTCAGTTTTCCAGTAATGAAACCGATTAGGTTTACTTTGAACACTGTATTGTTCAAAATTATCTGTTTAAATCTTGGAACTTTGCTACCATGCTCCACAAAGTGCAGGTGTGGGCAAAACCTGCAACCAGCTCTGTCTTGCCTGACCAGATATTTGCATCGTCACCAACAAGAGTAGCTGGAATTCCTCAGGAGCCTCCTGAGAACATACCTTATTTTCTCCCTCATCCTAAACGTCATTCTCGGAATTTTCTGCCAGCATCAACCTTGCAGTGAAGCAGACTAAACACCACTTCCACAGAGCTCATCTGAATGTCCCATAGAATGACGGAACAGTTTGGGTTGGAAGAGACCTTAAAGACTATACAGTTCCAAAACCCCTGCCAAGGGGACAACCTTCCACTAGACCAGGTTGCTCAAATCCCCATCCAACCTGGCCTTGCCTTGTCTCCTTTCTCAGCAGTGGCAAAAAGCTGAGCTTTGTGCCACATGCCCCTCCATTTCCCCATTAGCAGATGTTTCAGCCAAAGTTGCCACATTCATGTTAACTTTTCTTTATATATTGGATAGATTCCCGTCCTCAACACCCTTTCAGGTTTCCCTTTGTGAAAGTTGCCTCCCCTCTATGTGAGCAAACAGCTTATTTGTTGAATATTCCCACTTGACTAGTGCCCCACTATTGCTGACACATGACTAGGCTTGCTGAAATCTTCATGTTTCCACAGCACCATTTCTTGTAACTATTTTTATTAGCTTCATCACATTACACCACTAAAAATCTCATCCCCATGCTAGTAGCCTTTACTTATGGGGATATTTCCAGGGAATGACCAAATCAAATAAATAAGGGTTTGCATGCTTAATTTTAGTATTATAATTACCTTCAAAACATCATGAACCTATCACACCATAGGGGTGTTTATTATTAACAGTAATTTCTGGGGCTTGGGAATAGATAGTATTTGGATAGAAATTAAATGGGCATTTTCATTATACCAAGACACATAATTTACTTCATATGCCCATCATTCTGTTTTTTTTCAAACAGATAAAGGTTTTATTGCCTGTTTCCAAGTCTCAACTTGACCCTTGTGGGTCCTTTCCCATTATCTAATCTCAGAAAAATATATGAGAGTCTCAAGTTATGAACTTGCTATATTTATGTGTGTAAGACGGTACCTGGTGTTTTGGTAGTGCAATTTCATCCACAGATCCAAAACCACTTTACTAAGCAGAATAGGGCTCCTACAGAGAGTCAGAAACACTACAATGACCAGCCTAAGATCACACAGAAAGCTAATGGTAGAGACATGAACAGATTGGACCCAAAGTGACTGAGACACGTTTTAGATTACTGTACGTTTTCTGAAAGAAAAGATAAGAAATTCCAGCCTAAAAGGTAAATTCTCTAGAGAAAAGCTATTTCAGTAAACTAGGAAAAGAAAATTAAAGTTGTCAAATATAAATACAAAATACTATAATTAGTGTGACAATATAATTAGATCACTGGGTGGAAAGAGGTTCTTAATTCACAGCTTGTTTAAATACATGTCACAACAATAGGTTCCTGTAAGCTACTAAATGTGCAATTAAAGTTCCTGTTATTTACCAGGAAATGCTAACTGGGGAAAAGAAGAAATAATAATCATTTTTGCATGTAAGGAATAGTTCAATGGAAATTGAAAAAGCCCTGTTGCCTCAATAGGCACTTTCTGATTTTTTAATTCCAACTCAGCCAGTCTGCAACTCTCTCAGAAAATATTTCATGACAGAGATCCACATGGTATAGTCACAAATGCTTGTGTCAGTAACATTATCATAAAGCTAAAACAAAACAGCTGTGATTTTATCTATTTTTTAAAATGTTGTACAAACTTTTTAGTAGCAATATGTAGTAACTGAAAGCATCAGTATGACTCCTAATATTTTCCAAATATATAAAACTCATGCAAACATCCAACTAGTGCTTTAATAGTTACTTTCCCTTCTCTTAGAAAACCTCAAACCTATATTTTTCTTATATATATGAAACACAAGGGAAAGAAATGAAACACAAAACAACAAGAAAACCCAAACTAAAGGAAAATCAAATCCCAGCCAAAGGAAGAAAAGTGACATTGTAATGCTTGGGCTGATGTTGTATGCTGAATCTTAGCCCATTATGCATTTTCAAGCTGAGATTATGAACTAGCACTAGGAGCAGCTATAACAAAAACACTGACTGGAACAGGAGTAACATGAGCAGGCATGGCTATGACAGAACTAATAGAATAAATGAAATTTGTTTAAATCTTTGATGAATGAAGGTGCTAAGCAAAATGGTTATCCTTATTTTGGTCTGTTCACTGCTCTTTTCCTCATCTTTTATAGCATATTGCTTCCAGTGCCAATGGAGTGTGACAGCTACACTGAGTCCAAGGCAAGTAAAATTCTGCACAAGATCAAGTTACATACATTAAAAAACCCAGACCACTACTTGAGGCTTCAGCTTCCTCAAAAGTACATGGCAGCTTCCCCACGCCCCAATATTATTCAGGTATTTATTTGCCATCTGGAGCATTAAGGCTGCATTCACATGTATAAAGAACAATGCCTGTAAGGATTTTGTTTTCACTTATCTGCATTTCAGGGTAAGTGGACTGACTTCTGTGGGTCTTCATCTTGATTGGCACTGGAGGAGGAACACTGGCATTATCAGTTTCCAGATAATCATTTCCTTAAGTTCAGGATTGCTGCCATGGTCTGAAGGCTCATGCCACAAACACCCATTCATGCTGCTGTGGTTTAGGAAGTTTCAGGCTTCCAGCAGCCTAATTCAACTCCTCTGCCAAAGACTCTCACAACATATCATGAGACCTGAATGATGAAGTTTTTTTCTATGGTTTGGTGCCAAGTTGGGCAGCTTTGCTCAAATTGGGGTTTAACAAGCTACTGAGTTGCCAAAATCTTTTAAAGAGCTTTATTGCATGAATGTGTGTCCATCTCTTTGATCAGAGCTGACCAAACATCATGACAGGCACGAGTAAGGTTTGTATTCCATCCTCCTCCAAAGAAAGAAGGAATGTGGTATCCAGCTGGATTAGAAAGCAGCACCTCACCTGACCAGGAATACAGACAGCTGTAGCAGAAGGGAGGAAACACAGAGATCATTCCATAGATATCCCTTTCAAACAAGAGCATTTTTAACCCAAATTTCCCTCTTCCCCTTTGCCTGGCTATGTTTCTCCTACCAGTGCATGTTCCCATCTTCCTCATTGCTCTTTGGCTCTTTTTCCATTTGTATTTTCTTCCTTCCTCCTCTTCCCTCCTGTTCTCCACTCCCATGTTTCCAGCCTCCTCAAGTTTGCTTCTCAAGACCTTTGATTCAGGTCATTGCAGCAGTGTAATTTTTGGGTGCTTCCACTAAAATCACTAAGCTCCACTAAAGGCAGCGGGCACTGACATCACAGTCCCACTGCAGCCAAGAGAAGATACAGAGTACATTTCATTTTTCTCCCTGTTTGCATAGTCACTCAGCTCCTTCTTTCACATAAGCACTTTGCAAACCTGAGGAACAACTAGCAAGAGAAACACTGTGTACCCGTGACCTTCAGCCAGGGCAAGGAAGAGGGAGAGGACTGCTCTTACAGTCCAGTACAGGAAAGCCCTCTTTGCTCTCCCCATTGCTCCAGGGTGTTCCAGTTTGGCTCCAAGGCTGTGGTGTATCAGCCCTGGCCAAAGGCCACTGTTTCTTTAGTAGCCTGCACAACTGAGAGCCATTTAATCCTTCCTCCAGCTTTGCACACAGTATAGCCTCCCACATCCACCCCTTTCCCCTTTGCTACTTTCTCATTTCGTAGTCACCTTCTTAAAAGGCCCATGAAAATATTATGCTGCGCTTCACTACATTTAGTTAACTGTAAAATAATAATAATAAAAACCCCTAAAATATTTGAAGGTATTTTTAAGATAATTTAAATATAGGACTCTTTTCATCTAGCTATCACCGCAGTAATATAAATGAAGCAAATTAATTTTAATGCTCCAAGGTACTGATTCTGTGTCACTGTCACTGACAGGATCCAACTAGACTTTATGAGATGGCATTTGACTTTATGGAAGTGAGCACTATGCACGCATTTACAATTTTACAGGGACTTTAAGCTGTCATGCTGAAAAATGTTTATAAAACATTAATCAAAAAATGCCTCTTTAATACAATGCATTGTCTGAAAGATGTTAGAAGGCACATATTGTAAATGGATTCTTTTTCTGACTAAAGTAATTTCTACCAAAAGCCTTTCCCCACTGCTATACAAGTACACAGTGTGGAGAGATAAAGAGCACTTTCTCAGCACATTACTACCTGATCCAAACACTTGGGAAATCACTAATGTACAGTATGCCATATTTCCATGTCACACATGACACATTTGTCTAAAATTACCCAACAGAGTTTGACATTGCAGCATATTCCTTAGCAGAGCTTTCAACTGACATCTGCCAAGTAAGAACTTCAAGTAGGAGCTTTCTTCTTCTAACAAGCAAGTAAGAGTTTTCTTTTATCCTATACCCATGATGGAAGTGATAAAACAATAAGTACTGGAAATCAGGGGTTTTTTTTCTATTTTAATATGTTTATTTTATGCTCACTGGATGTGTAAGCTCCCCTTAAAGCACTGTTTCATCATTTGCTGTTTTCTATCACATTGCAATGGGTTCAGAGAACTTAATAGAACATTTTTATTACCACTGAAACACAGGCCATTATCTCTCACACCCAAAGCAGAATTATTGCTAGATGCTCTACTTACATACTTCACTGTATAGGTTTTTTCTCTTCAGTGTCTTCATAACAATTTATCCTAAAACTTTACTGCCTACATTACTGACACACATTCCACAACACAAAATGCTGCAGCATTTGTTCTCAGGAAAAGAGATTTGGGGCAAAGCAAAGAGGTCATCACTAGGGCTGTGGAACCACCCAGCATTCAGGAATCAGAACACCAAAGAACCCTCACAGAGAGGCAGTAGAAATACTTGGAAGAAAAGCCTTAGCCTCTGGATTTTCACCTCTTCCTTCTACTCATCTATGCATTTCAGAACTCTCAATTGCCACAATCTCCAGGTGCAATATACAAAATGAATCAAGTGTATGATGGCAGCTTCTCTGATGCTCTCCATGCTACTCTGTTTCTGGAGGATCCTCTCAGGGGTAGATGTGAAGAAAACGTTATTGGTCAAATAGCTCTTTCTTTTTTCAGCTAAGAAAAGGCCTGTAAAGAGGGGCGTATATTGCATTAAACTGCCTCTGAGCTGCCAGAGCAGGGGGGTTCTGAACTTAGGATGCAAAGAGAGTGCCAAATAAGCATCTGAAATTTTACTGCCAAGTTTCAGAATAGCACTGCATGCAGCCCAGTGACTGCATGGTGGGAAAGCGTGGTGAGGGTCAGGTAAAGTCCAGTTTAGAGGATCAGAAAAAAGTTGTTCATGCAGAGAGCTACCAGAACAGCAAGTTGCTGCTAATCTCATTCTAACACTTTCTTAAGGGCTTTCCTGTTTCTTCCCAGACAAATCATTGCTATGGTTAGTTTTAAGACAGAAGTTCATACACTATTCCTGCCCTCAGTGAAGGCTAACGAGGGATAGATGATGTTCCTTGCCCCCATTCAGACTCTGTTATGACATACTGGGATCACGACAGGAGAAGATGCTTTTGACAGATTAACTTATTAAGGATTTTTTTTTCCTTCATCTATGCCCTCCCCAAGGCATCCCCTGAATTCAAGTTGAATGTGCTTCCCTCAGGACCAGTTTCTTTCAGGTATGGGAATAGCTGAATAATATTTGATAACACATAACAATACAAGTATTTGCTTGCTACTGAGTATTCTCATTTCAACCAAAGAAAGTATCTTCCAGTGTAACAGGAAATCCCATTACAGTAGAGGGAAAACTGTGTCTTTTTGCCCTCATACATGCTGTAGGAAGACTTGTGCTTAAAATATTTTCAGGGAATAAAGACTTTTTTTTCAGTACATTTTCATATTTCAGGTCAGTGACAAGTGTAATGGAAAGCAAAAAACACACTCACAAAGTGGTAAAAACAAACGTCTGAGGGGGAGATTTCACAAGGGACTGTGAGACATTAAGGGAGTCTGGAAGAAATGCAGGGGAAAACTGCAAAATGGAGGCTTGTCCCAGCTCATTCTGGAGGTCTGCACAGACCCTAATCTTCAAAAACATTTTCACCTTCATCCTTCTCCTTGGGAAAGAATAATGATTTATCTGAATATCCATCATGCCCTCGCATTACATTAAGTGATTTACCTCTTTTGCAGGACTAGAATTATTGGGAAGGCTCTGCACCAAATCAGTGATGTGGTCATATATTGGCCATAGTTATGCTGGGATGCAAGAATTTACACTATGTTATACGAAACTGGACTGGTCTAACATTTAAGTGAAGAAGGAGAATCTAATATGCTTTGAATGCTTTCACTAATTCTTTTTCTTCAGGTAACTGGCTCACTATATTCATCACAGAGATCAGTAATTCAAGTGCAACGTAAGTACAGTTACTAGGGAACAGCACATCTTGATACTATCAAAGTTTTAAGTAAGTAAAACTGTAAAAGCTGGGAGGAAAAGAAAGAAAGTAGAGTTTGTCTATTTCTGGGTTTTCAA
This sequence comes from Manacus vitellinus, assembly GCF_001715985.3. NCBI lineage: Eukaryota > Metazoa > Chordata > Aves > Passeriformes > Pipridae > Manacus > Manacus vitellinus. Next base: position 54,476,976 of record NW_021938789.1, on the reverse strand, counting down.
AGGCTGCACTCAGATTGGAAGTGATGTTTAATGAACAACATAGGCAATCTTACCAGCTGCTAACAATGAAACATTTAACACCAACAACTGAAGACTAGTGCCTCAGACTCCAAACACCTCCACCTGTCTGACAATATGATAGTAGTAGCAATTACTTAACAGGGAATTCAAGAATTATTTGAACCATTGTAAGTCATATTTTATATGTGACTTAACCTTAATTTGGCATCACAATGTGGGCATAGCAATGTTGCAAGCTGATACTCACACTTCAATGCTTTTATTACTGCTTGGATATCAGCTCACTCTTCATACACATCACTTTACTCAAGGCACAAGGTAAATTACAAATTGACTATCAAAGTTCAAATGAACAGAATTTAAACACTTCCTTCCCTTCTCTCTATAATTCTTGTAGCCAACATTTTTTGAAGGTTTAATAGGTGAGAACTACTAATGAAAGGAATTCTGGACAAAGATTGACAAGTGTCCTAAAAACACGAAGTTGAGATAACATTAATTTGATTATTTCCTTGAACATTACTGCCCTCTCCACACAGAGCTGAGGCTAAGATTTCTCAGCATTAAAGTTTTGGTTGTATGGATTTTATTTAAACATATTGTTTAAAAAGCCAGTAAAAACATGCTTTATAGTTGTTCTTATTATATTTGTAAGCAGGGACAACCTGTTTCATAGTATCTTTTAATTACATTTTTTTAAAAGCTTTTTTCCACCTGAAACCTTGATGCAAAGGAAAACATGAAACACAAATTCATTATAAATGATAAACAGGGAAAACATTTCTTTTCCTAAAGAAAAAAAACATTTGTTAGGAATACCAGCATAATTTTTCCTCTCTTCATCTGATTTCTGTGGCCAAGAAAAGGAGATACGAGGCCAGAAAAGCTTAATGCTCCATTAGGGAAGGCATTTTGAGAAAACAGCTCCCTCCTAAAAACACTGAGGGATATTATTTCCTATTCTAAAACTCTGCAGACAAGCATTACGTGCTCGCAGTGGTCACAGCAGCTTTTAGAGGTGGATCCCTCCTGCAGACTACCAAACTGTCCTGCAACAGGAGATTTCTAAATTTTGCCCCTGCTGTTGATTTTTCACATCTTCGCACCCACTGCTTTGGAAGTGTCTGGAGTCAGCAGCTCAGACTGGCTGCCAGAAGGTGCACTGAGAGCAGCAAATGTAGATGCAACTCTCTCAGGGAGACTCAACATCATCTTCAATACTCACCAGCTTTAGTATGGGTGACACTTGTAGCCTCTGCCAGCTTGAGGTAAAAAAAAATATCTTGAGTCATGTCCAAACATGGATCTTCCCAAGGGTAACCTGTCAGCTATCTGCTGAATATAATGTAGTTTCTTAAAGTAGATAAATTAACTTTAACTGGTTTTGGTAGGGAGGGAGAGCTCTTGTGTCATTATCATTTTACAGATGGATATGTGTGTTTATTTTTTTTTATTTCATTATAAAGAGGTATGAGCTTGCTGTCATTAAAAACCTGCAATCTGGTTTTTAGTGTCTGATCCAATTATGTGTACATCTGGAAAGACACACAACCAAATAAATAATTGGAGAGGTGCAACTCTGAAATGACAATTGTTATTCATCGATCTCTTTCTGCAAGTCGAGATTGAGAGATGTAAACTTCAAGTGAATGAGATCTCCTGGGTGAGATTCTTCAGTTCAAACACAGTAAACAACTGTTGTCCTCTGATGCACATTTTAGTACTGCTGGAGGCAAACTTTCTAAATATTAATAAAAAACCTATACAGATGAAAAGGAAGCCCTGGGAGCTGGTACAGAATTTCTTGCCACATTCTAAGTCTAATCAAAGAAACATATGTTTCAGGTCAGAAAAGAAAGGAGATTCCCTAATTTACTCTAGTATTTCCCCTTCTTGAATCACAGAGAGGTCAAAATCGAGTAAACTGCAACAGATTAGATATACTAGACTGTGATATTTGTGGTTAAAAACCAAAGGAGAGTCAGGTATTCTATGCCACTGTAACTCACTGGACTATGCCATTTCCTGCTTCCAGACTGGCCTGCCAGCACATTTCCCTCCTGAAAGTACAGCCCCTAGGGATGCTCCGGTCTGAAAGAGGCAAATGTCGTGTGGGGCCCGCCATGTATAAGTAACAAGGGAAAATATTAGAGATGCTCTGGCACAGACTACCCCAGCAACCCCAGCCTACTCCAAATGGCCAGCCTGACTTCTTGTGAAAACAGCCCCCTCAAAGTAAGTGGTGGATTAAGTATTACAGAAACGTTTACACATGAAGATGGCATCTCAGCTCAGAGCGGATTTGTCTGTGCAGAACACTCACCCTATTCCAAGTTACAGAAATCCTCTGTCTGTACTTCAGTTTGCTTATATTCTGATATATATAAAAACATATCTATATAACATATTACATAGCTATATATATTGAGTAAACTATATATATAAAACCATGGTTTTGCAGCTGTATTGAAAAAAGGTAATAGCATTTCCCAGGTATTATTTGGGGTCTACTGAGAAAGAAGACATGGCAATTACTTGGTAATAACCTAAATAATAATACTGTTTGGTAATAACCAAATGTTGGTTCTAGAAGACTGCTGAGCTAGGAAATGTGATCCACCTGTCCTCAAGCTGTCCTGCAAAAGAAAGAGAGAGAAAGTGCAGTAGATCCAGGTGCTTTTGCTTTTGCTCTCTCCACTGTATTTCTCATGTAACACAAATCCCTGGGTTCTTATATTCCAGAGACAGAGAGGGGAATTACAGAGCTGAGGAAAAAGCCCAGCCAATCACTTGCTGCTCCTCACGGGCAAGTGCTGGGCAAAGACTGAAGTGATGACAAAAAGTTTTCATATTGGCCCAAAGAATCCCTGTGTCAAAACTAAGTCACTAAGCCCAATTCTGCGGGATCCCAGAAGCAGGAATGGGAGAATATCTAACTCTCTGGCAGTGGTGAGGGGTACAGACACAGCCTTCAGAAGACACCAATTTTTTGAAGCATATTCCTCCCATCAGCCTCCCTTCTGCCCCAAGGGCCAGCACCCACCAGTTCTAGGTGGAGGAGTAGCCAGATCATTTTTACATACAACACCCTATCAGACATCTGGGGAAGCAATGAGACTAAAAGTCTGTAAAAGATACAATATGCAAACTCAAGCACTAGTAACATCAAGAAATACAACAGGATGCCAGCAATCATGTCTGCTGTTCAACACTCATAGGAAAGCTCTGAAAGTAAAAGACAGCATCAAGAGTCTTACTCTTGAAAACTTTCAGAGAGCAATAACCGTGACTATTTTCTATAGCTTTATGTAAAAGTCAGAGGAACTATTCACACTTTTATAGCTTGTCACAATTAGTACCTTGATGAATAACTGCCTTAGAGAACAGTTCTCTGCCAAGAGCAGAGAAAAACTACCATATTTCAAGAATACCAGAGAATAGCCTGAATACTCAGGGCAATGTATCCGATCTGCCAACTCACTTTTTATTACAGAATTATTAAGAGATGCCTCCTTTTTAAAATCAACATTATCCACCTTTTATCTTAACATGAGTTAGAACATTTTGGCATTTTTCTATTTAAAGGTGAAAGGTGATTATCACAACACAATAAGAAGAGCCCGCACTTGATTAGTACAGCATTTCAATATATTATTTATCCTGAAAAATTTTATATGGAGCTATCTGTAGAAAGCATGAGCAAACTACAGGTAACTGTGAGCAGATTGGAGCTATATGTGAACATGATGCACCCTGTCACACTGTGCAGCTGGGGAGCCTGGGGGAAGGTACGGGCTGTAAACTCCTCACAGACAATTGAGTTGTCTCTGAACCTACTTGTGCAGCACACCAGGTCTTTTAAGAGTTGTTCAAATACTACCAGTTGTCTACTCATGCAGTAAGAAGCTGAGTATTTAAAAAAAATCAATCTGAATTAAATTAAAACAACACAAGAGAAAGTAAGTGTTTTGGTTTTTATTTCTAAAATGAACTCTATTCTTTCCTGAAAGTATTTTGTAGCCTAGAAACTTTGATTGCATTACTTTCAGAATTCCATGGTGAAAGAACTGCTACTTTGTTAAATCCAAATGAGGAAAAATACACTCTCCATCACAAACAATACCCTGATCTTATTATAAGGTGGGGTTATTATTCTTGTTCTGTTTTGTTTTACCAATCTGCTGTTCATCTTATGTACTGTATTAATATTTGCCCTTGTGATAGCCAAAACAGGTAGCAATACTCTGATTTTTGCTGATAAACTAATTTTACATAGTAAATACCAAGACTTAAAGTGAATATATTTTTTGACAATCCTGTATTTTAGAGTTGTAACTTCTAGCCAGAAATTCACTCTCTGAAAAAAAAAATAAAATAATGTTCTGTATTTGGCTGCAACTTTTGTGTAAGTGCAAGCAACAACTGCAGTATTTTTTAAATGAGCCACAGTGATAGCTTTGCACTTCCTTGAGGCCTCTTCTTTTCTCACTGAATGAACTCCAGGGAATGGCATCATGTCGGGCTTTCCAGATGGATTATGTGAAGCCATAGCTCAATGTCATTTTCAATAGCAAGGCTCATAATTAAAGGTCAAATAGTCACTTCATCTGCAATCAATCAATAGAAGAAGTACTAATACTAAGTACTAATCAATCAATGGCAAATGCACTAATAAAAGCCATGCATCAAATGTCCGCATATGTGTGTGCTCACATGTACTGTGCATATATGTGAGCAGGGAGAGGGAGAGAAAGAGAACAAAGTGTGGGTGAAAATGCCAGAGGGCATTGTGGATACTGTATTTATCCTGGCTCCTTTTAAGTTTATATCCTGCTCGACTCATTAGGTGAAATAGAAATAAACATTAGTTTTTCTGCATATGTGATGCCCTGTGTTCAAAAACCTGCCAAAGCCCCCACCTCTACACAGAAATACAGCTTATGTTCCTAACTAAGGAACACAAAGGCACCTACCCTGTGTAATTTGTCCTTACACAAACACGCCCTGCACTCTGATCTTTGAGACAAAAAGTGTGTCAACTCTTCTGTCTACAAAATAAAACCCAGCATATGGGACCAGCACTCATCTCCGTGCAGAGCAAGCACTTATTCATGGATTCAACAGTGGAAGTGGCAGTTGGCCTCATGAGCATGCACTGCATGGGAATTAGTTGGTTTCATAATATGGTGTGGGAGAAAGTGACTTACAAAAGTCTTCTCGTGCCTCTCCTATTACCACTTCTAAAGCTTTAAAGCTGTCAGCTCTTCTCCCACTTTAGTCTGTGCCATTCTAAGCTCCCCAGGGAATGGGCCAGACGTACCTATTTGGAGTTTCACCTGCCAAGCTGAGAGAAATCAGTTGCAAAGCGAAAGAACGAGTGTTGGGCGGTCACTTAGACACTACCACGCTCCACAACGGATGTGAAATGAGACCCTGAGCCGTGTTTGTGCTTTCAAGCATTGCAGTGACAGAGGGAGAGGGAAAAGCTCTCTCCACTATAAGCGAACAGGACATCTCTTGTTGCATGGTTTATAGTAAACACCTAGGGACAAGTAGAAATGTGCCAGAACAACAAAAGAGTAAGGGTCAAAATGCCTGTGTTTGTCTTGTTGCTGCTGAGATCAGGGTGGACAAGAGTGTTCTGTGGAAAGATTTAAGTGCCATTCAGAAATGGCTAAGCCTTAAAAACAAATTAGATCTACTCTGCTTCCACTCTTCAGTGAAGGAAAAAATGCTACCTGCTCTGATTAACATTCCTGTTGACATCATCAGCTTTGGGGGCACATCATGTCACTGCAGCTTTGTAAAACTCGATCCTCCTTATTTTCCTACAAATGTGTCCTCATACAGCTCTACCTTATCTGGAACTGGTACTAACACCAAACAGAGTAAAATATCAATGGTCCCAAAACCAGTCAGCTTGAATCCGATACACAGTGGGCACACCTACGTAGCACACACATGGTGTAGGGGTGCATACAAGAGTGGCAGGGACCTCAGGCTTACCAAGGATGGGCTCCTAGATACTGCCAAAAGGAGCATTTCCCCATCCCTCTTCCAGGATGACTGTAAAGCAGTCTGTCCTGAAGCTGACAAACAGAATGGTCTGTAGCCAAGAAACAGCCTCGCAGTGCTGCATTCCAGCATCTACCTGTTTCACTTCAACTTGCACACTTAGTCATGAGACATCTGTATTAGGGAAAGAAGTATGTATGGCTGTGGAGAAGCTGCAGGATGCCTTGAAGTCAAGGTGGCCAAAGTATTTTTGCTGGTGTACTTGGATAAAGAAAGGTGCAAAATACAAAACCTGACTCATGGGGCTATGCTAATGAGAGCAGTAGCTCAGAACTGGGGAAATGTGAGCCAGAAAGTCAAGGGAGATAGGAATCTTGAACTAAGTTCTTCTAAAGGAATAAAAAAAACCATAAAAAATGGAGCCTAGTGGCAGAAGAAAAGTGAAATGACTCAGCTGTGTGCATAGAGTTCAGGTCAAGACAGGCTGCATGAGAATGTATGGCAGGGTGAGTAAAAGAAATGAACAGTCCTCATCTTTTTCTGGGTGACGGCAAGCCTCCTCCAGGACTTGAATTTTTAAAAAAGGCTTTCTGCTTATTTTCTTAGCGTCATGACAAGCTACAGTAATATTCAACAGAGCATATATATAGCTGTTTTCACTGGGGAGGGAAGGGGAAACTTAAACATGTGTGCTGTTAAACACAACCAGCATCTCCAGTCTTTGTTCTGTAGTATCACAGTTGTGTCCTAGGTTTATATAAACCTCCAAATACCAAGCATGGTAGCACATTATGACTTACATGTGCAGCTGCTTTCTACAAATGTAAGTGTAACTGTCCTGAATACAAGCTCATTTATTAGTGGAAGCTTCAGTTTGGCTGAAAAAGATATAATGTCATTTAATCTGTGTTCTGCTCCAAGGCAGGATCGACTCTAACTATTTAATTTCTGTCTGAGGCTTCTCTACAATGATAGGAGATTGAAGACATCAATAGGCAACACATTCCAAAGCTAAACTGTTTTGCATTAGACAGGTTTCCCTGATGGTTAACTTAAATCATCATCATTTTAACCAAGTCACTCGCTTTACAAAGTCTACTGTGACAGAGTTACTTTCTTCCTTCTTTGCATTAACCTTTAATGCATTTGAAGATCACTACTGCATTTCAGCTGTCTTCTCTCAACAATCCCAATTGTTTCAATCTTCCTCTGGGTTCACATTTTTGAGGTCTACGATCATTCACGGCACTCTCCTCTGATCTCTTCCCAGTTATTCCACATAATTTTTGTATTGTGGAGCCCAAAACATTGTGCAAATGTCAAAAGCTGTAGCACTCTCAAGTCATACAAGTTTTGTTACTTCTCTGCAACCCACAGGACCTTGTGTGACAGGAAATTAGGTTAGTTTAGTATGATATGCATTTGACAAAGCTATGGGGCTGCTACTCATTTTCCTGTTCTTCCTATACTGGTATAATAATTTATTTAATTATTTGGTTCAGCAGTTTTCTACACGATGAAGTTAAACTCACTGATCTATACTTCCTCATCCCCTCCTTGTTTCCATCATGAAAAAAGAGGCATTATGTTTGACTTGTCTTCCAGGAACTCCTTCACTTCTCACAGACTTTCAAAGGCACTTGCTAACAGTTCTGCAGCACAGGCCTGGCTGAAGCAAAGAACCCTGAGGCGAGTTTTGCTGTATCAAACTGGCTTGGAAAACATCTCACCTAAGTCCCAGCTTGTTCTTCCTCTGCTTCAGGCTGAGTTCTTACCTTTGTTATCGACGCTAGGTGTGTTCCTCTTTGACAGATACAGTCTTGAAAAGGCATGTATTGAGTCATATATGCTTTACCAAATGTTTGTTTTCATATTCTGAAAAACAGTCCAGTCGTTTCACTGACTGAACATAATGGATGAACCAGTAGCAAGTGGCTGTGAGTGTATCTGATTAACAGTGTTCTGTGAATACACATCAGAACATCTTATTATCACTAAGGGGTCATAAGTGACAAATATCTCAGTGATGTTTTGAGAAATGAATTCTAAGAAATACAACTATCCAAAATATCTGCAGACTTAAACACATACATTTTGCTCATGTTAAGCAAAAGTATTGTCTATTTGTGATTTCTGAATACACTATATCCTTTGATATTCACTTACACATCTCAGGTTTAAGGTGTAAGATGTTGTTGTGAAACTGGGCAGATAAACCTTACAATCTTTTCAGTAACAAATCTGAAATTTTATCAATATTGGATTAGGCAACAGAACAGAATAAAAACAGAATGAAAAATCCACCTTCCACAAATAAGATGGTCTTACTCCATTACCACTAAAATCTCAGCTGAGAAGACTGTTCTCTGCCCTGTAATAAGCAGTTATTTTATCTGTGCAAGAATATTATCCTACTATTAGTATCATACTGTTAGCATTACTTGTCACACTAAAACCAAAACCATTTAAGCAGAAAAAACAGCGACTAAAACCTTATTTTTTTCAACAAAGCAAGGTATGAATGTTATTGATGTTTTGCTCATAGGCTTATCTCCTGACTTACCCAGGGTGAGGGATTTGTGTGTGGAACAGAAGACGATAGCCACTGTGTCTGCTGGTGTGAAAGTAGAGTTATTCCTAGAAAATAAAAGAGTTTTAATAACCTCTGATAACAAAAACCTTCTTAAAACAACATCGATCAAATATATTACTTTGAGGATCTATATACACGTTCACATCACTTTGATCAGGTCTAGTGACAGAAATAATTCTACCCATAAATGAACAGTAATGTTTGATTTATTTTTTTAAAGTAGAATTGTTTCTCAGTTGTGGCAAACTCTCTAATGAATACACTCCCATATGAAGGAATGGAATTCTGAACACATGGTGTGTAGGACACAACTTTATTCCAGCCAAGGTTATGCTGTATCACAGCAATAGCCAGCTTGACTCCATAAAAAAAAAAAAAGAGAGAGAACGACTTACAATTTCTTCTCCTAGTATGTGATATTTAAAAAATGCTCAGTTTAGATAGCATATTGAGTCTACACTACGAGCACTGCTTAGAATATGGAGTTAGCTTCTACTTCAGAGAAAAACTGCATCTAAGAGTTAACTCATTGGGACTAAGGCCAGGAAGGGTGGGAAAATGACATAGTGAGAGAGATACATAACTAGCCAATGGATCACCCTTTGGTCCACATTAGGAGTAATTCTATGAGATTCTAAATATCTCCCATACTGACTTGGTTTCTACTTATGGCAATTTAGATTTCACAGTTCGGACATAACTTCCCCCTAGGTTAGGTCTAGCAGTTCAAAGGTTACTTAAAAATGCCTTTTAAGGCCAGGATATTATCTTGCCACAGAAGAATTTTCTTGTGGCACTAAAAAAGCCCAAATAGCTTTAAGACATCATACTCTTCTTTGTGATTCTCCCTTACAGATATTGTGTAACTTATATAAAGTATATGTCTGGATTGTGGCACTTTCCATTCAGCAGAGTGCAGTTAAGACAAATACTCCAGTAAGTCTAAGAGAGAGAACAATGGTGGAGACTCCAACCAGCCCAAGTGATGCACTAAGCCACTGGCTAATATCATTCTCACAGTACTATTTTCTGAGAAGTGAATGTACGACAGTCTTTCCTTACTGATATTTAAAAAGGAAAAAAAAATAGCTCTACCAAACATTAGCTCAGGACAACTGTCTTTTAAGAATCACCACATAAATGTAACAAATTTGACATATACACAGAAGAGTGAATTGCCAGCCCAGCAAATGTATCTTGAGATGTAAAAAGTCAAACTGAGTTCTCTCTCTCATATGTCATCAGCATGTCTGCAGGGCAAATTATACCTTCAGTGACATCTGTGCAAATCCATTTTTTTCAGTGGATGAGGTATAGCAGTGATTGATTGAGATTTAACAACTCTGTAATTAACACATGAGAAAGGACAGAATTCAGGTCCTGCTCTCTTAGCCTATGAAAGTCTAACAGAGAAAATGCAGTAAGAACAATATGAAATACCAAAATGAGGTCACCCCTATTCAGAAACCTGCCTTTACATATTTGCATAGACTGTATCACCCAAACTACAGATATTACACAAAAGAAATATTCAAGGGTTGTTATTCAGCTCATTCAATTACCTTGTGGAGAAGAGGAAAGTCAAAAACATGAAGCTCATCTGAACAGAAAATACTGAAAGAGAAACAAGTTAAAATTAGAGCACAATTGCAATTGCTGTGTACATGCCTTTTGTCCCCATAGTACAGGTCAGAAGCAAGGCTGGACCAAGTCTATCCAGAGAAATCCAATGACAGAAAACCTTTAAAAACTGTCTGGAAGAACAATATGTATCATTATGTGGAGGAAAACCAGAACTAATGTTTTTCTTCCTGGGCTAACTCCTCTGAATCAAGTATTTCTTGATGGTAGGAAAGGTCACTAGTGCAATGCTGCACATCTCTTTGCACTAGCTTTGCTTAATTGGTTGACATCATAAAATCTGTCAGACATGCTCTGGATGCTGGTTATTTAGACTTTCCATCTTACAGGAGGAAGTACAGTGTGTAAATGCGATCAAAATAAATACTCTCAACCCTGGGTATATTAATCATGATCCATGGTGAGGGTAAGAGAAGATCATCACAGACATTTTAATCCTCTCTGAGACAAAGGCTAATTCCTGAACTGGGCAGTGCACATCAAACAAAGCAGCTTTCGTTCAAGCTCAGTCAGCTTTGTAAGTGCAGATAGTTCTGAGCGTCCTGAGGGGAGCTCTCCTCTCTGCCAGCTCTGCTGACACCCACAAGTGCTGTGGGATGCACAGAGCCCACCCTTGGACTGCAGAGACGTGGGGAGAAGCCAGTGGCTTCCCCGCTGTGCAGTTGGGACTGCAGAGGCTGAGCGTCACGCCAGAGCACAGGAACTCCCACAGAACTGGAGGAGAAACCCTGTGACCTGCACAACCTTTTCTGTGTGTTTGTGGGTTATGGGGGAAGGGCTTTTACTTGCAGTAGAATCTAGGGTGGGTCCTCTCCCTTTCCCTTGCAAAACTTGTGAATGCAATAAGACTAAGGTATCCCATAACATAGCACAAGTCAGGACAATACATTTGATTTTGACCCCAGTTTACAACTGGGAAACATGGCAGGGATATTAGCTATTACCAGTGACATTTTCTATTCTCTTAAATACATTTCCTAGAACGTATAAATGTCACCTCAGCATGTACTTAATTCTTCCTTCAAGAACTAGGAAGCAATCCATTGTTCCTGAATTACAATTTTTCTGCAACTAAGTACATTAGTTTAACAGGCACAGAAAAAACCAATCCCTTAATACATATAATTCTGTAAAGCAATAAACATGTTTTGCTACCAATTAGTCCTTGTGCATACATGCCGTAGCTAGAATAGTAATATAAAAATTACACAAAAACATTAATCAGCAGACTAAAAAATGCAGTTTCATCTCAAACTCCTCATGCTAATTTCACTTCCTGGTGTAACACAATACATGCATCCAGCCAACACATCCAAAGGTGATACAGAAACTTTTTCTAGAATACAATGTGCATATCCATCTCCAAAACTTCCTCGGGTTTTGGTTTTATAAATATTTTAGGGGAAAAAAAACCAATTGTCTAATATCTTCCAAATAGATTCAATGCTTATGTTAATATTCTTACTAAGAAATTCCAGTTATGCACAATGGCAACGTAAATGTATACATAGTGATTTTCAGGGCATTGCATGACAAATGGTACATATAATTACACATGGCACAAATGCAGAGTTGTCTTGAAAAGCAATAAAGACCAAAAAGGGCAATGGAAGCAACACTCTACACCAACTTTTCAAGAAAAAACACGTCTTTTTAACTAAAAAAGAATAATTTTTTCCAAAGTAGTGGTCAGCACAGTAACGTAAAATTACTTAGTTTTGAATTTCTCTGCATGTTAAGTCAGAGTTGAAAATTTCTCTGTCATCCTTTTTTGCTGACAACTCTGCACCTATTTAAGTGCATCTGGGACGTGTCCTTCTCAGGTGCCTGTACAAAGTAGTATTTCATCCATTTTGAAAAAAAGCTCCATAGCATTGCTTCCTACTTCTTCACTTTCAGAATAAAGTATTTATATAACACCATTTATAATCCCATGTACTATTTTACACATGTATAGTGTTTTATAATCAAAAAAACTGCCAAAATTAGGAGAGAATTAAGACCTGATGCACAAAGGGCAGGGGCAAATTTTCTACTGACTTCAGTGGAAGTTGGATTTGTAGCAATAAATTATTTTTATTAGGCAGAAGCATGTGCAAACAAACACGCTTCAAGGTAGGTGATGCACTGATTTCTTGAAATCTAACAGTTTTAGAGTATGAGATGTGATTTATACTGAAGTATACTGTAGTTACCTCTCCTCCGTGCAAATTGAAACTCCTGTCTCTGGACAGTCTAAAGCGAGATGGGAATTCCCTACTGGGAGAGGAGGCAGCGCCAGTATACCACTGCCTTTCCCTGGGAGGTGGTGATCTGCAAGTGTATTTTTAACTGATGGCAAGGATACCAGCAGGCTATTCTCATGTGTATGTTATTTAAGGCTGAATGACTAGAGTGCTTCTAAAACAAGCTCTGTAAGCAATGCGTTCATCCACAGAAACAGAAACATATCAACACATTCAGGCTTGCAACTAGTTTCTAGGTTTATAGTATACTAGGGAAGAACTGTTTAAAAATTATAACAGTGCTTCACAGTAACAGCTCAAACCCAAATCTTTCCAAAGTAATGCTTTACCTGTTTAGAAAGGAAGGACCACTGGGCAATCTCAGGCACACCTAAATAGCAGGGTTCATCCTTTTCTGAATGCTTACTTGATCCCCTAAAAGCATCCAGCCCCTCGGAAGTCTGGTAATCTCGTTTACTAGATGCTTTAAAAGTACAATCTCTATGCCCATGACAGTATCCCCACAGCTCCACATGGGCACACAGCTCATTACAAAGAGATGCTTTAAGGCTGAACTTACTTATGAACACTATTATGATCAAGCTAAATTTATCCAGGTCGATATTTGGATTGGCAAAAGTATCACAGAACGTTGTGTAGATGATCATCAGGAGCACACAGCTGCTGATAGCACCAAATGGAGGCTTCTTCCTTTCAAGCCAGTCCTTGATGTATCTTCGGACAATCTGAAACACAGAAACCAACAGGTTGCCTCTTTTCAAAGATGCAGGGAGCCAAGTTGGGCATCACAAAGTGAATCTGACAGCGGAAAGACACAAAGAGAAGAGAGTAATTTGGATGACGGCCACAGTGGATTTCAAAGCTTCCCTGCCACACAACTCTTCTTCTGGGGAATTTAACATTTGTAGTGCAACTTCCACTGGGCGTCCATAATGAGAGTATATTTTCAAGTACATTCAAATCCATCCTTAATCATGCCAAATGTTCTTTGCTAGCTGTCACTGAGACATGCCCATTAAGCCTCCCCAAAGTTTATCTCCTCTGCTGATACTAATGGATGTATGTAATTATCACAGTCCCCTTTGCATCAACAGACAATTCCAAGTGCAACTTTGGGAATCTTAAAAATCTGACATCTTCAGGAATTTCATGACGGTAGATAATCGAAAGTGATCCATGGAACATTTTAATATTTAAATAGCTAGCGATGCACCAGAAGTTTTTAATTAAATTATAACTCAAGCTTGAAAAGCAAAAGTGCATGTGTTGTGGGAGTTTAAATAATTCAAACTCTGAATATCCAGAGTTTTTGTAAATCCAAAGACAAATGCCATTTGCACGCTTTTAGAATACCAGAATTAACACATGAAAACAAGGAAACCTACTGTACTTAGCAGAACTTTTGCACTTTCAGGAAACAGAATCTGAAGGTGTTTTTCAAGAATTTTTTGGAAACAACTATAAATTTTAACGTAACTTTCAAATTATGCTGAATAACACGGCACTAAGCCTCAGCAGATACAATGCATCTATTTCAGTCCTGCCTGGGGAGTTGCTTTTAGTTTTTCTGTTTACTTTATATGGTTTGGAGAAACTTTTTAAAGCTTTTATCATACAGCTGCAACTTGTGTTAATTTTTCAGCAATCACATTATCTTGCCTAATTTCTCCTGAGACCTCCTGATGTTCTCTGTTACCATGCTCTTTCGGAAATAACAGCATGAGATCCCGAAGCACTTCTACCAGAGGGCTCCAAAGGTGTCTCGTTACCTTCCCTTAGCAGTACCATTAATAAACATCACCACCATCACTTTAATAATACAGAACGTCTTAGAGGTATTCAAGATTAATATCAAAGCATCATCAGCAATGCTACCACAGGACCCTTTCACACGCTGACTGCCAGAGCTGCGGGATTGACCTCATGGCTGTCATTTTTTCCTCACTGCCTTCCCAGCTTGTTTGCAAGTCTCTCAGTAGGGAAGTTCTGGAAGCAGCTATCCCAGTCACCACAGCAAACAGACTTCATCGACCACAGGGCACACACTACAAATTTGGCACATGGGGTTCACACAAAGCTAAGCAGGCTGAAGACCAGCACTTATGTCCCAGCATTTCTGCTGGGGAAAAATAACAGATTTGCAGGAAACCATGTAAGGGAATGCTCAGCGCCCCAGTGAAAACACTGAACTTCAAAATTTCACACTTGCCAGATGTTAAAGAGAGAACATAACTCAAAATATAAGGTCAAACTTCTGAAAGAGTTTGGTGGAGCTCCTTCAGCCATCTCCTGCAAGCCACTGGGTAGGAATAACACGCGGCATTGATGGAAGAGAGGCAAGAAAGCTGAGTGAAGACATGTAATGAGCAGTGTGAAAGACATCAAACGGGAAGTCCAGATTAGTCTAATCTGAGCAGATTTGGGACTCTAATTATCAGAAGCAAAAAGCAAAGTCTTTCACTTTTAAAGTGAGTGTTTTTTTTAAGAAAGCTAAAAAAAATCCTATTATCCTTTAAATTGTCACGTTGAGGAAAAAGAAAAGCTACTTAAGACCAGCTATTAATTTATGGTCCTTCCAGAAGATTTATACTGAAAGTAATGAGATGTTGAAAAAGAAAAGTGATGGTTCATTATGCCACAGTACAACTTATATTCTAGGTATTTATTGAGAAACCTTGTGCCTGTACAAGGTCTAATAATAACAAAAGACATGACAATAATAACATTATACACGTAATTATCATGGACTGACATATAAGGAAAAAAACACATTTAAAAAAACGAAACTGCAAGAATTTCCTAAAAATCTTCAACTGAGTGATAGTTTCTTTAAATATCCACCACTACCTAGTCTGGAATTACCACAAATCGACAACGATAAATACCAGCACAGCTTCTTACTGCACATGGTATTTTTAAAAAAAATTCCATAGTCAGACCCTGAAGAACTAAATTTTGGCTTCAGGAAATCATCTAATCAATCCAGTGTCATGCTAAATATGTACAAATCACAGACAAAATACATCCTCTCTAACACAGAATCACGCATATTTTGATCTTCTCACAAGGTTCAACAGGATCTGTAATTTAAGAGGTCACTTCAGCCTATAATCCCTGATTTGAAGTAACCTAAATTCTTGTATAACTTGGAAGGGAGAAATATAACCTTACAGAAGCTCCTGTCATTTTGACTGAAAAACATTTGCTTTGTTAGTTACGCCCAGCAGAGTTGCTTCAGGACAAGGATACTTTGAAAGCCTCTTAATTCTTAACCCAATTCTACAACTTTTCAGAGTAAACACGGAACTAAAAAAAAATTTGTAGCGAAATAACAATAAATCCTGCAAATACAATAAAGACAACACACACTCAGAGCCTGGGCTGAAATGTTAAAGCAAAAGCTAACATAATCATTTTTGGATGGTAAGGCCTGTACGAAGGATGTCAGACTCAGGCACCACAATGTGTGACACCTCTCAGCTGAAATCATGAAGTCCAGTAGTTTGAGATACATATCAGTACAACGGGGCATAAGGCAGGGAAAGCACCAGAGAAACAAGCAGTTGATAAAACATCTGAACTAATGATCCTGTGGAAAGATGAGCTTACAGCCTGGAGCAGAAATATGAACAACTGGCATCCAAACTAGATGTATCACACTGATGGAAAAGAGTAAAAAGGGGATGTATTGTGTTTGTGTGGCAATGTTCTGGTAACAGAGGGGAAACAGGGATGACTTCCATGAGAAGGTGCCAGAAGCTTCCCTTATGTCTGATGGAGCCAATGCCACTGGGCTCGAAGACAGACCCACTGCTGGTCAAGGCTGAGCCCATCAACAATGGTGATAGTGTCTTTGGGATAATATTTAAGTTCTTTACTCAGAGGGTGGTAAGACACTGGCACAGGTTTCCCAGAGAAGCTGTGGATGCCCCATCCCTGGAGGTGTTCAAGGTCTATTGGGTGGGGCAACCTGAGCAACCTGATCTAGTGGGTGGCGTCACTGCCCACGGCAGGGCAGCTGGAACTAGACAGTCTTTAAGGTCCCTTCCAACCCAAACCATACTATCATTCTATGAATATTCAGTTTGTGAAACATAAAAGCATTTTAAAAGGTACTCTAGTGGGGAGACGCTGCAGGTTGCTATCATGCTGCAGATCAATGCACAATTTTTAAGGTACAAAGTCCTTGCAACCCGTACCCCTGCTGAGGCTCCTGCAGAATTATTTCTGTGAGGAGGACTTCAGACATCTGGTCCTATACTGGTGATGACATTAGGTATGATGAACTGTAAAGATTTTTGTGCAGATTCAAATGCCAGCCCCAAAGAGCACTGAATGACTGACCCAGAGGTTACACATGAAAGAACCTTCTCTCAAACTGTGGTTTATTGGAGAGAAGAGTGCAAGAGGAAAGTGGAAGAGAAGCAAAACTTTGTAGTAGGGGATATTTGATAAATAACCTGCACGATGAAAGATGCTGATAAAGTCACAGAAAAACTAGACAATAAAAGAACATAAACATGTCCATCAGGCAACCACCTCCTGGTGACTACATTCTGGCAATCTCCAAAGGTTTTGCAAAGGCATCAGCTCAAATTTGCTTCAAAACACAGTTTCAGGCTCAAACTTTCCTATTGGCCAGGATTTAATTTTTAACAACAAAGAAATGTAATTACACATGAATTAACAGTAGTGTCCCCATTTCAATTTAGTTCTTCTACCAGAATAGTTACATCCACAGTATTTTTCCTCCAGACTGCTCTGTATCCTGCCATAACCTCCTTGTCTAAACACCAGCCTCCCTAAGCAAACAGGCTTACTGATCATATGCTTAATTCACTTAACATTCCTGTACAAAGAAACACAATCTGCTGTTCCAGGAAAGCAGGTAAACAATGCTCATCTCTTATAAGATCACACATGAAAATAGCAGTAGATATATTATAGGAAAACAATTCATTTATCTAATTGTACCTTCATAACAGTCACACTGTATATGCAGAGAAATTTGGCAGTAAAATACAGCTAGGTTGTTTCCACCTGTCTGCTCAAGTGCTGGACATACAAAATAAAAAATGCAATAAACAAGGTAATTCAATAATGTTCATTATTAGTTGAACTATACAGGGCAAGGAGCTCCCTTCCCTTATATGGAACGAAATAATTTCCGACATTTGTAATACAGTACATCTTTTAAAAATTATCTAGATCTTCAACTTAATTTTTTTTAATATTTTTTAAACTCATGAAAAGAAAAAAAAACACACAAAAAACAACAACAACCAAACCAGAGGAAATGGTTAGGAAGTCACTTTTTCTGTTTCCATTATACACACATGCGTGTCTCTTAGTATTTACACCATTACGTAAAATAGATTCTTCCTGTTTTTATCAACCCTTTTGGACTGATTTAATCTTTAACAGAATTTACAATGTTTTTACTGCACTTCTGCTCCTCTGGTTTATTATGTATCGGTGTGTACTTCTAAATACCTGGGAACAACACCTGGGGCTTTACCATTTAAACAAAGAAACACAAGTCACTTTTTCCTTGTATTGAAACACACAAGGAAACAATCTGAAACCATGCTGAATTATCACCATACCTAAATGCAGCATACCTTATTTACTTTGTTTTCTAAGGTAAGATTGCTAACTCATCCTAAATTAATATTATTACTACTTACAGCAACAGACTTTTGCAATGAACTCTAAAATGTAAAATTTTCTTTTGAAAATCTTTGACTCTGATTAGGTATTTTCAACAGTTCAATAATTTCTCAATACCTCTTCTTATATAATGATGGCAAAACAAAACAGACAACTGCATGGAATATTGAGAACTACATCAGTGAAGCCTGGAAGACATGAAAGGTGGGAAAATTGAAATAAAATCAATTAAGATGACAGCGATTGTGAAAAACAGTAGAAAGAATCAGATACTAGAATTGAAGGGAGATTAATTTGGTTGTAGAAATGAAATAAGGTGATAAAATGGAACATCCTTCACAGATTTCTATACAGCACAGCTACCCACCATATATACAAGGTCTGCATCGCAGTTCAAATGTACCAACCTTTTTCCAAAGCAGAACTTGTATCACTTCAGCCAGACCTTGTCCTAATAATTTTCGAGGGACAGTACCTATGTGAAGGCATGAATTCTCACCTGTTCCTGAATATTGCTATAAAGTTTCAAACTTTGTGATGGTTCATCCACTTTTCTATACCTTCTAGGACATCAAAAAATGTCAAATCTCTCCTTATGCTATGGACTGTGCAATCTAATGTTTCCTTTCTGAAGATGGAATGAAAAAAAACATTTTTGCAATCTGGGGTAAAAAAAATAATCTTCTTTTACAAGCATCTTGTTTTCTTCCCTCAGCTTACCAAACTTCCCTAAAAGCTATCTTAGTCCATTATGTCAGTCAGTTTACCCCCAAAAGACAGCTCCTGACACAGAAACGCCTTTTAAAGCAAGCTTTATAAAAACACACGAGGCCATTTTCAAAATTAACTTTCACTTGTTGGGGCAATTTACAAGTGTTGCTTTAAAACCTTATGAACAGGTGCAACAATGCAAAAATGTAAAGGGTGCCTGTAGCAGGGGTACATGTTTCCTTCATATTTTGTATTCCATGGAGATTAGGTTCTGTTCCCTGTTTGAGTTAAGCATCAGAAGGGAGCGAACTGTTGTCTGAGGGCTGTTTATCTGCCTTCTCAGTCTTCTGCAACAAGATCCTAGAAGAACTCATCTCCCAGGATACCACTCCTCCCTGCAGCTCACCTGGACTTTGAAGAGAAAGTAGGGCTACTTCCACGAAGATTTAATTTACAAGAACAAAAAGATTTGACACTGTTTCCCTTTTGAGAACAGTTTCATTAACTGTTGTTTCCCCCACCACTATAAACCAACATTAGGCTTAGTTGCATAGTACCTTCTACTCCCTATCAACTGCCACCTAACTTTCCCTTTCCCTTTCTTATTCTTTAAAAATAAATACCTTATTAAGCTTTTTAGTTTCAATTTCACTGACAACTTGTATTGCAACATAGCACCCTTTCAGACTCATGTTTATAAGCACACCTCTCAAATGCTGATAGGGTTCCTCTGGAACGTTCTGCGCAACGATGCACAAAGCACTTAAAATCCTTTACTTGTAGGACACCGAGATTTTTTTTGTGTGTGACTAGATTCAGTGAGGATTTCTATACAACTGGTTTCCTTTTATAGATTTGGGAAGAAGAGCTACACAGAATCATAACATTAATTTTAGCTTTAGTTAAGATCTGTTTAATGTGAAGTGCCCACTTTACGCTGGCAGACAAATTACCAATGGGGCAACTAGAGAATGCATGAATGATAATGTACAGACAAGCTTTTTATTATTTATTCATAGAAAACAGTGGGTTTTGGTGTGCTGCTTTGAAAAATGTTCAAACTAGTAGAATATAATGAAAGCACAGTGAAAATTCTATTTCATTAACATTTAATCATAAATCGCTCTTTAATATAAAACATAAAATAAAAGTCTGTCATAAGCACTTAGGTGTAGGGAATGGAGAAAGTCTGCAAAAAGGGGAAAGGAAACATTGCAGTGGGTTTCACTGTTCCTGTTATCTGTCACTTCAGAAGAAAAAAAAATAAGCAAAGAAACAACAGTCTCCAGCTAAATCTCACAACTGGTCATGAAGAAACTGCTTAGATATTTCTCAAAACCTTACATTTTGCTGGCTAAAAGTATTACCAACATCTATAGACAGGGAAACAATGATTTTAGCAAAATCACAACAGCTCAAGAGCAGCAGGGTTTACCAGGACTCTGCTACCCAGATAAAAAATAATCACAACTTCAAGCTGCCAGAGCAAATTCAAAAATCTTTTCCATGAAATATCTATTACCATGTTTATCGTATAACAAGTATTCTCAAATTCCCCTTAGAGGTATACAAGAGCGATGCACAAATAACAAGCTCTTATTCGCTAAAGATCTTCAAGGCTTACAGAAAATTAGATCTTCATAAAATACTATAGATTATGTCTCTTTTTGAGACCTCTTGTCAGAGAGGTCTTATTTGTTACTCTGTAAATACAAATGCAATATTATCCTATCAATACTGATTTGAGTAACATACTGTCAATTAGCAAAACACATCTGTAGACACAGAGGACACAGGCTACAACATTTTTTAAGTTTAGACAACCTGCACATATCTGACAAGGAACAGAGTAATTCTCCTTATTGAAGACCATCTATCAGTCACTGCTATCTGTAAGACTCGGTGCCTCTCTGATGACATAATATTTTCCTCCTCCTTTAACAGTTCGTTCTTTCCCTAACAAATGGCAGCCACCACCTGAGAAGAGCCTGTACCTGCAGTCCCTTACACACTTCACTGTCAGCAGCTAGAAACACGTGTTTGACTCCTGTCAATAGAACTTGTGCAACACTGGAAAAAATTGTTCAAGAAATAGTAGAAAAATAAGCATCAATTACACTGCTGTGACTTCTTTGTCCCAGCCATCATTAAAAATTCTGACAAGTCAGCCAAGAAACCAAAACTCTTGATACACTTCGCCATAAAGCAAACAAAAAAACCCAAACAAAACAAATCTAAAAGCACCTTCTCATCTACTCTGCTTATACCCCAGGGGCTGCTCAGTCAGCTCTGCAGCCTGCTCAGGAAATGAGCATTTAGGTAACACAGGTTTTCCCAGAGGCAAGATTTTTTTTAAAGGAAAATAAAGCCCTTGGAGAATGCTTCCTTTAAGGAGCCTTCTCTGTTTTACAGTGCTGTGGTTTGAGTACAAAGCCTCCGTTGATCACAGAGGAGTTAGGAAGGCTGAAGAGAGGCAATCCTCCAAGCAGGCAGGTTTCAAGCATGTTTTTTTCCCCAATCAAGCTCTTTGCCACCAGGTAACCTTACCAGGCATCCTTCCACTGACTTTTCTGCTGAACAGTATGACTGTGCATGGTAAGGAATTGACATTGTGGGCAGGAAATGATAAATTAGAAGTAATTGCTGAAGCTGTCATTCATGAATTGTAAGCCATTATCTCTTAACACATCTGGAATCCCAGAGCGAGCAACCTGTGATCCACAAAGCAGCATTAGGCTCCTGTGCCTCAGGAACTGTGCAACAGTTCAGTAATGAGTGCACAGTGGTCTATGAACAAAGGGGAGAACGTACCATTTAATTGGAACAGATCCATGCCACCTCCAGATGAAGGGCAAGCAGACCTATCACTGGATCTCTCAGTATCCTTTTCTTGCTTATTGTTTTTCCCCTTTCTACTGCCCATTACTTTTGGGTATCCACCTTCAAATATTACTCCTATTCCCATCTGGGCAGGTTGGTTTACCTTTGTACAGCTCTACCTAATGAAGAGAATCAATGTAAACTACCCCTGGCGTTTCTGATTTGTAGTTATTATTAGCATTTCCTCTCTTTCAGATCCTCTGAACAGATATAGTCAAGTGTAAAAATTTCAGAAACAAAGTCTTTATGCTTAGAGGAGTGTGAGCTATTTTGGTTGACCATTCATTTCCAGAAACTGCATCAAACACTATTAAAGAAGAATCATCCTCTTTCTTGTTGAAGTGTATTTATAAAAAACCAAACTCTTAATTTGTCATCAGGTTACACAAGTTCTAAGATTCTGTATTTTTTCTTTCAGTCTTTATCAGAACTCCTAAATCACATCTCAATTAAGTCTTGTCAGAATTCTGATTCTGAACTTGTGATCATACACTGCATTTATTTCATATGCCTCCTGCTCATTTCATCCAGCTGAAAGAATACCCAACTGAACAAGTTAGCTCACATATCAATTTCTTTATATACACATATTCAAAGCATGTGAGCAATTCAACAACCTTCAGGGACACAGAGGTAATGTCCATTTTCCACATGATATGTGGAAATATCATGACAGCCAGGTTACACAGGTACTGATGCTGGTGGCTACTGCCATGTTTATCATGCTTATCCTCTTAATTAGATTTCAATGAGTTTTTTTGCTCAAAAGAAACAAACTTCACTAGGAATTTGGTGAGTTACAGCACATGCCAGTTTTGAAATGTGCAACTATAGTTTGATGCAAGAATGATTGACTATTCTACATAACACAGGCAATAACAGATACTCTTAACCTTGTCCAGGGTGCTCCTTTACAGACTCTGCTGTCATTTGCTTTTTAACCACGCTTTTCATTTCAAAGTCTGCTTTAAGCTGACAAAATTCTAAAGTTCCAGCTGAACCCAGAGTTAAACTGGATGCTAGAATGGACTGCAAATCCCACTGATATTCCCTTTGTGCATTCTCAAGGTCTGAGAACAACAAGCATGTAGGAATTAGACTTAAGATGTTTTAGTGTCCAAGTATAATGGACACTTCTGACAACTTTTGGTCTTACTATTCTGACATGGGAGAAAAAATAACTGATATTAACATTTGTGAAAAAAAAAAAAAAAGACACTACAGAGACAAGGGTCATAGAAAACCCCATATAAGTAATTAGTATTTTTACATTCAGTGGAAGTTTTCTATCATATGCCACGGAAAAAATGAGGCTTTGTGTTACAATATGAACAAGGAGTATAGAATTAAATATTGAACAACTGCTCATTCCACAAATATCTTCCACCCAGTGTAACATGATAGAGGAGTCATGCAGGAAGAATAGTTTGCAATCATGCAACTAAATCCCTTATTTTAAAGCACATGCAAAATGGCTCATGCAGCCTTATGATTTCTTAACTTCTGACTGCTTAGCCTTTATATGCTTATTAACGTTGAGAATTTTTTTATTCCTGTAATTTCTAGTAGACACCACACGGGGAGAACTTCCTCCATCACCCAGGCAAAGGGCACGGGACAAAAGGACCATATAGTATTCTCAAAGCTCATTTGTATGGGGCTGGAATTTCTTACAGCCTGGGATGCCATTTTTCCCACTTTATGTTCACAAACTCCCTCCTCGATATGCAGTAGCGTATGTTTGCGGTAGTGAGGGACAGCTGCTCAATCTCAACAAAGATCAATGTGACTCCAGGGAGCACTGTAGCATCTTTTCTCTGATATTAGACTTCACTATCCTGAGGCTGTTCCTATGTGGCAGCTTATCAGGTTGCCAGTCTGTCTTTAAGATAGCTCTCTTTATCTTATTTTTTAAAATAAGAATGTATATTTAAAAGACATACCTGTCCAATAATAAGAGGGACTACAACAGTCATAAACAGCTGCGAGAATATAGATGTAAAAGGCACAGAGGAGGATGATCCAAGCTGAAAAACAAAAATATACCATTAACATTGTACTTTTTCTTAGTATCTGCAAATTTCATACACAGACATCACACTTGGTATGCATTTTATTTTACACATGAAAACTTGGAAGTATGTGCCCTAACTTGGAAGTAGGTGCACACGTGTTTAATGGTTAAGTCACAATAAAGCATTTGGCATCACACAAGAACAAAACTAAACCAATCTCTGATTGATTATTTTATAACCTAAGGTAATATTTCCATCAATATTCATTTAATGGAAAACCTGCTACACATATATGCCAAGTAAATTATATAAGCATTTGTAGGATGATAGTCTAAAGAGACAGAGAGTGAATCTTCCTAAGTAAATAGTTAGCTCAACTTACTTAACCATTTAAACATGAAGTAACAAAAATCAGTGTAGTTATTTCAATAAATAAATGAAAAAAATAAAATAGTGAAGACATTCACGTTTTATTTCAAAGCTGTTAAAAAAGAGATCTACTGAAAGTATATCACTATTCTTTAAGACAACTGAACTGCGACAGGCTTAGTCTTCAAATAGGTGATTTCTTTTAATTATGACTGTAAATGCTAAAAGTATTTCTTTTAAGATGCAGGTAGAAAATGTGAACAACCAGTCAGTGGGATTTTTGCAACCTACTTTAGAATGCTTAGGAAAATATCAGGGTTTTTTTACATTCTGATTGGACTTGCTTTAGGTTAGGTCAATGAAAAGCTCCATTTAATGTAAGTTAACATCTCTTTAACAGCAATAGAATATGCATTAAGAATATATATTAAGAAGACTGAATAGCATTGTCAGAGCTTCCATAGACAACCATTTGCTTCATGAAGAGGTATATGACACACCATTGAGGATTTCACAGATCCACATTATTTTTTACTTCACTTCAAAGATCCTCAGAATGATGACAGAATTCAGAATCGTTTCAGCTCCATCTAAATGGTGTTGATTTCCTAAATATCCTGATTTTTCACATACATCATTCTTATAAATTAGACTCTCATTACATTATACTTTTGACACTTATCTTCCTTTCAAAGCCACCTGCAGGCATGACAGACAAGGTGATCATGCAATCTAGTAGCTTTCTATAACTCTGCCCTGAAAAATCAACATATGGCCATAAAAGTGGGTTTGGCATAAAACGAGTTTCTTCATAAATTCAAAAAACAGAATATCAGAGATTTCATATACTGAAGTACGCAGAAATATACAAGTGCAACCTTTACCTACAGAAAACAATCTGATGAGAAAACACTAATTATACATACCACTTTTGGAGCAGTCTACTTGTATAAGCACTGCTTTTCTGTACATGCACTGCTTGGGAAATCGGTGAACACGTCTTTCTGAATAGACTCTAGTTAAAGAGTCTTGGAAGAAGGAATGTACAGGATATGGTTGTTTCCTATGTATTACCTTAACTGGCAACATCTCAGTCTGGACACTTAATAAATTAGAGCATCTCGACACCATCACCTTCAATTTTAACAATATGGGCACAGAAGACAATTGGAAGGGACCTGAACGTGAGGTCACAGCTGAGTATTTTGGTCTGCAAGTAAGGTGCAAGTGAGAGCACTGAGATTAAGGAGCCTGAATTTCCCATGGAGTCAAGAAGGAGAAGTAAAAAGCTTGCAGGGTAACACTCAAGTCACCCACATGAGTACTCAAAGTCAGGCAGTGAAGCTACATTCTCCAGGGACACGGGGTTCTCTGCGTGATTCCTTGCAGAAAACACAGAACTCCATCATAACACTCATGATCTCCTTGTTTTGATTCTTGTAAGGAGCTTCTGAAATTTTAAAAGATTCATATTTTTTCAAATTGTATTTGGATTTATTTTTTGTTATGTGCTGAGGAGCTAAAAGCATTACTTACTATGTATTCAAGGAAGTCTCTTCAAGTGAAAGTGAAGACTTTTAAACTTTAAAATCTGCCTGGGCCACAGAGGAATGAATCTAACCAAGCAGTCTGCATGCCAGCATGCTCTGCATAGCTTCACAAAACTATGACACTTTGGCAGTGGTTCCTGTGCAGTTTTATAAAAACATTGATTGGACTTTGCTCACTACTTTTAAGTTTTATGCTCAGTGGATGCATAATCAGCTTCTAAGTTAGGAATGAAAAACTGTTCAACAACATAACACACTGCTGAAAAAGGCATAGTCTTGCCAGCTTTTTAAAATATTACTTCAAGTGTAGTGTCTTCAAACTGTTGTGGATTTTTAAGCACTTGTTGTATACATAAGGATATGTTCTGTTTTGGGTGGTTGGGTTTTTTGGGTTTTGTTTTGTTGTGATTTTTACATAATTAGAAACTGAATTAGAGGTACTGTTTTTGGGATACTAAACCAATTTACCTCAGAAATGTAAAATTATTTTATTTAAAAAAACACTTCTCTATATCAGGATATCAGCCTATGGTTCTTCACCCTGTTAACTCCACCTTACCCGCTCAGTGTTACCTGGGCCACGAAAAGGCAGACATTTCAGGTAACTCTCTCACCCTGATTACATTTTAAATGAAACAGAAATCCACATATCAGTCCAAAATGTCACAATTAATAACTAAAAAAGAAAATGATTCAACTTTCCTTTTGCCCAGAGGAAATGAGTTCTTCAACTACATCTGGTTTGTAGGGAAAAACCCTCTCCTTTTTGTAAAAAAAGACAAGTTTTTCTGCTTATAATACGAATCCTCCCATGCACGATTCTATGACCATCTGTGTATTTTTGACCCTCTTTCAGTTGATACTTGAGAATCATATTCTTCTGCCAGTCTCCAGCACCTCCCATTACTTCGTATAGAATAGCATGGATCTTTGTACAGCATAGTTTTTTTTCTGGGGTCCTTAGGAGGTCCTGACACTCTGCTATAACTCACTTGGACACAGAGGTTTGGGGCATAGTGTTTGCTCTGCCCTCCCTTCATGCACTGCAGTGTGTTAGACTTCCTTATCCCACCTGTGGCACTGAGATTACTTCTTCAAACAGACTTCTCAGCTTGGTTTCCCTGCTGTGTATTTTGACAATAACTTCAGTGGACTGGTTTTCATTAGAATCTATCTGTCAGATAATGTCTATCAAGTCTTGTATCATCTTAACCCTAATCTATTCCCTGGGAAAGACACAGAAGATAAGATAAAGGCTGAAGAAAAGGCAGGAGCTTCTCTATCACACAGAAGAACAAAACTTTTTAACCCAGACTCTGGAGACAGAGTAGCCAATGATGAAAAATCAAAAGGCTAAAGGACGCACAGCTAATGGAAGCATAATTTGATCAGGATCTTCTCAGCATCTGTAGCATGTGAAATCATCAGTCTCACAACCCTAAGCTGTCCCATGGACTCTCAGGCATTGCCTGTCCAAATGAACGAAAATGATTTTCACAGAATCACAGAATATGATGAGTTGGAAGGGACCCATCGGGATCACTGAGTTCAACTCCTGGTACTGCACAGGACCATCGCCAAGAATCACACCATGTACCTAAAAACATTGCACAAATGCTTCTCAAACTCAGACAGGCTTGGTGCTGTGACCACTTCCCTGGGGAGCCTGTTCCAGTGCTCAGGTTTTAATTGGATCAAACTAAGTTTGTGCTCCATTTGCTGTCATGAAACAATTTTTTTTTTAAAAGAATGCCACCTAAATCTGCACTGCACTAAAATTAGCACTGTGTTAAAATGGTTGATTATATTTGGCTGCCATCCTTGTTATAATAATATCCAGGCCTAAAAATGAACCTTTTTTCATTGGCAAACAGAAGTACTATAAGAACTGGGGTAAAAACATCATAGAATCAAACTGCTGATTTATAGCTGAAAAAAACCAAACACCTGATTGGGATGACTTATGGAAGATAAAATGCACCATTTAATTAAACAGGAATCACACGAATTTTCATGCTGCCTCCATATTGTCTATGCTTACTTTAAAACATTTTTTAAAAAGAAGTTTGATATTGTGAAGAGATTCTTATGTGCTGTTCTGGATAGCAGCATTTCAGTAAAAGGTTTATTAATAAGCCAACCCTGCTTTAATAGACTCACTATTGAAAAAAAGACCCTGAAAATTCTTGCTTGGGGAAAGGCGCTTTACACTTAAATAATCAGAGTGATATCAACAGGACAACTCAGAAAGCAGAAAGAGAATTCCAGGCAAATCTTCCCAAACAATTCTGTCACCACGCAGTACTTCAAACCTGACCTGCAGCATTCTTGCTAATTTAGTCCTAGACCTTTCTTCTCGAGAGAAAAAAAACCCTGACAAATTATTTAGTGGGTTTCTTTATGAGTTTGTGGCAGAAACATTGGCTTGTCCTTAATTGAAAGGCTATATTTAACTGGATATGGTAAAAAACAAAGGGCAAAAACCAATCTTCCTTGCATAAAAATGAGACAATTCCATCTCCCAAG
Source organism: Manacus vitellinus (assembly GCF_001715985.3). Classification (NCBI taxonomy): domain Eukaryota; kingdom Metazoa; phylum Chordata; class Aves; order Passeriformes; family Pipridae; genus Manacus; species Manacus vitellinus. The sequence continues at coordinate 54,448,739 of NW_021938789.1, read as the reverse complement.
CCTAGATTGCCTCCACAAGCCAGATGTTCCATTCTTATGTTTCTGGCAGACCAGGCAGGTATCACATAGAGTGTTCCTGTGTCTACGCTGCCACTGACTCAGAAGAAACACACGTCCTATCAGTCACACCAAATTACAGCCCAGTGACACGCTGAGTCCACTTTGGAGGCAGTTGTCCTTTGGGGGTGGCTTTTACTCTTCCAGTGTTCTCCTGCAATTAACAGGCTTCCTCAGGCTGTGTCTTTGTGCTCTTCACACACCATCAGCCAGGTTCAGACTCCTCTGCTGCTGAGCACCGAGGAGGAAGTGAGGCAGGGGTGAAAACAGGGCAGAACCAGTGGGGAGGGGCACTGGCTCCTCTCTGACGGGAGGTATTCACCTTAAGCTTTTCTTTTCCACCTTCAGGTCTGGCTACTCTGACAACCATCTTGAAAGTTGGCGTTCAGTTCTGTATTGTCACTGCTTCTGGTTACTCTCACCCAGTCCAGATCCAGCTGCCTTGTGCCTTCACAACAAACAAGAGTGACCAGCTGAACTATGACCTCCCTTGCTTTGGACTCTTTGCCAAGCCCTTATTCTGACCCAGTCATTGCAGCATGCTATGCTACAGCAGAAAAATACGCAGTAACCCAGGTATGTGGCAAATATTCACTTTGCAGTGAATACTTTGCCATGGGAAGTTGGAAGCAGTGGGAAGAGCGCTGATGTACTCCTACAAGTTCCACAGTACCCAGCTCCCAGTTCCAAGTACGAGGTCAAAAGAGATGAAGCAGTCCCTCCTACAGAACATTTCCCATCAATCTAAACAGAGCTGATCACTGGGATGTTCCTCCTACCCCACTGCTTTAAAGGCAATCACATGCAGAGCATTCCAATATCTTGGTAAGGCAGAGAAGCCGTGTATAAGATGCTGACCAAGAGCTGCCATCCCAGCCCCTGACCAGGAGTCATTGGTACTGAAATAGTTCACCTCGAATATGTGGAGAGGGAAGGGAAGGGGAAACATATCACTGAGAATGGAGTTTCTACAGAATGGGTTTAAATTTTAAAACAAAGCTTTTAATTATGCCTATGAAAAACTGCAAGTTGTCTCTTCTCTCAAAAGGGGGCTAAGCTACAACAGAGATCATACCCAATGGTTTGGCAGCCATGTATTTTAATAAATAGACCTTTCATTGTTATTCTTAAAAATTAAACATAAATACCTCGTTCTGCTAAAGAACTAGGTATATTCTTCAAATTCTTGCATATTCTATATGCTTGTGTGGCTGCAGGAATTGATTTGGCACAAATATAAAAGACTAGCTGCCTACATAAACCCTGCAGTTCTGTTTCCAAATAAAAAAAAATCAAAAAAATCAAAGTTTCACAGTCAGAAGTACGGAAAAGGAAAAGCTGACAATCTGACTTTTTTTTTTCCCCCCAGCTTGGGCAATGAGACTGTATATTTTGGGGTTCCCTTGTTAAAGTGCTCACAGATGCCTGATCCTGCCTGGGTTCCCCAGTGACACATTAAATACCAATCCAATCCAAACATAGCTGTCGATTTTAAAGCCTTTTATAGAGCTGTAAAAATAACCATTCTTCATCTGAAATACGCCAGAGCTGCTCTTCCACTTCACCACGGTACAATAATCTTGAGGGCTAATGCAAAGAAACAAGATCAAGTTTACAACCCAAAAGCACCTAAATGGGAATTAGATGATTAATACCCTTGGAGAGCTGGGACTTAGGGACTAGCATCTGAAAATTCTGCTGAAAGCAAGGGGATGACTAACTGGAAAGACACAGATTAGTAAATAAATGGTAATTAAGAACCATGAATACTGTGATGTACCAGAAGAAATAAATCAGTAGAGGTAGGGGATACTTGTGACATTGCACAGGGCCTAGAAAAGACCTTGTGAAGAACATTGGGCAACTGTGCAGGATTTGTATTACCTGGGCCGAAGAAGGAATTAAAACTGGAGCAGGTGCACAAAATACCTCAGAAAAAGGGATTTGTTTTAGCAATGTTTTTTGTATTTACACTTTAAAGACTAGAAATGTATGACTTGTTCAGCCTAGCTGATTGAAGACTGGGAAAGAGAAAGCCTGAGCCAGGGTGATAAATTTCAGAGAAGTGCTATTCAGGTGTCTGATAACATTGACAGCAAAGAAAAATGTATAAAACACCTACCACCAATACTTACTGGAAATTAATTTTCTGTTGGTCAGAGACACAAGTTTCTAGTATTGCAAGGGGGGAGGGAGAACAAAAATCCTTACTTTTAAGTTAGCTAATGTTCAGGTTTGAGTGAATTGCACAGCATGGAAAAGAGGTGGACTGGCTGAGTTAGGATGGGATCCTCCTGGTAGCCTGGTTCTATGATCCTGCTAAGGTGTGTGGTTAGCTTCTGCTGTGTTGAAGCAGGTTGTGTACTCGAAAGGCTCCTCAAGCACTCTACAGATGAAAATTTCAAGAGTAGTAACAAGTAGAAGAGCAAGTCCTCCATAGAAACATTACATATTTAGAGTTTTCTACCTAGACAAATTTACAGTATTTTGTGTGTGTGTCAGGAACAGGGAGGATCCCTATTATTCTCTCTTATTTGTTCCTAATTTAAATAACAAAGCCATAAAAGATGAATGTGAAAAAGGGAATAAAATGGTTACGCAAATATTTCACAGCAGTCATTAAAAAGTTTTGGTTAATTGTAAAAATTTTGGATCAGATAAAAGAATTTTGTTTTCCCAATGATTAAAGAAGAAAGGAAGCTGTGAGATAATTAACCAGGTAGAAATAATGACGCATTTTCAATCTTCTACATGAATGAGTTGATCTGTTAACAGCTAATGCACTGTGCTGCTTCCCCTCCCTTTCTCCCTCACTGTAATCAGCCTTTTGTCACATACCAGTGAAATCCATTAGCTGCAACTTCCTTATCAACTTCCAAGGCTTTTCAGCTACTAAAATATTTGCATATTTAATGATTCATTTGACTGGTATCAACTCTCATTTACCAAGTGCTTGAGAGGAAAAAAATAAGGCATAGTGTGTAGAAATCCAGTTTAAAAACAAAAAAAGTACTGACAGTGCCTTTCAATAAAGAGATTAATCTGAATTACATGGGATTAGGAGAAGACTTGGCAAAAATTTGGGGAGTATCAACAACTTTTAAACCCGTGTGTTAATTTAAAGATTGTGAGTACAGGGGAAAGCTTTTCAGTATTTCTATCAGCTTCTAATTTCACTCACGTCCTTATTCACCACTCACTTTATTTCACTTTTCTCTGTGATACTTGCACTGAATTTCCTTCACTTGTCTACTCTTGAATTCTTTCAGCAGTGCTACTTGCTAGTACTTACAGCATCACCACTACAATGCCAACATAAAAATACCCACTATAAAATTCAGGAATTTGAGAGAGTATCAGAAAAGAAAACATAACTGAATAAATCAAGAGCAGGAGCAAGCTGATAAAGCCTTGGGAAGATTCCATTTTGACACAAATGTCATGGTAGTCTTCACTGGTAAAACAGCTAAGAGGGGAGTAATGCCTGACAGTTACATGAAAGCTTTGCCAAGTGTATTTTTAAAAATACATATGAATTTTGCATTGGTTCTTTAACACTCCACATTAAATGGCATGTTTCTGAAGAATGTAAAGTACATAAAAATGTAAAATACTGACTTATCTCTAACACTTTTTTAAGTCTTTCGATAAAAATACAGAGATTCACACACTTGGATGTTCGTTAATTTGATAGCTAACTGGCTGTGCTTCCAGCAACTGAAGAGACCACATCTGTCAAGCACTGAGTGTCATCAGAAGGGTAATACCAAGAAGGTGGCAGAGCTGGGATACTGTGCCGTAAAAACCACAGCATCACATTTGGCTCCAACAGGTGCAGATGACTGATTGCTTCTATTTTTATACCTGTTACATTCAACAAAATCATAAGTTTGTGTGGCTTGGTAAAATTGCCAGTCCATGTGCTCAGCCAGCTTTAAGGACAGACAGGGCAACTTTATCCCAGCATGGCTGGAAAGTAGCAAGAAAGGTAACTGCATTATTCCCTTAGGTGTTAGTACAATATCTGTGCTCATGCTGCTTCCAAGGCAAATCCAAGAGACATTACCTTGCTGAGGCATCAGGCTGGCCTCCATCCTGTGCAATACAAAGGCATGTGAAATCCCACAATGAAAATAAACCTCCATTCATACGTATTCATGTTTTCCATGACTAAAGTTACAGTCTAAGGGCGTGTTAGTGACATGATACAGCTGCCACTGTTGCAGAGTTCAGTGCTCCTGAAATAGTGTATTGCAAATGAGACTTCATAAAAAGGTGTTGACATCTTGAGGTTATCAAAGAGATTACAGCACTATTATCTTCACAGTACGATGACACCTTTCATTTAACTGTCTTTTAGTAACATAAATGGGCCCAAATGCAGCATACTTACGAATTCAAATCATAAACTGTTATTAGGAATCATACAATGTTGGAATGTAGTATGTAGGAATCATAGAAATACTGAAGGAAATAACTACACTGAACACAGAGAACAAATTATATGATAAGTAAAGATGGGCAGTCATACCCAAGTGCCTTACTCCCTTGGCCATAACTTAACCGATTCGTAGTCATTATTTATTGATAGCAATATAGTTATTTTCAAAAGCAAAATTTAGTCTACACTTATTCTAGTTGGTGGGCTTTTTTTCCCCCCAGATGCCTTTGATAAAATGAAACTTATTTCTCTACTTTAAACAATTCCATGATCAATGTGTCACCTCTGGCTTCAGCTAAGTATACGACCTGACAAGAGGAAGACAGACAGCATCCTTCTCTGAATGCTTTGGTACACAGCCTCCTAACCATCATTAATGAAACATTGCAGAATGTTGCAAAGAAATGTGAACAGCATAACCTCATGTTAACTTGAAACTGATGTAACTTACAGCACTTTGCTTCGACATTCCAGCTCACCACATATATGAACTCTAATCAATTATATATAGTTTATGGGACATTGCCCATTTGTAACATCTTTGTTGGGAATATGACATATTAACTGTTAATAACAAGGGTTAACATGAGGATGATGATATTGCTGATTAAAGTAGCTGGAAGCCAGATTCAATAGCTTCTTACCAGGCAAAATGTTAATCAGAGGTATCTGTGGCAAAGTCAGTTGCTCTTCATAAACTTTAGCTAAGCATCCTCACAAAGATACAGTCCAGTAATTACATGCACAGTACTTAAGGTTTCATTAAATTAATCAGAACCTGTTAATTTTGAGTAAGCTTTACACCAAAAATTCCATGGTAGAAATACACTTTTCCGAAATGTAACTGATGATCTTGTGTTCAACACCATCCATGTAAGATAATAAATTATTTCTATTAATGCATTATTTATTATAGCTTCAATATGCCTTTATCAATGTTGTTTAGACAGTTTATATTTACATTACTAGGCAATTATGAACAGGAAAGGTATTTCAGAACATTATATTCTCTGGTGCATATAGGGCAAAATATAAACGATAACTGCTACCTCAGTTATATAACAAAAGCTAAGTTATATAACAAAACCAACTTAATAGACAACAATGTATTTAATTTCTGGCAGCACTAAGGTTATTTTATGTACTGTAAACAGGGAGACTAACAAATATGATCACTAATGCAACATAGCATTCAGACTATCATAGCATGACTCTGTGGAAGAGTTAGTGCTTGTGAGTACCAGACCAAGGAATTAAAATTCATTGATGACATTGACTTTAAAGGTCTATGAATAGTATTCAGAAGCCCAGTTCAGTTATTGTTAAAGTAAAAAGGAGTTTTATTTTGAAACTTGAAAATTCCACCCTTTATTAATTAAGCACTAAGGATAAGTTGCATGACTAAACTAATGAATGGTCCAGAAAAGATAACCAGGAAATTACTAGTCATTGTCATTCTGCAGTAAATCCACAGTACCACATGAAATGATCAAACTGCAGGTTGTAAGCAAGGAAACAGAAACCTGTGAACTGTGTGCTTGAATCCACTACATCTCAGCCAGGCCAGATGCACCAAGAAAACTCAAATGAAAACTGGAGAGGTTTGTGAGAGAAGAAAGGTTTCAGCAGTCCAAACCACAGACTGTCAGGGTACAAGAACAGTGCATCAGGGTATGCACATTTAGTTTGCTCTCCCAAATACATACCACTGGATAAACTGAACCCTCAGAGAAGGCAGATCTCATCTAAGCAAGATGTGCTGTTGGGCTGACCTGAATGCTGCTCTTCATGTCTGAAACCCTCAGCAAAGACCTCAAGAAGTTTTAAATATTTATAAACCCCAAGAGAAGTGCTCAAGTTCTGGGCCTTGTGACAAAAAAATGCAGTTTTTGTAACTCCCCTCATCCCCAGACTAGTTTGTTTATCACTCTGATGAAAAAATAATTCATGTGCATATCTTCCTCAAGAAAAACAACTCCCGAGTCATGTTACAAACCGCCCAACAATTATTGTGCATTTTACACACTTCTCATACAAATGTCTCCAGGGCTGGTAGGAAGAACAGACACATATGCTTTGCCTTCCTGTTCTTACACAAATGAAGTTTTACCACCTCTTCTGAGAAGTAACAGTGAAAACCGCAATTTATGGGACAGGATATCTTGTTATCTGTCTATAAAGACACCAAAGGAATCTTGCTTGAAGAGATGTACAGATCTTTCCTTAACATTTCAGTTTCTACAGAAGATACCCCTTTTGACTACTAAAACTCTATAAGGTATAACAGGGTGAAAGCTACCAGTGAACAAAACCAAAAAACAGCTGACGTTTCAGTCACTGAGAAACAAAGGTACAGGTCTCTGGATGAATGCCCATGGAAGAACCCCATTCCATACAAGAGGGAAGAAAACTGGAAAACAGTGAGGTAGACCATCCAGAATCAATGTATTCAGTGGAAGAACAACAAAACACCCATTTTTTTTTTAAGAGCAGTTATCTTTTTCAACCTCCTGTAGGTCTATGGTCCCAGGTATATCTGAAAGCTTTGCTGGTGTGTATCGATATATATATATGATACAGTCAAAGCAGTTTGTGTGTAAACACAGTTATGTCAGATAAATCCCAATTTGTTGTAGTAAAATAAAAATCTTCCCACACAGTTTTACTGAAGCAGTAGTTGATAATCTTACAGCCACTCTCACAGTACTATTTATCCCAGTTTACACTGCTATATTTGTGTACAGTACATATGCTGCTTAAGCATCCCTACCATAAACAGTGCACCACTTGCATGCCACTTACAAATTGTTTCTACCCTTTCCAGTGTGCTGGCTGACATACAAAGCCATTAGTAAGATAAACATAAAAGACAATGTATACCTCTCCTGAAATCCTTTAAGTGCTTCAGCTTATTTTCCCTGCTCTTCACAAAGCCACAGTCCTCAGTAACTTGCACCACACCACACTGTTTGTGCCAGCAAATCCCCAAGCACCAAGACTTCCTAACTGACAAGAGATTTACTGAAGCACCACTACCTATCTGTGAAAGCCTCTTCTTTTATAAGCATGAAGACAAAACTTGGTTTTCTCCCTTTTCTTCTACCATGAACTGTCAGGATCCAAGGCCCTGACTAAAGACTAATGATTGGAAAAGAAATCTTGAACTAACAGGAATGAAGCAGCATCACACGTAGTGATACACAGGAGCTTCAGTAATTTGTCTTGCTTACCTCTAGCGCAAATATACCCATGGGCTTAGTTGCCCAACAGCAAGTCTTTGTTTATCTGAATTGCTTTTACAATTGGCCTGTCATACATGTCATACAGTATGATCTTGTCCAGCTCCTACATGTGGAAGCTCTCCAAGAGATCTCCTAATCGAGTTATCATACTACCTGGCACGTGTTTGATTTTATACAGACTAATATCATATGGTTTTGCAATTCTGCAAGAACAATGGGTCTTGGTCCTCTTAGAATGAGGTGCAAGTAATGTTTACATTCATTGTGATACACTTTGATGGCCTTCCTGGGAGACTGCTTATTTCAAATACTGACCAGAAAAATCTTCTTCATTTTTTAAGCGGAGTGAAAATCACCCAAATTTGTATCTTAAATATACTGCCTAATAGGTGCAAGATTACCCAGTAAGAAGATGCATTAAGATCACAATACTTACAAAAAGCAAAAGCAGAAGTGGAGTTATAACAATGCCCTGGAAGAAACAAACAAAAACAGTTGGTTAGTCAGGGAAGCAGAATAGGTTCTACTTCCTTGTACCTTAGTACATGGAAACCCACAAACACCACCCAACATCACAGTAATTAAGTAACAAGAAGTTCAACTTCGCTCTTCACTGTGTATGTTCTTTAACATTTGTATGTCAATCATTTTATAAATTACACTCAGTACAAAGTGCCTTTTTTCACCTCTAGCTTTCTCCATTTTACACCAAATCCCCTCTATTCTAAAAAGATCTGATACGTAGATATATAGATCATTTATTTTAAAAAATATATTAAACCTCTTCGCTCACTGTGCTGTATCTTAACTTCACTAAGCTGCTCCTCCTGAGGGGGAGACTTGTGATCAAGTCCCCTGCTACCCAGTCCCAGGTCCTCTTCTGAGCAAAAGCTGCATCAACTGTGATGAATTAGGTGTCGTGACTGTGTAATGTAAGCAGATATTCCCCAAGGAAACGAGCTGAGATCTCAAAACTCATTTCACTTGATTAGACTTCATGTCTCACTGGTAGAAGGCAAGTCTTTCATCTAATTTAATCACACAGGACCACACCTCAGCTTTCCACATCCCCCAGGCAGATGCAAGCAAAAAGATTTGTTGTCTTCACTGACAAGGAACAGGTTTAAAGCTGATGATTGGACAAAACAGAGGATTTTAAGTTTCATGAGAGCAAATCTTAGAATGAGTTGTTTGGATTGGGAGTTAACATGACATGCATCACTTTCATAGCTGCAAATAGCAATTCCCCATCATCCTTCCATCTGACTTCAATATTTTATTATTGCTCAATAAAATGATTCTATCATTTAATGCATGCTAATTCACAGAGCTTGCTTGGAACTTCTCTAAGCCAAGACTATTCTTCATCCAGATAGGTCTCAAGAATAGCTAGTTTTTCTGCTATTCACAAGCTTTATTTTTAAAGGACAAAGGTCCAAAACTTGCTCACATTTATCTAAAAGGATGCTTATTTTATGGGTTTTTTAGCTACGAGTAGAAAAACAATTGAATGAAAAAAGCAGTTGTCTCCTACTTTTCATTTAACCTTGAGTAACACAGCTTTACTTCAATCTTTTGGAAGCTAATATTAAGAAAAACCTTAAATCACTAGTTTTGTATTTGCTTTCTGGGTTCACAAAAAATCACAGATCCAGACAGACCATTAGCCACAGAGAGTTCCTATTGTGTTCCTAAAACAAAATGCAACAAATAAATGCCACAAATTACAGCAGACAGGAAGGATCAAGGAGGCAACAGTTAAGCTGTGCAACTTGAAGGCTCTGCAGAATTTAAAAACATATTTTGAAATAAATAATATATGCCATATCTGACTGCCCCACAGCCTAGCTATCCATAATACTTTATCTTTTTACAAATGTCACAATTGAGATAGATCATAGGAGACTAAAAAGAGAAGAAGTAGAAGCAGTAAGAATTGCTTCAGGGAGTCACTTTCTGTTACAGGAGGACTAGACCAAAATGCAGATAACAGATATGAAGAAATATAAGTGTTTAAGAATATCAGCAGGAGAGGAAAAAACAAAAGTTAAGGAAGGGAGGAAGCACCAAGAGCTGAACTGACACTTGTTTACAGCAGCATCTGTGATGCTTTTATGGACTACTACTAAAAATACATGAGCCAGACCTTCCTCTTCTTCCCCTTTCCCCATTAACAACTACACTGTACATCTCTAATATTACCAAGTGCCTGAGTATTCCCTTAGCCTTCTGTAATTTTGGGATGGCAGAACGCCACTGCAGCAGGGTTCCACCTCCGGCCTTCTGCATGAGCCAAGAAGAGCACGGATGGAGCGGGAGGTGACACACCAGAAGCATTCCATACTCCAACTGAGCATCGAGTGTAGGGAGAAGAGAGCACACTGCCAGCTGGTGAGTACAGCCAGCTCTCCTCTACATCTGAAGGAACTCATTGATTCAGCACCATTAGTAATTTCTTACACGGCTCACACCTCAGTGCACTTTTATACACTACCAAAAAAAATGCAAAGGTAAAAAGCCAAAGCAAACCAAACCAAACTTCCCCTTTATTTTGTTGATAAATAGTGTCCTTACTCTTTAGGATGGGAGCTGTGACCTGCTATATATACTCTAGAAGCTTGGTGATATTATCACAATGAGCAACAGCCACTGCTAATTCAAAGAATGTGTCACAAAAGGAAGTGGCACCTCTGTGACAGTAACACTTCTTCATAATTCTGTAAGTGGAGAGGAAGAGAATCCTGCTAGACATCATAAAGAGATTCCTGACTGAGCATGTTGAAAATCTAGCGTTCAAAAGGTCAATTCTAGCAATTTGTTGCTAAATTTTGCTACTAAACCTGGTGATCTTAATAATCAGAAGCGAGTTTCCTGTTGCCTCACCACAGAAAGGATTTACAAGGCTGAACTTTCCCATTTGCAACACATACACAATTCCCTGGGAAGCGAAACAATTACCTGACAGAACAGACAAGTTCATATTAAAAAATAGATGCTGTTGCTGAATCAGAGTAATTTGATGTTAATGTTTTATTTTGATAAGGAGTGCCAGTTTGAAAAACCACAGGAATTATATTAAAACCAAAGGGGTTTTTCTCACTCAGTAGTGCTGTGGTGACTGTGCTGTGGTGATGGGTGCTGGCAAAGCAAGATTTATTAGGGGCAGGAACCTCTGTTACCCAACTGACTGATGGAGCTGGTAAACAACAAACTTTGGGCATGTAAAGCCCACTTATATGTTACCTAAAAATACTGACCCGCTTTTATGTGCAAAAGCCCTTCCCTTCAGGTTTCTGCCTCACATTTGAAGAAGGGTTTACATACTATGGTGTATTTGTCTAACAAAAGGCATTACCCTTCCCTGCACACACACCACCCTGCTTCAACACATTACCTCTTCATCAGAAACATGCTCCTCAATATGCTCATAGGCATTATGTAATGCATCTCAATTCATGCCTACTAAAGAATAATAAATAGAGTCTAAAGCCTACTGACAGAAAATACGGGTGACAATTTACATTTTGAAGGTAAAGCCAAAGTCTGGTTCACTAAGTATAAAGAAAAGGTGGGAGAGAACAGTTATTCCACACAGCGCATTTCATGCTCCAGCAGAGGTTTCACAAAGACAAGCATATCCTGACAGTGGCAGTGTGGCTGCTTTCTAAAGCTATGACTGGCTGAGAAGCACAAAGGAAGCTAAAAATTAAAATAAGGACTATGGTTTCTAAGTCCATTGGACACTAACACCATCAGAGAGGAAAAAGTAACTAAATTTGACGATCCTTTTCCCTGCCTTGCTTTCCAGGCAAGTGCTGTCAAATACACAGAGTATGGAGATAAACAGATTGTAGATTAGCACTTCCAGCAGAAGCTGAGCATCTGCCCTTGAGAATGCAAGGTCACTACACAGTTTTAGCATCTTCAAAGTTTGGGTGGAGTGTTAAGCTTTCCGACTGCTGCCCACAATGGAGTCAAAGTTGTAAAGTGACTGCTGTTTGCTATCTGCAGAAAAACTTTCAAGAAATCCATTTACACCTCTGATGTGAAAGACTGACTGAATATATTTCAATGATTTTAGTGGAAAGGGCAGATAAAATCTCCGCCTGACCTGAGACACTGATACAACATAGGAATCTGAATAGTCAGATACCTGTAAACACATCTCTCTTTACAGTAAGGATAATGAAACCTATCTTAATTAAGAGAGTTTAAATACAGGTTTGTGTGTGGAAGCATGTACATAAACACACATATTAACAGTAAGGATGTACTTGGAGATCCATTTAATTGTTATTTGCCTTGTAAAGACAAAGACCTTAAGAGATTTTATATAAGTTTCATCCAGAAACTTATATATTGCTATAGAGCAGATATTAAGAGGTGTCTATTCTCCAAAAAAATATACAGAATCAATACATGGAATTGGTTGCCAAATCAGACAGCAAGGGGAAGTCACATAATTAATTTGAAACTATGATGGCAAATCATTAGGAATGAAATTATGCAAATAGGAAGAGGAAGGTGGGCACAGATCCAGAGGGACACATGGTAGAAGACAAGTAGGGATTATTGTAATGAGGCATGAAATACATGTGAACTTTCCTTCGTTTCCCTTACCCATAAATTTCCCACACAATTTTTCTTCATTCTTACAGGTCATCAGTATGACACACATGCGGCAATTACTAGTGAGAAAAACCTTAACCAAAGTCACATCTGATTTGTCTTAAGAAGTAGTGCAGAAGAAGTAGAAAAAAAAAAAGGGGGTTGTAATTAAGGCTTGAACAAATGTGTATTTTTTGAAGTCAATTATCTACTCATGCTTAATGCTATAGATGTTCTTGAATGTTTTATCAGAGCAGGATACAAAAGAAGTAAAAGTGTAAGCCATGTTATGGGATAAGGCCAATAAAGGTTAGCAAAAAGTTAACTGGGCAGCATTTCCATAGTTATTAATAGAGTAAGGTGAGAAAAAAATGGCTCTGAACTCTGGATAATTTCATCGGAAGATAAGCATAAATGAAAACTCAAACTCAGTCCTCATCTGTGTACAGCACTATTTCTCGTGGTTTTATTTCAAGAGTTCCTAGCATTTTTTGAAAAAGAAAGAGCAACCAAAAAAATCCCAGCCTGCACTGCATACCCACCCTACCCACAAACAAACAAACATACAAGAACCCCAAACGCAAACCTGTAGTTTTTATGATTACAATATAAGAGAGAGACTTCACCTCAAAACATGTATTATTTCTATTTCTTATGTCTTTTGTTTCCTTGGTTTTGTGCTTGGAAGTGTGCTTTAATTTTTTTTTTTTTCCAAGAAGTTTGCAGACAACTTCATAATGTTTTACATTTCAAAAAGAGAACCCTGCCTCTGGAAAAGTGCTTCTAGGTCTCCATTAGGTATCTTTGTGAGCACTAAGACAGCTAGTGCCAAAGTTCTGACAGAATACAGATAAAGGGATGTTCTCAAAAAGTCTGGCACCACCACAAAGAAAAAAAGTGGGCACTCCTAAAGGTCAAAAAGCTTATTGTTCAATGTTTCTAAGAACATGATAGAGAATGTAAAGACCATGGCAGCACTCAAAGCCAACTCCCAGTCTATTCAAATGAAGGAGCACAAGACTCTCACTATCCTCACCCCTCAGACTGGTCCCAGCTCCACAATTCCACTTCACGGCATCACATCTGACTAAAACATTGCTTATGAGTTGTGATACCACATTATTCATCCTCTTGAATAAACCGATTTAAAGTATAGTCCCAGGCTGAACTGCTTTGCAGTAATCCTAATTTTAGAAAATATATACAGAATTACTCCTTTTTCTGAAATATGGCTTTCACATACCAAAATCCTCAAAAGTAGTTGCCTTCTCCCCTTTTCCACCTGTTCCCACATAACTCTGGAACTATGCAGAATCTCCTGACAGGCTCCATAGAACAAGATAAAAGCCCCTATGCTAAATATACACACTTGGTTCCAAAGCAGAAGGGCAAAACCACTACAAGTCAGGTTTGGACTAGGCAAGTTCTTGTGAAAGGCACTGAACACAGAGGGGGCAAAACAGAAAAGGGCCTGATAATAGGGTTGCAGAGGCAACTGTGAATTTTTCATGTCTCCATTTTCAAGTAGTAAACCATTTGAACATGACAATTTCAAGACTGTAAGAGAAATTATTTCAAAAACATTTCAGTTTCTTAGTATTTGGATCCAGTGGCTGCAGAAGCCTCCTTGAGACAACCTTTTCATGGGTTCTTTAAACAGCTTTTGTAAGCATGGCTATACAAACTATGCTATTAATTTGACCTACTTAAAGATAATAGTGGAGATGACAATTTTTTGTTGAATAAAATGCTAAAATTGATTTCCACAATAAAACTTATGTTTCCCCTGTGCTTTCAAACTTCATGTTTGCATAAATGACATAAATGTTTGAGTTTATCTCTTGCAATCTCAGAGATTAAGTTAGAACTTTCTGGTGTGCTTGTAATTTCAGTCATTGCCCCATGATGCAACTTCGGGGTCCCTGTGTTGCTTCCCCATGGACATCATAGAAGCTCCTGGTGCCAAATAATCGCTTGCCTTTTGTTTTCCAATTTAATCATTTTACAAATAATTTCAAGTGTAAAACTCCTTCTATACATCCCTTTTCTGTCAGCTACTCCAATGACATTGTTGGTTCTGAGGAGGCTTATACAACTGCAGGACTTCAAAATAAAATATGTAACTTCGGTATTTATTGTCCTGTTATATACCAAATGACTGTTCTGAAAGCTGGGAAGAACAGAGGCTTATGAATTGATGTTTTTTAGGATTTTAAATACACTCATCCTCCCCATAATAAATAACCAGAAAATCTGAAAAGATATTGAAAAGAGCCTATTTTTGTTAAATTGATAAACGCTGTACAACACCAAGACAACATACTACAATACAAAATTGAAAACGCAATTCCACATAACCCTAATTCAACTTTAATCAAAAATAAATACCACAACAATAGTGGCAACTCATCCAATTAGGCCAATATTGGATTTTAATAACAAAGCTGTAAAATTAGAAGCACTGTGTTAAAATGGCTTTTGATTTATCAGAGGGGACAAAATAAACCAGATTTCATATCAACTATGAGATGATGCATAGAGCTTTGTGAATTGTTCCAGACACTGTACCACCTTTGTTCTGTTGTATCAACCTAGTGGCCTCTACTGTGGGAAAGGATGTTAATTTAAACAAAAAAAAGAAAAATGAGATAACAGTAAAAAGATGACTAGCATCAGATAATAGTAGAAATCAAAAGCACTTCCACTATTTATTAATAATTACTTTTGCAGATGTTCCTCTTGCATACATTTTATGCAAGCATGAAAAAACATGATTTAAAAGGATTTGATTTAAAAGGAATGCAAGCAGCCAGAATTCGGTTCTTTCAACAAAACAGAACACAGAAACAACAAATACAACGATCTGAACTACTGGCAGTAACACTAATACATTTGTCACAGGTGGAGTGTAAAGAATAAAAGCAAAAAGAGAAAGCAATTTTTTTAAGTAAGGTTAAGGGGTGAGTTTCTGGTATCATATTAAGAGTTAAACCCAAAGTGTGAAAAGAGTATTTTAGAAAGGTAAAACTCGAGATAAGCCCAGTTTGCCTGGCTTCCCAGCAGAGGGCATCTTCAACACATTAGAAATTTGCTTCTTGAGCAGCAACAGAACAGTTCAGAACACAGTAGTAAGAGCCCTGAAGTTTTAAAAGAATTCTGAAAACTTGATGCTTCGCAGATGATACAGGAATAGTATCTGGAATGATGCACAAAATATATAACACAAGTAAGAATCAGAAATGAATGCTTCCATCAAAGATCCTGAAACCATCAGTTAGATGGGAGCTGGCTAGCAGAGCGTGGAATAGCTCCTATAAAAGGTAGGAGGGTGCTGCTGGGGGCAATGCTTCTGGCCATGCTTCCCAAGTGCTGCAACCTCTCACTGCTGCAGCAGCTCCGCAGCACGGTGTGTGACCAAAGGTTTTTGTGGGCCTTTGTTCACATATCTGGAACAGGATCAAGCCATATTCACCAAACTTGTAACACCTTACTGCAACTTTTTGCTGTCTCTTATGCAACACATTAAACTCAGCTGTCTGGCTAACATCTCCAGTGCATTCAATGATCCTGTTGAGCCTGTTGGAGCGACGTTTTCCCCTTACCATTTCCTCTTCAGTTGCTTTTGCTGATATTCATTCCTGGCCTCAAAGACCTGTTTCCTTTACTTCCCACCTCAATGAAACCTTCTAAAACTTCCTCATATGCAAACCCTTTTCCTTACTCCAGCTCATTAAACCCCTGTCTGTTCCTATTCAAATTTAATTCTCATGCAGTGTCAGCAGAGAACAAGACCACTATAATTCTGTGTGTCAGCATAGTTTATACACTGGCATTAGGTGGGCCTTTGCTAGAGGAGGCATAAAAGGGAGAAAGCAACTTCTCAACCATCCACACCCATACACTTTTTAGAGAGATCCCCTTGTCTTTGCAAAAATCACTTGGATACAATCCTGTAATTTCTATGATTCAAGCAGGTTCCCAGACCTATAGCATGATCTCAGTGGGACTGAGGAGAAAAGGCACATCATTTGTAGGATTAGGGTGTCTACAGGTATAAGCATGGCACTTTCTTGAAAAAGAGTTTAATGTGTTATAAGGATACAATAAACTTAGTTCCATGTCTCAGGGTGTATGTTAAGTACGTTAGTACAGTGTTAAAGGAGGCACCACAATTTCTCCTTTGTTTTGCACACAGAAAACAAAAATGCAGTTACATATATGTTACTACATATATGTTACTACATATATGTTTTACAAGAAAAGTTGTTTTTCAACTTAATTTTTAAGTCTGTTTTCTTGTAAAAGAAATTTTAAGAGGATCTAAATTTCTCCTGTATTTGGTTCTATGCGAAGTAATCAGCAAATCCTAATTTAAATTACTAAGAAGCCATTCCCAGCAAAGCATGCCAGCCTCAGCACCTCTGCTCCCACAAACCCATGTGACAGTAGGACAGGATGGCACACTAGATGGTGCTGTGGGACCTTCCAGGGAAAACAATCTCCTAAAACAGAAGTAGTTGTATTGTTCAATTAGCCAGATAGTTGATTCCATATTTTGAGACACATTAAAGAGCACTAAGTTCCAACAAGGGAAACCAGGACCACAGAAATGGAAGGAATACACTAAGGAAACATTCTGCTTTGACTGACACTGATTTTTGGAGTAGCTTAGTGCCCTTCTTCCACTGGAATGGCTTCTTGCCTCTCCTTCCCAAAGCAAGACAATGCAGTTTTTATGCTCTACACCAGTCTTACTTTAAAGAGTTCTACATGTAAAACAGAATTAAAAGAGTCTGAAGTCAGAGATCCAACAGAGCAAAGTCCCTACAAGCCTTTTCTGTCCTCTATTTTATTCTGTTCAATGTTTAAAAAAATATTTTAACAGAATAGGCTTTGAATTAACTAAACTGTGAATTAATTTTTCTTGTCTTGATGACCAGTTGAGTGAGAGAAAACATAAGGGAAAAATTACAGAACCTGAGAGAAAAGCTATCAGAAATTCTACAGAAATGAGAAGTTATAAGCAGTTATCAAAACTGATTCTACTTATTTCCTTCTATAGGTATCCACGTAACAGAAAATTATTTAAGCAGAACAGTTTCTGTATAAAGACGCCATCAATATATGAACCAAAGTATGTTACACCTTGTTAACATAAACACTATGTTTAAATTAACTGCTGTCTCCCTACTTCTTCAAGCCAAGAACCTCAAACAGTGCAAGAATGAAACACTGAACACTTCTTTGACTTAAACAAGAAAATAAAAACTTTACATAATGGCAGCAGCACTGTGCCAATAAAAACCTATATGGATTAATTATGCATCAGTAGTACTAAAACACTTTCTTAGCGTTGCAAAAGTCTCTTGGTGACCTGCTATTCAGAAATACCACTTAAAAATGTATCATTAGAGCGCTGGCATAATTGTCATGCTCGCCCAAACTGTAGGCTTGGTCTGTGGCATCCATCAAATGAGATACTATCCCCCCCACCCCATATCAAACCAACAGCATAGTCTGTCTATAATTATTGTTATTAATTAGACAGATTACATTGGTTTTGTCAGGAAAAAGTCTCATCAGCCAAGGTGCTAACTGCACTCTGTAAGGTGAGAAATGCCCTCCAAATCCCCCACGATTTTTCAGGATCGTTTCCAAGTCTGCTGGAAAGTTAAGCTATTATTAATTAGTTTGAGAGTGAGCTCACTCACATTCCTTTTTTTATCTTTAGTCTAAGTGCCCTGAATTATTTTAGCAAGATGTATCACAAAACTCATTCAATCTGTTTCCACTATTATTCTCAGATATGATTTCCACTCAGAATCGAGTATTTCAAAGGCCAAACCCAGCCAAAATGCACACAGGCACATGTGTATACACAAACCCCAAAACCCAGCCCCCAATATGGTAATCTATATTGCCTGTGTTCTGTGCTGCCTGCCTGGCCCCAAGTCATCAATAATGAATAGAAATGTACAGCTACAGCAGTAGCCTGTGTCATGGGCTTGTCAGGGATTTTTGAAAAGGAACAAAAACACAGGTTTGCCATTTGATTGTGTCTTCTTTTGCAAACCCAGGAAGGGCAAAACAAAGTGGTATTTTAAAAAGGGTAATATGATTAACCCTTTTTGTACTAATTGAACAGTTTCTTCCACCATACAGAATGGAAAATTATTTGCTGGCAATGCAACCAGTATTCTCCTAGGCCTGGGAATTCAACAATAATGTTGATTCTGAGCACAGGGAGGAGAGGTTGTTTCTATTTTAAGATAATGAATACATACTCAAGAGGAGTCAAATACCATGGTTTACATACAGGGAGAAAAAGGATTTGTTTTCCTAGGAATCCAGCAAGTTCAGTCTCAAGTAAAATTTTTTCTTGAAGAAGAATCTTAATGTATGCAAACACATATACACGTAGCCATGAAAGCAACGGCATTATTGAAAATACCCAGATGCTCATAAATGAGTTAGACAATAGGGGGAAAAAAAAGGTGATTCTTATATCTATTATTTCTTTTCAATGTTCCCAAATACATTTCTAGAGACACTAGGACTGTAGCCTTACAGGAATGATCATCTCACATTTTACAAACAGAACACACCAGCTGGTACACCACCAATCCACTCCCTGGGGAGGGTGGGTGGCAGACTACAAAATGTCTACAGGACACACACAAACTAAGGTGATTGAAAACCCAGTTGTAAACCCAAATCTTTCTTGCTTTCTACATCTGCACAAATTCCAGAATATATAAAGTCCTGCATTAATATATTTAATCAGTAAAAACATTAACTTCCACAGTAACTTCTATAGTAGATGGGTAAATATTCTCCTCTTTAGAAGATGCAACTGAAGATGCACACTTGTCTTTAAAAAGACTGGAACTAGATAATTTGAGATAATTTGTATAAGAAATGAAACTATATAAGCATGAACTTCCAACTGGCATCAAAAGCAAGACATCTCAATTCAAATTATGTTGTCAGGCCTTCTTTTCAAGAAGGCAGTAGCAAATAAAAGGACATGGTTTAAACACAACTCAGGAAAATCTTCAGAAAGCAGCAATCAATAATACAATTTAAACAGCCTACTCTGTGTTTTGACCTAATGTTATCTTGTGATAACTGTTTTTAATGGTTAGAGTGGGATATTACTATATTCAGCTGAACTGCACTGTGCATAAATTGCTGAATGTTCATGAGTTGAATATGTTATTAATGACTGTGAATACAGAAAAAGGACCATAAAAAACCACCTTTCTCAGGCAGATAATAAAAAACTGCCTCAAAATCACAAGTACACACTCTAGCACACTAAGGTTAAAAAAACCCAAATCATAGAAATGTGATTCTATTTAAATTAACTGACTGAGACCTTTTACTTACATAAGAAACTAAATCCTTAAAAAATTCCAAAATTATTTTATAGCAGAAAATTTGCTTCTCAGTTCTAACTCCATATATACTTCAGCATGACTACATTGATTATCTTTCATTTTGTGAATACTATACAATCAGTAAAAACTTCTTTTCTCCTGCTGATACGTTTTTGTGGTTTTGCAAGTGCTCAGACACCCCTCCTCCAGCCTCCTGCCCAAACACAGGGTTGGCAGCACAAAACTTCTGCCTTGTTTTTGAATATCCTCATAGAGTACACAATCTATTTAATAAACATTTGAATGTGCTGAATACACAGATCTGCAACAAGAAAATGCAGGGTTTTGTTCACATGTAGTAGAATGGGCCAAAACCCCATTCTCGTTATTGATGCCATATGACCCTTGGAGTATCTTGCAACATTTTTTTTCCATCCACCTGCTTCAAAGATTTATTTTTTTTTTTGTATGTTATTCACTGAATACAGATCTCACATTCAAGACAAAAGACTGGTGAATTTGTTCAGTATCACACTATTGCTCAAGTCACAGGTGACCAACAGGGCCAAGGTACTGCTTGTAACAGCCTGTCCCTCAGCACAGCATCCTAAATCGCTCATTCCACCTGCTGAAGCGACTGACAATCACTTTGAAGCATGCAGGAAACTGGCTGAATCTACAGTGCTGTGACATCAAAAGAGCTCTGTCTACTCTGATTTTGAGATGGCAGGTCTGAGGAAAATTCACCTGCCTGAAACCCAGCTCCACAAATCCACACTGCCTGGCTCACATCTACCATCTGCCCCTGCAAGGAGCCAGGAGTGCCACCTAGGAAGGCTCTCTGGCTGCCCAGCGCTGCCACATCACCCAGGACATCGAGAGGCAGGGCACTGCTGGGAGCTTGAGCCCTGAAGCCCACATCCACTGCATGGAGCTTTTTGTGGGCCATCCTCTGACAACGATGGCATATCACAGTTTACCCAGGAATGACAACATCGGTGCACTCTGGGCATACTGGTGCAAGTAGATTGTAGAAAGGTAAAAACACAGGCAGAGGTACCCTAAAGAACTAACTGCTTTACATAAAAACAACAACAACAAAACAAAAACCAGAAAAGAAAAAAGAAAAGGGGAGGGGGGGCAGCAAACAAAACTTGGCTTTGTACTTAAATTTCTTATACAGGTTATGCTGCTCTAACTTGTCATCAGGAGGAGCCTGCTTTTCCCCTGTCTTATATGAGTACTGGTTTTGCATTTAAATCATCTGCCCCGAAATGTGGGTCTTTGATTCAGTAACATAACAGAATATTTCCAGAGGGGGAAAATTGTTTCTGAAAACAAAACAGTCCTAGTCTAGCAGAGACTGTCTAGGCAGGGAGGGGAGCTGGTATGTGAGACTGGAACCGAAAGAAGAGAAAATATTTTCCTCACAGCCCCTACAAGAAAGGCTTTTTCTTGATTTCACCTCCCAAGAGCTCAAATGGCATGATAGTGTTAAATTGGAAGGTGTTCCCTATTTCTCAGGAGGTAAAACAAGAGAATAACTAAAAGATGTTATCCAAGAATTCTACCTTTCCCTTTTCAGAGCAAGAGTCTTCAGCCTACTCTGTCCTCAGGGAGCCAAGCTCCAGAGGTGGTTTCTTTCTGACTCCTCCTCAGGCTTTGCCCCAGCTTTTCCCTAAGAACCACTGCAGGGCTGGAAGTTCATATTATGGGATTAGACCATTTGTGTATTTAAATTTACAAAGGCTCCAGTCCTCTGAGTCCAGAATCATTCTCATTCTACAAGTAGAACATATTCCTCTTAAAAGTGAAATCCCTTGTAATTACTCAGTTAAATGACATGCCACATATATTCACAGAAACTCATTAGCTGAAGGGACAAAACATACCCCTAAGGCCTTTGATTTTTACTGAGGGCTTCTAGGATTTTCTAACCAACAAGAGATTTGTTTGTGCCTATTTTGTGTGCCTAACACTTTTCTTAAACTGTTTCACCTGGTGGATAGCAGACAGGACTTCTCCACAGAAGCTGCAGAACAACCAAATCACCTGCTACCCCTACCCTGAACATGGGAATTGCAGAGAGAGCAGCAAGATCTAACACATCCTAAGATTGTCAAGTGACCTGACTTTCAAAGTAGTTCTCAGATGCATTGTTTGCCTTATTGATCTAACATCAATCAACAATATGCAGCCTAATAATTAGCATTACACATCACTACAATCTACCAGCTCTAACCATTCTGAAAATCACAAAAACCAACCCATCACCCAGCTCAGTATTAGCTGTTAATAATTAAGAGTTACCCATCACAGGGCAGTTTCAACATCCATAACATGGAAGGGTTAAACAGCCTCATCTTGGTGTTTAAATACAGGTTCTGCTCCCAAATGAGAAATATAGCACCTCCTGTCTGCCTAGGTATGAAAAGTATGTTTCTTCAGAGAGCAAATCCTTACTCAGTTTACTGACTAGCAGCTTATTATCAGCCCTTTTCATTTTAAATGTAATTTCTATGTGAAAAATACGCCATTTCCTAGGGTTTTTTCCCCTGAACTTTTACTGCATACTCTCATACAGGTAATAAATTCAAAAAATAACTCCTTTGGTTATTTACAATTACACCAAATCATTTCTTTTAAGGAACAGTTTCAGGCAATGCAAGCGCATATAATAGGCAAATCAAGGCCCTATGACTAAAAGGCAACAATGCCATCATTCCTCTTATTTCTGGATAAAAAGGACATCAGCCTAGCTCATACAGAGCAAAAATAACCATCCTATAGGTGAAAAGTAACAATAACTTGGGATGGCTGTTCCGAAGCCGCAAGCTATCTAAAGACTTCAAAAAAAATTTTTAACCACACTGTTTTACTGAGAGGGTACATGAAATTCAGTACATGAACAGGATTCCTTTCCAGATGCCTACAAGAACTTTACACACACACACAAGACATAAAACTGCTGAGTTATTTCTTATATATTTTATGTAAGAGGGCTTTTAATGTAAATATTGTATTTAAATTAGCATTTCTGGTTTGTCTACATCAAAAGCCTCTAACATCACAAATCGTGACAGCGAGGTGGCCTAGCAACCTAGACAGACAGACACAGGAAGTTCAGTCATTCAGTAATAAAAAGCTTTAGCTGTCTGGCTTCAGGGAGAAGAAAATTGCTTGGATGATCACTTCAGTACTCTACTAGGTGCTGCACTGTTTTATTCTTTCTGATAGCTGCAGTTTAAAAGAACTCAAAACAGGAGAATGTACATGTAAAGGCTGAGCAAAGATGTGGACTGAAGCTTTATTTTGTTTTGTTTCAGATTCACACTTTTGATAGAGCCTAGGGAGCCAGAGAGAGAAGAAAGGAAACTGTCCCCAGCGCCTGACAGTGACAAAAGTGAAAACAGCTGCTTAAGTTGTAAGCTACCTGTGGAGTGGGTCTAGGAGCAAGGGGCTCTGCTGGGAGGGGGGGGGTTTGCAATGTTAGCAGGTGTCACTGCAGTGTATTTGCCAGCAAAGCATGTTTACCAAGACACGGTCACAATTTAATTTCTTACCAAGATACAAGACAATAGACTGTCATTCTGCTCACCAGCAAATCTGTGGTAAATTTACATGCTGCTCCATGATGGACCCAAGCCTGACAGTGCTGAGCATTTACAGGTAGTCCCAAAGACAGAACACATTCTGCACCTTGTGGAAAAGTTTGTTTTAAAAAAGAGGTGATGTCAGAGCTGATGACTGGTTCTCCATCCTTTTCACTCTAATTACATCTAGGCAGGGACAGTGCTAAACTCTATGCTACTGAGAAGCTTTAAATTCTTCTGTCAACATGACTGGCTTTTCTCTTCCCTAGTCTTCTTGAGGCTCTTTCTGTTCCTCTCCTTTCTTTTTCTCCTGTCCTCAAAATCTTTTCCAAAAAGACTAAAAGTAAAATCCAAAGAGCTGACTTCCATGTGTACCTAACACTCAAGCCTGTACCCAGCAGGACATGGAGGCTCTCTGCATTTTTTTGTCATATGTATATTTTTTAAAGAACTCTTGCTTAACGATGAGACCAAGAAATACCTTCTAATTCCATTACTAGTATTAACACTGAAATAACTCTAAACACTAGCTTGTCTTCAGTCCCTCACAACTACTGGTAACTTGCTCAGACAATGGGCAAATAAATCTGATTTGGTCATTTATCCAGCAAACAGAGCATCAAGATGAACATTTCCAGATTTGACAAGTAATTGCTGTATTAAATACCACAGGAGTACATTTCTCAGAAGTTGATGGTCCATCCATAGAATACTTATTAGCAGCAATAACCATTCTGGGTAAGTGACTATTCTCTTCCAAGGGTAATAGCATCTGCTTACATAAAGGGATATTTTTGGCACATTCTCAAGGTCTTCTTTCTTCTGCCCTCCTGTCAGAACTCTAATCAGGTATGCACAGCACCTACAGTGCTCCTGCATACTCCAGGTAATTAGCCTTTCCACTAATCAGAGAGCATCTCTCATCCCTGCAAACACACAGTACACTGCTTGTTCCTTAACCCTCGGGTTTCCTTTGCTCATTTCTTAGAGAGCTGACTGAACACCAGTTACCCCGAACTACTCTTCCAATGCACACCATTTAGAGCTTTCCAAATAAAATCATTTCTGAGCGTTTTGCTGGGAGCTGAATTTAAAGACATGAATTATCGATGTTTCAGCTAAAATGTATCCCTGATCTTTCCCTTTTCTTCTAATAGTTAAGAAAATAAAAGCTCACAATGTGTTTCCCCATGACCATCTCCACATGCCTTTCTGCTTGAAAAATTGATCACCTTAGATAAAAACTAATTCACACCTGTGATTTATTAAGACAAGAAATTCGTGTTTAGAAGGAAAAAGGCTGCAGTAAGTGTCTATGCTCTGACAAATGGCAAAAAAATACAGCTGATTTAACAAATGAGTGCTCAATCAATGATGCACTGAGGCACATGACAAAGGGAAGTCAAAATCCATTACATTCAAGAACCTCCTTTAAATTCCACTTCAGTGCACTGACCCTGTTGCTCAATGCTAAAGACTTTACAAGGTTTTTCGGAAACATTTAGAAGAGCTTTTGTTTTGGCATTCACTCAGCTGCACCTCACAATTAACACTGCCAGACTCCTTTCTAATCAATTATTCATTAAGATTACTAGCATATCTTTTGAGCGCCTTAACTCCACATCAGAAGTGCGCGAGGGATGATACAGCCATGTGTACTTTGCAGAATAAAAGGCAGACTCTAAGCAGGTTTTAACGTTAAATGAGAACAAGGCTAAAAGAAGCGAAATCAACACTTTTAGTCAAAGTTGAGCTTCAGGCGAGCTGCAGGCAGCTCACAGCGTGAGAGAATTTGGCTCCAGAAAGTGCCCATGTGTTGACAGCTGAACGAGAGTTTGAAGGCTTAATGGTAAGAAATGTTCCGTCAGTGGTAATGTTACACACTACTTACTCAGTTAACTACTCATCTTCTGCAGCCCTGACAGCTGATGACACAAACCCCATTCAGTGGAAGTTTTGCCATTTCCTGTACAAACATGTTTCTTGTGGTTACCACGGCTAGTGTTTTTTCCAGGCAAACAAAAAGCAGGAAACAATTTCCAGGAAATAGCTATCAAACACAACTGTGTTCAGAAATCAAGAACGCAGAAAAAAATCCGGAAGGCTGCTCAAACTATAGAAAATATACAAATTCATTTGAGCCTATTTCTACAACTCTAATTATGTGTGAAATAAATTGTTATCAATTCATATTATGGTAGATCCTATTCTATTAAATACTGTGTGCTGGCAGGGAAGATATATGACCCTTTTAACATAACTCAAACATACAGGTTAGGAAGGTTTTGTATTTGAAGTCCAGAAGAGCTCTAACTTGGGCTCTGAAATTAAATGGTATATATGGTTCTCCCCACAGCATACAGAAAAACCCTATTATCACAGAAACATTTAGGTTGGAAAAGACCTTCCAGATCATCGAGTCCAACTGTGAAGTCATGAAGTTTTCAGTCCTGTTTGAATTCACCTGTTTTACCTGGGTCAGAACAAAGAGCCAACTAGGCTAGATGAGCCTAGCTGGTGTAACACAGACAGGGTATGCAGAAGCACTGATTCTGCAAGACATAGGTACAGAGGTCTAATGTATTTTTGGAATGGGGGTTTTGTGTTCCACTGCCGCCCGGGTAGCATTATGCAAGGTACATGCATGCACAGATCTTCAGACAAATATGGCCTAGTTGCCCAGAACTTGTGCATTTTCTAAACATCCCAGCATGAGCAAAGTCTAAAGAAAAAAAAAAAGAGAAATAATAAAACGACCAAAGATGAGCAAATGGTAGAGCCATAATTGTTCAAGTGCCCACAGTGCTACTAGAGTAGAATTGAGTTTCCTGAATTTGAAGTTGTATTTGATAAAATCTCATAATCTAAGTGCGAGCAAGTCTGTAGATGCCAAACAGCATGTCAGTAAAATGACAGAGGTGCCTAATATTCCTCTGTTCTGCATACCCACAGCTGCTGCCATCTTGACTGAGAAGAGCAGCTCTGTGTTTACTTTCTACACACAGTGATGAGCACTTGTCTTATCAGGTCATTTACCAAAGGCTGGATATCATGTTCTGGAACCTGATCTTACCTTACAGAAACAATAAAAAAAAAATTAATCAGCAGTTGGAAGTAAGAGCCAGGCAATGTCTTTGAACATCTGTCACAGATCCAAGCACTTAAAACGAAGTGAAATGATGCTCATCACGACCACACCTTGCTCCTTAGATTATCAAGCAGCTTAGATGCATAAGTCCCACCAACTGGATTTTTTAAAATTGCTCAATTCATTAAGGACAGGTAGAGGTGCCTAGAAATATTTAAAACAAACAAACAAAAACTTAAAAATAGAGTAAGGAGCTTAGAAGTGAAACTCCCATTGAAATCAAACTAGGTACTTTGAAAAGTTTTACCTGCCATGACTTTACAAAGCACAAAAAAGCTACTAATGCATACTTTAACAGACAACTGTATTCCTGAAATAATATTCATCACCTCACATGCTGCAAATATCTGCAAAAAGTCTCAGTGTATCAAGAAGTATGATTGAAATCTTGACAGCAAAAGAACTTATTGTTATCAGACCAGCATTACTGTACCCAAGCCAGCAATAAAGAGATTTAAATTGTCCTTGGAAGAACTAACACTTTACAGAATTATTTAACCATTCAGATCATTTCGAATGTACTTCAGAAATACAAGTAAACAATTAAAAGCCACATTTTGCCCTGGAATTACTATTTGAGTCTCTCTCTGGAGTCAGTAGGCACCATTCTTACAAAGCTATGGGCAAGCAAATGAAAAGATATGTTTCACTGTTGTGATGGCCCGGCTTTATACCAGTGTAAATACACTGATTCCAATGGACCTAGAAAAGGACTGTATTTGAATCATGAAGTGCTGAAGTCAGGCTGGTACACCGGCTGTACCAGTCTACAAAAAGTTATGTATTCACAGTACACAATGCCAGTTTTTAAAATATCTTTTGTTCCCGTTAAACTTTCAGTTATTTCACAGGATTTGGTGACTCAGAAATAACTGTTTCAAGCAGAAATAAAATATTATGATATCTCCCAGCAAACAGACTGGTATTTCAGTTGAAGTACAGTCTAAATCCTTGAGGATTTCCTTTACTATCTTGATTTATTCTTATCATTCAGAGATAGCACTTGCCTGTTATCTCTGCTTTTCAAAGTAATCATTTAGATTCATATGTAAATTCCATGTTCCTTCATGAATCTTCATAGCAATACTGTACAGTATTACTAACGAAAATATTGTATCTTAAACTAAAAAAAAGAGAACACGACAGAAAAAAAACACCTCATAAAAGCATTATTAATTTTCTGTTTAGCATCAGAGAACTGAACACAAACTACAGCTCTGCAATGTAAAGCAACCAAGTGACAACCCTTTTGGACAGTTGGGTGCCATGAATTTCTGCTGTAACACAGAGGTCTGTTTCAGTGACCAGTTTAACAAATGCTCATTGTCGAGCTCCCCATCATTTGTAAAACACATCAAAGGACACCACCAAACACCCCCCCCACACCCTGTTTATAACTGTGTATGCAACCCTGTCCTCGGGGTGTATATGAACAATGTTTAAAAGAAAGCAATATGCACAGCTGATCAGACCAGCAGCTGATCAGTATTTAATCACCAAATCCAATAAGGAAACAAATGAGGCAGAGCATAGGGGTGGAAAACAAAGGTAGGTGGAAAATGTTAAATGAGCCACCAATTTATGGAAGATAAAAACACTCTCAGAAACAATTTACAAAACAATTTTCTTTTTACACATTTAATAAATATTCTGTCAGAGTAAACGAAATCTCAGAAGCTGGAAGTTTAAAAAAAAAAAATCAATTAAAATGAAGTCACGGGGAATGGTGGGGAATTGTTCCTGGCAGTTATTTGATATAGTGTGGTTAATATTTCTAGTCAGGCAAATTAACAGTTTTGCTGCTGTAGACTTGCACTCACACAATACATAACCTCTGAGGGTTTGTTCTAAAAGTTACAGAAATATAGGCATAAATATTGTTGTATAGCTACATTTGAGATGTACAGTACCAGTCGTTTACTCTACAGGCTAATATGGAGGGATTGCTAAAACCAGCTGAAAAGAATAACTGCACCTAAAAAAGAAGTAACAAAATACACAATTTATTTCATGGGGTCCCATTTCACTCGTAAACAATACTTTGAAAGCTCTTTAACAGAAACCTGTTTCTCTAGCCAACTGTTTCAATAGATAAGCTTCTCTTTAATACTATTCTACTGTATAATTTGTAGTGTGCCACACTGTATTGATTGAAGAAAATTCAAGCAAGGGAGTGTCAGTTTCTGTTTCTACAGGGAAACCACTGAGCTGAACAGTGAGGCACGTAAGGTCAAATCAGGATGCAACTTGCTGTGTTGCTACCTTAAATTATATAGGGCTAAGGAAGAAGACAATGGTAAGTTTGGAGACACAGTATAAACATCACCTTTTCTTTTCATTACCCTATTAATGCATTTTGAATAACAATTTAAGGTTTTTACTTTTCACATCCTTTCATGTATTAAGTAATTTAAGTTTGCAAGCAGAAGCTGTATATTCTTCATATGTTTCAAGCTAACTTTGCTTTCTAAACTGCGATGTGGCCACGGAAAGAAGTTCAAGTTTAGTTAGTTCCCATCTTATCTTGACCGTCTGCTCGGGAGAAGCTGCCGTTCCTTCTGCTTCTGAAGCTCATGTTTGCATTAGAGATTTACCCACCTGGACTTCAGGGGCAGCATGGAAGGGAGAAAGCAGCTTATCTTTATCACTGTGTGCTTTGCAAACACATTCCGCTGCACATGGACAGTGAAATTAGAAACAGGGAACTTGATGCAACCTTGCCTTGCTGAGAGGAATGAAAAGGGAAAGAAACACAAGTGTTCCACATGCGGAGTTCACATTCATCTGTTTGGGATGTATAAGCTGAATAACTTATTCTCAGCTGCCATGGGCACCTGCCTGCAGACACCAGGAAGTGGAATAGAAAGTACTTCTACCTTATGTATTTGGACACCTGCATGAGCCAAAAAGTAATGGGAGTTTTAGTCCTGCCCATTCTTCAGAAATAAAGACTCCCCTTGTGTTGAACCTTGGGGCCCTGGAGCCACAGCTCAACTCTAATGCTTGGACACCTCTTCATCCCAGTTCCTAACCTGACTGCACAGATGCCAGGCACCTACTCTTCTGGACTAAAACACTGTGCTGGTATCACGCTACAGGCTTTGCCCGTATTTCCTGAGCCTGGCACTGCCTATCAGTGACACTCTTCCCTTAACCTGCAAAGACCTCAGCGTTACACACAGGTTTGTAACATATAACTCAGAGCCAGCCAGCCAACACCAGCTTCCTGGAAAGCTTCCTCCCTCAGAGCAGTAGTGGATCACACATCTGCTTACACACCTTCAGGCTTTCAAGGTCTAGCGTAATGTTATGAAAATTGTGCTGACAATATAATGATACAAAGGAAATACATAAATAAAACCAGTTGCATTTGAACTATAGATTGTGCAGACTAAACAAACTTTATGTTGGTGTGAGGTTATTTCAGATATGTCGTAATTCCTCCCTCCAGAGATCACAAAGATATGAGTCCTGTTAGCACACACATGCTCAAAATATGGAGCACAGACTCAAAGGATCAGCAATGATTTTTATAAGCACCATGCTTACTTTTTTTAGTGATAACTAGATGAAAAACCAAAGAAAAAACCCTCACCTATTATCTCAGCTTGCTCATAGTGCCCCAGAAAGACTAAATAAGCATGAAACTGAAAGGCATCTCCCAGCCCAACAACAGCATGAAGAATGTCAGAAGTAATGCAACTAAAAGAAGGTCCACCTGTCAAAATAAAGCCATCTCTCAACTAGTTAACTTTGATTTAGAAGAGCAAAATAATTTGGTAGAGAACAATGCACACTTGCTAACCTCTCCTACCGTGTTAACAGGTGGCAGTGCATTTTTCTTTGATGTTTGTTGTGAAGTCAGATTCAAAGAGCCTGTTCAGTTATTCTTTGTTACATTTGTATTCCCCTCTGCTATCAATAGCTACATTAAAAAAAAACAAAAGAAACCCCCCACATATTTTTAACCTTACGAGATAAGCCTGTCAGTGCACACAAGCATCATGTGACTTTTTTTAAAAGTTATTATTGAAATTACATGCTTTTGACTACTGAAAGATACTCCTTTGCACACAGGTTTTGTTTGAAAAATCAAGATATACAGCTGAAATTATCAGAAGGGATACAGTCAAAGTAACAAAGAGAAAAGGCAGAGTAAGGTCAGGTTACATACAGAAGGCTTTGCTCAAACAGTTTCTGTTTGTTCCTTATTCCGAAAGCCAAACTTTAGACCAGTTTCCTGAAGTGAGTGATCTCCCCCATGAATGACAGTCCTAACCAGGCAGCAAACAAATGCAAGTTTTTCTGATGCCCACCTCCATCGAGTTAGTACAGCTGTGCCTTTATCCTCCAGGTAATATTCTTTTATTTCCAAAGATTTGCATTCAAAGAGTTATCTATTTTCCATTTAGTGTGTGTGTGTGTGTCACTGAGATATCAATGCCCTACTATTTTCATAAAATACTGAAAGTAGCAGCTAGTAAGCACAGTCAACATATGGAGAAATGGTAGAAACTTCTGGTTAACCCTATTAGAAGAACCCTCATCCCAGACATTTCTTTCCTTAAAACTATTTTTCTTTTACAATCAGATGCATATCTGAGGGTTGAAAAGAAAACAGGACAAGCTCACAGAAGATAAATCTGTTGAAATTTATTACAAATGAAGATGTTATAACTAGTTTAGGAAATAGAGAGCTGAAGAGTATGAGAACTTTGGGGGAAAGTAACATATAGGAATTCTCTGAACTTTAAATCAATGTTCCTTAACTATCTGCTCTTGGCCACTGATAGAAAAGGAATATTCAGTCAGTTCCAGTACAGCAGATTTTACGTTTGCTGCAATACAGTCGCAGCCAACCATGTATAAACCTATTTTCATCAAAAGAATATATTCGTTTCCACCCAGACTCACAATACAGCTGAGCAGCCACAGAATCTCTCCCTGTTGTTTTATTACCTACAGACTAGGAGAACTTTAGGAATTAAGAAGACAGATTAATTACACTGTACAATTTAATTAAGTCTTTGAAGAATAATGGATCCAACAGAAAGCTCCCTAATAGCCTGCAGATAGAACTGTTAAAGAACAGTGGGTTCAAAAAAATAGCCTAAAAAGCCAACTTGGCACAAAATCTCCCTTTCCACTGAAGTTCTCTTCTGAGTGACTCAGGCACAGGGTCTAGAAATAAACACCTCACCTCCACAGTACAAGCCTCTGCGAGCACACCTGCAGCTACAGCTTCAGGTCAGAGTGAATATGATTTGAGAGATGTTGTCTCTATTAGCAATTAAAACGCTTTCCACGGATCCACAGCACAGCCCAGACACCACAACAGGCACAGAGCGAACACTCCCAGGCTACAGAGGAAACAAAGCCTACCCATCCACTGTGTTCTAATGAATCAAGATGTACTGCTGGTGGCTGAGGGATGTAAAATGTCCAACAGTTGGGAGAATAGCCCCAAGCTCTTGCCAAATTATGCACTCCAGTATTACAGACCTGCTAGCAAAATGCACCAGATTCTCCTGCAACATGATAGTTATTCTTTTGGACAAAGAGGACAGATAAAAATAAATTGTCGAATGAAATCTGATACCCAATGGAATAATAAGGTGTTCAATGGGGAAAGGCTTTCAGGCACTGCAAAATTCTGCAGAATCACAGATGACCAGGACACGTGCTCAATAAATGCAAATTCACTTTCATAAAGAAGTGTGGAAAACTTGGAAAAAGAAAATTTATTAATATAAACATAACACCTTTTTCCAGTTGGCCTGAAAAGCTAACTATGTAGTTAATGGGTATATACAAAGGGAAAAACATAAACTGACATAATTTTCAAAATTGGCCTTGTGAATGAGACATGATAAAAAGTATATTTTCAAACTGTAGGACCATCCATGGTCAACAAGATACAAAGAACTTGGCCATCTGTATATTTAATTTGTTTATCCCCCACCCTGGGACATGTTAGCCTTAAAATTAAAGAGAATAATAACTTCTTGTTTGGTTTTTTTTTAAATCCAAACAACCCCAGTAGATGAATTATGGTATCAATTAATTCTGCATTAGGGCATATGGATTAGGTGAAATTCTGCAGATGGATGGATGTGCATTTGCCTTAGTGGTATAAAGGCATTCCCATCCGAAAATAGGGTTTCACTTATCATATACCTGCAATCTTTTTGAAGGGAAAACCTGTGGAGAGTTCTCTAGTAGCCATCTGTCCTTCTTATGCCAATACAGTGTAGACAATTATAGTAGTATTCCTTTCAACCTCTTCAACAAAGTACACTAAAAAGGTTTGATCAAATTCTCTTTATGCAATATATGTCACATTCAGTGAATACAAATTGATGACCTCACCCTTTACCCTGGCAAACTCTCTTTGTCTTTCCTCTGTGAAATGGAATATTTGATAACAGTATTTCCTTAAATGTTGCCTCGATTGCATATGGAGAGAGCACAGGCAACTAAATGTTAATGAAACAAATGAATGAGGTTTCTTAAATGCGCTTCTTGTACACAATTTTAATACTCTCATCCACCTCAAATATTATCTGTATAATGAAATGCCAGACAGAAATATTATCCAAGTAGGTTAAAAAAAAAATTAAAATGGCACAAGCTCAAATTATTTAACAGTACAGTGAAAACATAAATCCTCCTTTTTGTACCACAACACCAACAGATTATCTTTAAAGGGAATACAATAAACTCTTTTAAAAAAGCTCAAGCACAAATTATGTTTAATAACTTACATAGCTATGGACAATTCATTAGGCTGCTGTGACTGAAACAGACTAAAGAGCACCTCTCCTTTTTGTTCAGATTAGTATGCAAATGGTTGTCAAACTGCCAGAGTAGCTGGTTGCACTGATTTTTCTACACTGCCAGTTAATCAGTCTCCTATTTCATCTGTATGCAACCTTCATACACACATACAGGAGAAACAAAACCTGAAAAAGGAAGATATAAGTGCTTACCCGCAAATTAGCAGGGGACTCTCAGCACCAGAACAGAGTTATTTACATTATTTGTTTTACAATAGCACTAAACGGTTAGATGACTCAATGTGCAGTGAACTGTATGTATTTATCAGGCAGCCTCTTCCTCCAAAAGTCTATAACCTGGTTTATGAGACACACATTAAAAAAATCCCAGAGGAAGGAAAAGGAAGCCAAGAGACAGATAGATATATGATGGGGTTTGTCTGGGTTCGTTTGCACCCCCCTCCCCCTGCTTTTTTTTTTTTTTTTAATCTGGATTTTTAACAAAATTCCTTAAAGAGTCACAGAAGTTCACAGTGATAGCACAAAGTGAACAAGCACACCTATCTGTTCATGCACTCCAGAGCAGAATGGATGAGTAAGTATTTCCACAGTGAGTTCAAGTACAATGTATTGAGATACAGCACAAGACAACACTTTGCAAAGTGCACACCCAGAGCATTCAAAACATTTAACATAAAATTATGTGTAACAGGCTGGCAAAGATGATGGATTAAAAAGAAGCGTTAAATATAAAGTATTATTTTTGTGCTGACTGCCACTGCTTGATCAGTAGGAAGGCAAGAGGTGGCATTTGATAAAGCTGGTTACTAGAAACAAAGAACACTCCTCTGTGTCACATGTATGCCACAGTTTGTATTAACAATTAAAAATACAGAAAAGATTGTTTCTTTATTCACCTTCTGGGAACAAGAAGACCTGTCCATAAATAAATAAGGACTGAAGATTCCTCCACTTTGCTCTAGAGGGGACCTCTTATCTGCCTTATCTGCTGCTTAATGAAGCAGTGTAGCCCACACTCAAGTGATACATCACTGGTACCCATAAAGGGCATTTCTCCCCTGATTTCTTACACAAACTGCAGAAGAGTTCAGGTGCCATCTGACTGGGGTACTCTAGAAGGCTTTTGTCCACTTTTCTAACCACAGTCAGATCTCAAGGCTGGAAAGTAGTATCATGGAATCATTTAGTTTGGAAAAGACCTTTAAGATAATCAAGTCCAACCGTTAACCCAGCACTGTCAAGTCCACCACTAAACCATGTCCCCAAGCGCCACATCTACCTATCTTTTAAATACCTCCAGGGATGGTGACTCCACCACTTCCTTTGGCAGCCTGTTTCAATACCCAACCACACTTTCCATGAAGAAATTTCTCCCTAATATCCAATCTAAACCTTCCCTGACACAATTTAAGGCCATTTCTTCTCATTCTGTCACTAGTTACCTGGGAGAAGAGACTGACCCCCACCTTGCTCCAGCCTCCTTTCAGGTAGTTGTAGAGGGAGATAAGGTCGATAAGAGAGCAATATGAAGCATGTTTGATTGTTTTTTTCTGACTATAGCTTGGAGCACTTCAATACTTGACAAGATAAACTTCAAAATACACTACCAAAAAAACCCCAAAAGAACAATTCCACCAAAAAAAGCAACTGCTCCCTCTAATCCTTCTGTTTTGTAGCAGGACACTAATTAAAGAAACATTGCACTTTGACACCAGAACAGCCTTTCCCATTGATTTTCATCAGGGCAGAAATCTACCTTTTAAGTTTACACAAGGCACAGCTTCACTTCAATCTCCTCTAGCAAAAATTGTTATCCTTAGCCTCCTCTCCTTTGGCCACAGTGAACCACCTCCTCTTCTTGAGGCATACACAAGACCATTTCTACAGTGGATCACACACATGATCAAGTGAGAAAAATAAACCCCTGGTTTTTGTTTTAAAACTCAGCTCATTTCACTGTTCTGGTCTGAAACACAGCCCTAGAAACCAACATGTTGGCACCTTTTTTTTTTTTTTGCAGCATGAAAGGAGTAGA
Organism: Manacus vitellinus; assembly: GCF_001715985.3. Taxonomy (NCBI): domain Eukaryota; kingdom Metazoa; phylum Chordata; class Aves; order Passeriformes; family Pipridae; genus Manacus; species Manacus vitellinus. The sequence goes on along the minus strand of NW_021938789.1, from coordinate 54,413,439 downwards.
AAGCAGGGTTGTCACCTCTTAAACTGACTTTGTCACCAGAAAAGTCAGTGAGGAATTGCACCTCAGATTAAAAAATAAAGAAAAAGAAGAAAAAAATATTCTATTTTGCTGGATCACACTTCCCTTTCGAAAGTGCTGTAAAAAAAAGTCAAAAGTGTCTGTAAAAAAACTCTGACAGTTGCTGGACAAGAAAATTTGTCATTCTGAGCAGCCTGCCTGTATACCAAAAGAACCCTCAAAACCAAGTTAACTTGAAGCACACCAATAATCACAGTTAGGAAAATATACCCTTTATTTGTAGCATGTAGTACAATCACACACAAGTGCAGCATTTAAAGCAACATTACTCGCTCTATTAAAGCAGAGCAAGCAAAGGAAGATGTTTATAGTGATCTTCAGTGTTGTCAGGCCTCAGCAATGAACTGTGACCTGCTGGGATGTCCTCACTGAAACAGAGAATTGCCAAATAACATTTCTTTTAAAGGGTCAAGTTTGTTTTTTGACCTGCTTGATGTTTTTTCACTTATAGAACCTAGAACAACCTATCGAAATCAATGCACTTCTAATGAACCCAAATTCATCTTAAAGTGACTCTGGTTTGACTATCCAAAGTATCCCATGAAATGCCCCTCTCCCAGTCATTTCATCATTGTTCAGGGCTGTACAAAATAAAACATGGACCATTCAAGTCTCCTGCAGGACCCCAGAGAAAGATCTTACTGTGGTAGGTACCATAAAAACCAACAATATCTGACCTAATAGCCTCCAGCAGTTATACCGATAAGCAAAGGATAAACCCTCAAACCTGCTCACCAACCTGTTTCCCAGAAAGGTTACCATATCTTTGTTAGATAAAACCAACTTTTAATCATTCCACAGTTACAGGTGAAAGTTTGACAGCTTATTAAAGAAGACATAAGACATCCAAGATGTCATTTCCAGCAGTTTACTGATTCCACTTAAGACTGCTCTGAAAGTGTTTCTCTCTGGTCACAGAGCAAATCCCTGTATACTTTTCACACTCAGTTTTACTTTTTCAGACACATTTTCAGTGGTCCTTAAGAGGAAAAGCATCTATGAACCAAGAAAAAAAAAGAATAGTTCAAGCATCTAAGCTTCAAAATTATATTTTCTCCCAAATATGATGTTGTCATATACAATAATTTCCTAGTGGTTCTGTAGTCCTTGTGATACAGGTTTTTTGCCTGTTAATTAGGGTTAAGCTTCAGTTCATGATCCACAGTGCTATCACCACTGTGCTGATCCCCCACCTTCTGCCAACACAATCAGAAACCTCCCTGTGCTACAGAGGCCCAACACCATGTGAACAGTGTGGCCACAGAGCAAATAAGACACACCAGTGCAGAAGGACTCCTCTCCAGTACACCAGCATATTTACCACTCATTGTGCCATGGACTTTGAATTACACAGATGTGGAAGACTTGGGAAGAGAATACTGGAAATTAAGAGACCTGGGGTGGAAGTTGAAATCACCAGCCCATTTACAGCACATAAAGAGACTTGGGAACCAGTCAGTTTTGATGGTTCTTCTGTAAACAAGAGAAGTCAAACGATGCCAAAAATATGGCCACTGAGCCATGAAAGCAGGAGAAATGGCTTGGCACAAATGCAAGACTCATAAAAGCAGTGATAGAAGAACAAAGGAACTGCAGTCTGCAATTTTTTCCAGGGGTCTTGTTGCATAAGACTTTTGAAAAAGAAACTAATTTCCTGGAGTGCATGATTCTTTGCTTTCCTAATGAGTGGTTCCCGACAAGAGTAATCAGAAAATGAAAGCCTTGATTCATCACAAGATAAAGGAAGGAAGTATTTGTGAGAGATAAACTAAAAATGATCACCATGCAGAACAGGTTGGCTAAGCCTGGGCCAAAATCCTTGTTCTCTCAGGCTGCATTTCCACTTAAGAAACCAGAGGCTAAGTTTGCTTGCAGAGATACAAGTCTATTCAGAAATGAAGCAGCCCAGTTCTGTCCCTTTCCTACTTTTGTATAAGGTTCTTGCAATTTCAACTGATTGTGAGTGTTACTGGGAGACAGAAAGTGGGAGATGACACTTTTCCCAGATGTCGTGCACTTGACCTTGTGTGTGCCACTCACATTCTTCTCCGGTACCTGTGCTGTATATTGTTGCTCTCTGGATTAAGATTCTGGTTCCATGGCCGAGGGCCCAGGTTTCCTCTGCTTAAGAAGATCAAACATAACCTAATGGGTAACTGAGACATCCTCTGCCAGGAAGCAAAACCAATCACAGTCTACACCCAGGGGTATGTAAGCCTGTGGGATTCAGGGACTGGATCCCATCATGGCAGGCTGGTGTCTGCCTACGGTCACTGCAGCCCAGACCTGTTCCATTTTAGTCCTGGGCACAGATCAAACTGCCCAGGAATACAGCAAAACACAACACATGCTGTATGCCAGTCACACAAGTGTTCATGAACCAGTGCCAGAACACAGGGAAACAGGGTTCACACTTTCTATTACCAGTCCTAGCAGACAATTGGTTTTTTTACGTTTAACCAGGCTGTTTGTATCAGTTATTCTCTGTGCGCTTTTGGTTGTCCAAGTTCAAAGGTGTGAACTCAATTAACAGACATCAGTGTCTGCAATGCTTCAGTCATAAAGCATCTGCATTTACTCAGTGCTTTGAGGAAGCATTGTGCTAACAGTGACAGATAAAGCCTCTAATTTCAGACTCCTGAAAACCGTGTACCACACTGGAACAATTGGCTCCTTCTACTGTAAGACCTGAACCAGCTTCATAAAAGCCTTTTGTTACCATATTAGCAGAATTAGTAAATAAATGTGAAGTACATATAAATATTATTAGTAAACTACTGAGGTCAGACTTAAGGCCTCAGGGTTTGTAGACCACAGAAATGAAGTAGTATACTGACAATCTTTCTTATGGTATGATTACATAAGTTCTGTCTTCACCTATAAATGAATTCCAGAAGTTGCCATTATCTTTTCTCTTCCATCTAATCTTTTAACTTCTGTTCCCACATCCTAGAATACCATCTTTTTATTAAGACAGCTGTAAAATAAACAAGACTACTGCCATGGTCAGGATTTAAAACAGAACAAAGCACAAGAAAGCCATGCAAACATGGAAAGGGTGACTTTAATACTGAGACCAGGTCTGTCTTCCAGCCCAGTCCCACTGCTACTTGTGTTAGGACAACAGAAGGCACAACAAGCTGTGTGGGATGAACAGCCACCAGCACTGCTAAGGAGAAGAGGCAATTCTGTTCTCTTCTTTTGCTTCCCTGGAAGTACAAGAAGGCTTCACTTCCCATATCAAAACAAGACTGCCAGCAGCAGAAATCCAAGCAAAGAAAGATATCCCTACACTCCCCAAAAAACTAGCAAGTGAAAGGGAAAGGGAAACAAACAACAAACAAAATCTTTAAACTGTCTCTTCCTCACAACTGTTAAACTGATCTTTCAATTATTTATATCTCCCTTTCCCAAGTGACTACTAAACTGGAAGCTGACCAAATCTTTATTTATATTTCAAGACAACAGTCAATGAGAGGCACACTCACAGCCCTACTTAAAAAAATGAGCTGGCCCTGTGTACAGCAACTTTGCACTCTGGGACTGCACGTGGAATCACTGTTTTTCACAAGAATTAATCTAATTGAAATGTGGACCAAAGATAAAATCCACTCCTATTTAAAATTGACACCCTCATATTAAAATGTCATTTATACCAGCACATTAAGAGAAAATGAATCTTTTGAAAATGGGCTTACTTAACACGGCAGTGAAATATTCAGTGGGAAGTGGAGTTTTATCTTGTTATATAAAACAAATGCAACTTGTATAACATCACTCCAAATACTAAATTGCTATGAAAAAGAACATGTGAACGTGCCGATTTGAATTCAGAAATTAAAAAAAGAGTGAAAAATGATATCTCCTGAAGTGAAATTAACTGAACAAAAATTCTCTGTGGCAATACTTCAGCAGCTTCACCAGTCAGCCTATCAGTTGTGAAGGCTGGGGGGGAGGAAGGAGAGATATTGCATAAAGTGAAAATAAAAGTCTTCTCTTATAAAAGTCAATACATCATCTTAAGCCGGAAAAAAATGGTCCCTAAACATCAGTAACTACAATCAGTAATTGTCATTAAAAGCTCTCATTATATAGAGTAAGTGTAATTAGAGCATCTTGCCCGCACAGGGTGCAGCACACAGAGAATGCTAGAAGGATTCATAAATTAGTGCCAAATCAGTCTCATTCTCAGCTACCACACAATCTCCTGTAAAACAAAAAAATTGTATTTACACACATTAAGGCAAAGCCCATTGGCCTCTACAAAATTAGCCTAAACAGGAAATGCAGTTATTTGAGGGACTCCCTATTTCATTATGTGTCTTAGGAATAAAGGGATAAAGTTTGCCATCAATAACACTGAACATATCTGCTGAACCTCGCAGATTCCAGGGCATTAATAATTTAAACTCTTATGGGAATTTTGTCATGGTGGAGATAGGACTTGTCTGCAAACGGAGCTCAGGGGATGTTCAATATGATCTATTCTAGTATACACATACAATTGCTACATTTATCACGATGCAAAGGAAAAGAACGGTTCTTTCTTAAGGACTTCAGGAATGTTTCTTCTGTAATTTACACAACAAAACCTCTGAGCATCTCTAATAAAAAAAAAATCCCAGGCTCTAAAAAATATTATTGTAAGAATTATACTGATAAGGTTTCTTCTCTCCCCCTCTCTATTACTTGTGCCTGTACAGTGGTGTTCAACACATTATAAAATGGGATGGGAAGTCAGCAATGCAGCTCCTGATAGTGGTGGTGTCTCTGCAAGATGCTACTGCCAGCACAGATACTGTATGAGGTTATGGCCTAAGCAGATAAAGCTGTATGCTACACTGAAATATTTATACTCTCAAGTGCAAATCTAACAGTTCTGTATGTAAAATAGTCAGTTATGTGCACAACTACTGGATCACAGTGTAAAAATCCCCTTTTGTACATGTCAATGGAAAGCACAGAAAGAACACATCCTTTTGAGACATTCATGGTATTTGCCTAATACAGAGTAGATGTAGTTATTTATGCAATAGCTAATCTAAGGTAACTCTAGGTATGGACACAGTCACACTGTATTTGTGTTCTAGTGTAGCATAGTGATTTTCCACACTTTCGTTCTAGAATGAAAGTAAGCTCAAACAGAGTTCAAAAAAAATTAAGACAAAAAAAACCCCCTTCCTTTCATAACCAAGCCCTAATCCTTAGAATAACATTTTCAGAAAAAAAAAAATTAAAAACGTCCACATGCTTTTAATGTACCCACATTGTACCTTCACTATGCCAAACATGCACAACCTAATCTGTATCACAGTTCCTGAGTGGCAGAAGGACCAATAGTCCCCCCATACAAAGCTCAAGCACAAGAGAAGATAATTCACTACTTACAAATTCACGAAAATACCTCAAAATAGTTCTTTAATTTGCTAAATATCCACTGAAATAATATAAATACATAGGTGATCAGAAAGAATCTTACTGGCACAAGGCATGCCTCAGCATCTCAGTCCAGCTGATTAGCTTTTCACCATGATTTAAGCTATTCCCTGTAAAACCTGGAGGAGAGAGTCCAGAGCCTCTACAAGATTACTGCCTGACTATCCATGAAAACTGAACTCTGAGTTCAGTTCAAGAACTTCATCACATCGAGTCATAAACCAATTACTTTTCTATTGGGATATTTGTGAACAGAATCAGTCTGAAAAATGTAATTGGGAAGTTTATCGCTACAGTAGCTTTTATTGATGTTAACACCCTGAAGAGCCATGTTCCCATCTCAGCATAAACATGTTACGTTAGTGCTATTTCTTAAATGATTACTTGAACAAAGCCTCCTGTATTTCTGATGTCAAGAAGAAACCATGGTAGGGAGAACAACAGAGAGACAGAAGATGCCCAGCAATCGTGCCTGGGGAATGCGCAGGACAGTTGTGGTGTGTTCACCTTCCTCCTGACACAGGAGCTTCCAAGTAGGGGCTGCCTCAGGACAACCCCAGTCCAGCCTGAGCCAAAACCTGCTGTTCTTCCTTCTGCACAGAAGCCAGCACAAACCAGGCACTCCCCAGGGATCTGCCGATCCTCTCTCGCTTATCCAGTATATCATCTTAATTTAGACCTCTCACTCTCCAGGGCTCTCCTGTCCCAAAACCCTGCTCTGTCACAAACCTCTTTTTAATCTGCTTCGACATGTCAGTGCTTGACTGAACTCTGACGACTGATGGATGTCCCCCTTGCTACTTCTCCAAAGAGGAAGAAACTTCTTAGTCTGACAGAGCTTTAAGAAATCCATGCACCAAGTATATAACAAAAAAATTAACTGGATAGCCTAGGGACAGTAACTACCCCTGCAGAAAAACACATCTAGACGTCTTAAATCTACATCTCACTATTCCAGGGTGTTTGAACAGCTTTATGAAACAGATTGATAAGATCGCAGTGTTTCTTCTATCACCGATGTCCTTTCCTGCTCCTAAAAGAAAGCACAATAATTGGAAGAGGCTGTTGAGGGGTTTTAACAGCCTATAAAATAATTCAAACAGCAAATAAAACAAATTATACCTCTTCCCATATATTACAGACTATACAGTTTTCTGTATAATATTTGATAACGCTGGCTTGGGATGTTCTCAATACAAGTTCAGCTGGCACTGGACTGTGCAGTTGTCTGAATTAGCATAATAATTTTAATCCCAAGAGTTAAGAGAAATCAGATTGAAAAATAAAAAAGGAGTCAGCATAATGCTTTGTAAGCATTTATGGTGCAATAATTATGCCACAGTTCGATATAGTAGGACTCTCATAATATATTTTTCCAAATGTCTTTGGAGTGACATATTCCATTTTGACAGACCTTTATGAATGAGGGGAAGAACAGCCCTCTACTAACTCCACTTCAGGGTAAGCAAACTGAGATAGTAACAAGGAAATTCTATTTTAGTTCTCTGACTTGAATATATAACACATTGATCAGATTTTGAAACTGGAAGACAAAATGGCAGACAGACCAGCTTTGCTGGGAAGCCCACACTGTAGTTAGAAGCGTGAATGAGGGAGAGGAAAAAAGAAAGCATGCAGCAAAACCATTCTTATACTTTTATTAATTGAGTGACTAAGCTAAGCAATAAGGCAGCACTCTATAAATATTAGGCCTCATCTAGATTTTATTATTTTGCAAGTTGTTTGTGTTACATTGATGCTCTTAGCTTGTATTTTAACTACCTACTAAAAATATGGAAAGCAATAGTAATAAATATATTTTATACATGAGTTCACGTAACAGTTTTTTGTTGGGGACTCTATAAAATTAATCTGTTCTATGTTAATTGGCCTGCAAAGTAAGGAAGAGGGATAGAAGCTGTTTTTCAAAGTCAATGACCAGAAAAACCTTACTGAAATGCTATACACGAGTTAAGGCTGGAGTAAAATTGACACTTATTTTGCTAACTGCTTCATTATAGTGCATTAATCTGTATTATGAATGCACCAAGTGGTCTTTCTGGAGACTTTATACTTCATATGATTTTGCACCCACTGTAGGGAACTTAATTCTGTAGCACAGGGAAAGATACAATGATTGTCACTGAAGGAACACAAGTGTGTGTCTCTAAGCACCAGTTATCAGAAATAAGAGAAAAACTGAGCTAAGTCTAGGTGCCTGTGGGTAGAGCTGCATGGAAAACAGTGAAACATCTGGGATTTATTTGTTCTTAAGGAAAAAAAATAAAGTAGATGCATGCAAAACACAACCATTTGTAGCCCTTTCAAATTTCAAAAGACTGGTTTGCTAGCTGTATGCTTCCCAGGATGCACTGAACAGACAGCTGAATATCTGATCCACTTATTACAACCAAGCTTTCATGACCATATACAGAATATTTACGGACCATGGACCTCCAGCAAGAGCAGAACTGCTGCCAATATAAATACCATGCCCTGTGAGCTGATGGACAAAACAGTATTGTCTATTTAAAAAAAAAAAAAAAGAAAAAAGGCAGTTCTTGTACAACAACATATTTTTAGAACTAGCAGATGCAGGAACTACTTACTAAGAAAAAATCCTGCAAAAGCTATCCTTCCTTTGCAGTCATTCTAGGTGATGGAGAATAGCACCATATCCCTGTTACTTGTCTCCCCCACCAGCCAGTGTTGGGCTACTGTGGGGATCCTACCAACCTCTTCTAACAACAGTCCAGAGCAAGAACAACACTGGCTGCCTCTCATGCTGAGCAAGGTACTCAGTAGTGCTCCTCACTTTCTTTAAGAGACTCCGTCTTCCAATCCACTTCCAGTTCTAATTTATCTGAGAATTAGACCTCCTACAGATTGATTACTAGCTCCAGGCACCTGATAAGTCATGACAAAATTAAATTCACAGGCTAGTACAGTTTATTAGCAGGTTACTGAGTTGTTGAAAGAAAACACCTTCAACCCTCTCCCAGTGCCTTCTTCCCAAGCTTCACACCACCCATACAAGTGAGGGACCTGTACATCTTGGAGCATAATATCCACACAAAGCCTATGAAGTCCAGAACAGACCCAAAATTACCACCTTATACTACTTTGACAGGAGTGTGCTGAAAGACCAACCACAGACGTCCCAGTGTCTGCAGATTTGTACAGCAACACTACTAACATTTGATCTTCTTCATTTATAGAGACTGTATTTACCCACAATTGTGTGTTTGCACTGCATGTGCCTGTAAAACACCTAACTGGCAAATAAATTTACACTGTGGATATATCTACCTGCATTACATAGTTTCTTTCCACAGAAAAACTCACACAACGAAGCAAATTCTGTCAGCTGCTCATCACATACCGTTAAAGAGATTACAGGAGGGGGAAAAAAAGTCATAAATGCCCAAGGACCTTCTTCCTAACTGCTGCACTATCTCACACAATAAAATTAATAATTTAGCTATCTGAAACTTCACATGTGCAGGGCACTGCAAGTAGACCAGTGGCATTTTCACTTCAAATTTATATACTCTTTAGTCAGTGTACTTAATCTGCATTTCTAACACCTGCTTCAGTCAGCTGTGAAGTGCAATCTTATCTATAAAATTTTCTTTCATCTTTGCACTGTCCATCTAACAAAAAAAAAATTTATGATGGTGGATAATTATTTGACTTTTAAAAGGATATGAAACTTTTCACATGTTTTTTGATCATTGCTTGAAAGACATAGTCGTATATTTGACACTCCATTTTATTAGAAGGTTTGAGTTTTTTAGAACCCCTGGCTTTCACATAATTCATGTTATCTAATCCTATGTAATATAGTTCTCCTTCAAACAGTTAACATTCAGTAGTAAAATACAGTAGTAAAAATGTGGGAAAGAAAGTAGACCACAATTAAGCAATGAGGCATGACAAGATGTGCATTTTCAGGCTATTAGCACTTGCCTCAAATGCACCAGGAGGAAGAAGTGGAAGTTGGAATTTTCCACTCAGGTGGGCATCAATGCTACCACCTATATCATACCACAGTACAAGGTGATATATGAAGAGTATGCAGAGGGAGTGAAACCACATGCAGCTTTCATCCTGTGGATTTATGTTCGGCAAAAAAGCTGTTCCCAGTCATGCATGGTCTCGGTCAGGTTAAACACCTGAAGAATAAAGTTATCCAATGAAAGTGGTCCAGTGTTGAGCTTTCAGTACATTGACTGAAAGACAGAGGATCATATGAACATCTCGTTTTCATATATTAACACACAAAGTTTTCTATTGATCACCCAATTTGGATACAAGTAAAAATAATTCTTTTCATTGGGAAGTAAAAAATAGCAAAGTTTCAAACGTTTCACCCTGTCAGAGCTCACATACAGTCTTTTTGGGGTGTGACCTCACTTTGTACAGCATACTGAGTTTGTCATAGATAAGTCAGATGATCATCTAGTCTGATTTTCCACCAGCTAAAGGGAAAGGACATCACATAACCAACTCTTCTTGTAACAAGACCTTACACTGGAGGTGACCAAGATGGTACCTTCAGAAAATATTTTAGAAAAGGATAAAATCCTTTGTGATACAATCTCTTTTAGAAAGTAGAAGCAACAAATAAACTATTTACTTATTGCAGGATAGTAACCAGAAGTAGGTGGGTGGAAAACTGGAATGAAGGTGGAGGAAACAGGATGCTGGGAGGTGCATTTGCTCACATGCCATGGCAGAAAAGTGATAAACTGCGTAAGCAAGCCTGAGCCTCAGGGAATTATCTCCAAGATTGTTTGGATTCTGTTGGGGTGGGGTTTTGAAGTGCTTTGTTGCTGTTTTTTGTTTGTTTATACATGAAATTAAAATGACAAATTTACGTCACTGACAGAACAGTGCTACAAGAAGGCAGGTAATGACAGATCATAAACTAAAACACTTCCCTCCCTCCTTCACAGTAACTGGTCTTTCCAAATTTGTGCCACTAAGGACGAAAGGGTTGTTCAGAAAGAAAATAAAGTAAAATAATAATGAAGGGAGCCTCTCAGCAACAACACAAGTACAGCTATTAAAAAGAAATCCTGATCTATTCCTGTCTCATACTGAAGGATCATGATGGTTTCCCAAAACTGACTTTTAAAAGGCCAACAATAAATAATAAACACAAATTTCCAAAGGAAACTCCAGTTTTATAACCATGCCTTACTTGCAAAGACTTCTTGAAAGCTTTTGACCTAACCTCTGGCACTTCCATGAAGACAGTATTTGTCACCCTGACAGCAAGGAGAATGATTTCCAGCCCCACAACTTACAGTAATAATGACACCCCTCTAATTTTCACCCCTAGAGACTCAGGACTGCCTATTCATGGACTGCTGAGTTTTGAACAGGCACAATAAAAAAATCCAGGAAGAGTTTTAACCTGTTCTGGGCCAAAATATTTTTGCTCTCCCAAAGAGGCAACTTAAGGTAAAAGGGGCTTAAGCATCCTTATCTCAAGGAAGGGATGATTTCTCCCCAGTCCCGCTCACCCCAATACACATTTTTCTCATGCAGGTGACTAAAAGCTGCAGCACAGAGGAAAGAATATCGTTCCCTTTCAGTCAGCAGCTAAAACTTTGGGGGAGAACATTAACAGCAGATTCTAAAAACATTTTCATTTCCTTTTGATGAATTTTTTAAAAGTGAGGGAGAAAATTATATATTTTGTGCATTTCCAAATCTGTCTGCAGGGAACATTTACCCTTAAATCAGGCCAAATGACTACATGTTTGTGTACAACCACAACCCTAGAGAAATGCAGAGGAATGCATCTTCCAGTATTAAAAGATACTACAGAGAGGGCAAAATAAAAAGCAAATTGTCTTTCATACTGCCTCCCTTCTCAATTTCTCCTTCATGCACCAACCTACCTAACATAAAGGACCGATAAAGTCAAACACTTGGTTCCCACAGACAAAACTAAGTACTTGCAAGAACTTCAAATCTTGTTTTACAAATAAATTGTTCAAAGTTTTGTAGTGTAAATTTTCACCTTTTTAAACAAGGCACACAAATATATCTCCAAGTATTTGTCAGAGCCAAATAAAGCAGCATTTCGACGTAAACCTTTTTTAAAACTAATTTCAAGTGATATGACACTGTTCCATGACACAAGGTTCAGTGACCTAACTACAAGTCAGACATCCTGATCTCACTTTATAAAAGAACAAGTGATATTTCTTCCTGTTAACTTCAGTTTCTCTGATTTGGAGGGAAAACACAGAAAACTGTTGCAAAACAGAAGACAAGAAAACATCACAAACTAGTACTAGAATCTTTCAACTTTATGATCTGCACACAAGTTCCACCTTGGGGCAATTGTTGGTGGTCTTTTTTAAATCATGACCATTAACAACAGTAAGTAGAACCAGAAAAAATAGCCCAGAACAAGTATATTCTTTTGACAAAAATATTATATTTTCACAGTAAAGAGGACCATGATTTTGGTAATTATGACATAAGTAATCTTAGACAACAAACTGATTTTATGCTAAAACTGTGTATCAGCACAGATTTGATTTACATACTAATCCAACAAATCACCTGATTATTTAATATTAAACACTTATATTTCCTTCTCTAGATGTTCTCCAAATGATAGTTACCAAAATGTAAATCTCTTTTGGTTCTGTAATTCGTTAGCATTCATTTAAAATGGAATCAAGCTTGTTATAAATTTCCAGTATTCGATCTCAATTAACAAGAGAGATGACTGTACCATAGTCACATAGGCACTTTCATTTCCAGTTTCCCCACACTGTGATCAGAAGAAAAGTGCCAGATCATAAAATTTAAGGTACTTTGAATGCCCAGTCTCAGCTCCTGAAACTTCGCTCCCTTGTACTTTGCAATTCATAGGTGACAAACAGACTGGAAGAATAAAGTTGCTTCAGTTCTCACTCTCTCTTTTCAATTTGCAACAAACACCCTGAATTCTGCCTCCAAATTTCCTCCAGCAACTTCCACTTTTGCTGCTTGTTTTACTAACTCAAGAAATGCCACTGGTACATACACCCTCAGCTCTTTCTTACCCTAATAGCCTGTTAATCCATAAAAACAGCAATGATGAGTTAGGATTCAATGTACTTTCTGGAAAGCTATCACCAAGTACCACGCCAAGCAAGAGCACTAAGGGGAAGTGGAAAAAGCAGAAAAGTGGAGAAAGCAGCATACCCAAATATATTTATCTTTAGGGACATAGTAGTTCATTACTTTTGGGCTGCGAAGATAATACGACGAGATACATTTAATGGCCTACTTATTGCTACCTTTAAACAAACTTTTTTTGGCAGAACTGGCTGCTTGGTCCCATAAGACCAAGCAAGATGAATTAAATGATCAGCAGCAAAAGCTAATGGGAAAACTAAGAAAGCCCTAAGCCCAGCTACAGCCCACATAATTTATATATATTCAACAGCTAATGGTTTTATTTTTTGTTATTATGTAGATTTCAATGCATTTTCCTCTTAGCCACTGGAAAAAAAATTCAGGGACTAATCACCGGCCTTCTAGAGGACACACTTTTTTGAGTACTTGACAGCACATTTTCTTTCCTCCTGGTTACTGTTACCTACCCTCCTTCTCCCTAACATTTCAAAGAAAACCACCAGCAGTGTTGTTATTTGTTTACTGGCTCTCAGTCTGCTCTGGCTGACCGTGTAAATCCCTACTGACTTAATTGGTCTTTTCAAATCGACTGTGGCAGAGATCACACAGTAGGTGTTATAATACTCAGATTTCCAGTTATCCTCCCTACCCAATTTCTCTCAATCCCTTGGGAGCAAGATCTCATTTACTTCTCTTTGAGTGTCACACTTTTACACTTACTCTGTTTTTTGGTGGTTTTTTTTTTTAATTTTAAAGGCGTTCAGCATTCCTCATAGACAAGCAAGGTTTTGTTTACTTAGCAAAAAATTCTGTATCTTATTCTAACTGCCACCCACTCTGTCAATTTGGCTTAGAGAAAGAGAGAGAAGATCCATGAACAAATATTGGGATAGGTGCACATGCCTGGTCATCCCTCAAAACAAGTATCCATGTCAAGGTCTTTTTTTAAGCTCATGCTAAGGGGTCTCTTCCACAGTGAGCTTTGTTACTCTCCCTTGCTTGCACCAAAATACTACAAACTAATTCAAACTCAGGTATTAAACCAAGCATGCTACAAACTGGAAGCACAAGTACACAAGGCCTATGTGTTTTGAAAAGTTATTTGGCAAACCTGGAAACAGACAACAATGCCCAACCTTAGACTGAGACTTAGGATCGAGATGCAGAAATCAGAATGAGGATGTTAAACAATGACAAGAGAACCAAGCACCAGCCATAAAATAAGAAAAAGTTACAGTAAGGCAACACGAGTGGCTCCCAAGATTATTTAAATTCCATGGAATATAAACTATCCCAGCCAGGTTCATAATATCTGGTCCAAAGGCTTGCTCCTGCTGAGATGTGCCACTCCCACTCAGGCAAAAACCCACCCTTCAAGGATGAGGTGGCTTCCCAAGTGGCTGATTAAGGGCGAACTTGCTCAGGACTTTGAGAACTACCCAAAACAAATTCAGAGCACAGACCAGCAGCACCACTGTACTGCTTCACAGAGGAAGAGGAGACCACTTCCAAGAGTGAGGTGGCACACCATAAAGCAGCTCCACTTTGAAATTAAACAAGACTGAATTTAGAATTCAGCACCTGTTGTGAACAGACTTCCTGGCAATATTTTCTTGTAAACAGCTAGCACAGTAAAAAGGGAATCCCAGATGACTGTTCTGCCCCTTTTCCTACTGCAAAGACACAATTAAGAGGTAACAAAGGAGTATACAAACATTTGCCTGATTTTAGAATAATATTTACAATGTTTGTGCTAGAAATAATTAAATCAGATAAGAATATTTATCTTTGAAATATCTAAAATAAAAAAGTGATAATAAAAAAAAAACCAAATAAACCTAAGCCATTCAACATCCATTAAGGTAAAATAAAGTAAATAAATTCAGCCAATTGGTTATTTCCATATGGTTGGATTTCTTTAAATAGTAATGAAATCATTGCTAAAAAATCCATTGTTATTAAAATAAAAAAGTTGGCTCAGCCTACCAAAATTAGATTTGTAAGTTGCTGGTCATTCCCATAATTAAATCTGTGTCACAAATTTGCAAGAAAAATGGACACTATGACTAATGCATTTACTTGCTGCACTAGTGCTGTCAGGCTGTGTAAATCATTATGCCTGCTAAAGCAGACTAGATAAGAATTCCATACATTTTCATTAACTGACTAAGCTTTGTGTATATGTGAGAAGCTAACATTCCTATTCTCTGCTTGCTTTAGCTTTCATTTGGAAGACAAGGTAAATAAAAACACTAGCCTTGATCTGATTAGCCATGTGGCAGCTCCAAAAGTGAGGTTTTTTAACAATATGAATCAGCTCTATCCTCTCTGAAAGACAGTAAGATAAAAGAACAAACCCACATATACTTAGTTTGGACAAAGGAGATTAATGAAATGATGGGCACCTGAAACGGGTTTCTCCCTTCAGACTGAGTTAATGTAGGCTGGACACATACCTTATTTCATCTAATGTATTTCAACAGAGAAAGCAAAGCTAACCCAAGACAGCACTGGAGGAAGTTTCAACCAACACTTTGATTTTTCAGCTGCCCTTTGTGCTGTTTGCTCAGGAGTGCAATGGTCACCAGAGCAAGTCCCCCAAATCCTCTCTTTTCCTCTTGATTTCCTGTCACCACAGACCTTTAGATCTTGGTTACAGTTCTTTGCTTAAGGTCAAACTGATGGCTGTTCCTTTCATACTTACTGTTCGTAACCTCAAGGCACCAAAGAATCAGATAACACCGACTCACATCACAAGCTGGATATTCTCATAGATTTCCAAGCCCGCTGTCTCAAGGAAAAAGGAGATTAACGACAGGTAGAAAGAGATTAGACAAGACTAGTCTAGTCTAGTAGTGCAGAGCAGTTTGTGAGGACATACTGTTCTGGACTTTAGGTCCTCTCCTTCCTCCATGCCCCTGGCATCGTATTGTCACTACAAAGTGAGAGTAGCTCCCAACCAAGCAAGCATCTCCAATGCAAGAACAGCCTCAATGACAGGTTATGCCTTGGTGAACAAAGTCACAGTTGCTGCCACTCAGGCAAACACCACGGAACAACCATCAGCACAGCATATTTTGCAGTCTCCTGCCTATTGCTCTATGGTTTGGACAATAACAAACATTTGTTTTTATCTTTTAGAAGCAGAATAGAAATGCTTAGGAAGCATGATAATGCACACAATGTTAAGAATCTCAGCAGACTTATACTTAACATCCCAGGTAATTTCTTTAGCTTTTAGGTGCAAAAGCATCCTCTCCTACAAATGGAAGCAGTTACCTCAGTGCTCTCTATCTCAGCAGATCTAAGCACGCATTTGTGTGCAACCTTGTGACAACCAGCCAGCCAGTATTAGTAAAACTCTATCAGATTTTATTAAAACATCATTAAGAGGAAAAGCTGAAATCACTTATTATGTTACACAATTATTGTAAACCAAACTGTTTAAACGAGGGGAGGAGATAATGATATTAACTACCCAACTCCAAGCAATCCTCTGTGGTATGAGTCTAAATATTCTCTTGGCTGAAATTTATGTAAATTGAATTCATCTATCGTTAGTTATTACTAATCTAGCTATATAAAAACACTTTTCTGTAACAATTAGTTCATTCAAACACTGTGTTTTAATTAGACCTGGGACATTATTAAGCTAAGTCAATAAAATAAATATGTACAGTATCATTCCATGCATTGTTTTGTCTGCATATTTATATGAATATGGGCTTTGGTGGAGTTTAAAAGGAATTAATTTAGGGTTGGTTGGTAGTTTTTGTAAATCTCTGTACTGGTGAAAACACCTCCAGATGCTTAATCTAAGTGTATTTCTGCTCATTAAGACATATTTGGCATTTCTACATTTTGCATATCACAATGTGTTCCATTTCATCTGAATAAGTTCATCCCAGTATAATTCTAACATTATGCTGAGTCTTTTCCTGCAGACATTTTGTTCTACAACTTATTTCAATTTAACTTCTCGAAGACCATTTCCTACTCTTAAGGGGAAAAAAAAGGGGGGCAGGGGGTGCAGGAGGAGTAAACAGCATAGCACATCTTTCAGCCCCTTTAAATCAGCCTGTTTCACACTGTCATACACAGGCACTGCCCCACAGGGCATAGTCTGAAAACAGACAACACACTATCCTGGCTTTGTCAGGGCTGCCCCCAAGTGCAGCAACCTGTCTGTGTGCTACACATTGTAAACAGGAACATAAGAAATATTTCAGCCTTGCCAGGATCACAGCCTTCCAAATTATCTCCAGGACACGTGTAACTGTCAGGGTATGGTCACAAACCTGTATAACTGCATCTAAGCCTATCCACATGCTGCTCATCATCAGACACTGGTTGAAAAAATGCAAATGTGATTTAGATTCATCACGAATTACAGATGTAAGAAATAAGGGTTTGGCTACAGGTGGTGAACCTAAGTTAGGTACCAATATAAACTGATGGATTTTCAACACCACCACCACAACTAGGACTTTCTGTTATCTCCTCAGAAACAGGCCAATTATTTTTACATTTTATAGAACACTTTTGACTGCAAACCAGTGTGTGTGTATGTACATACACAGGCACACACACAAATATATTTTTAATGCTTTGCCAGTTTTTCAACAGAAAACTTACTTTGTAAGTGACCACATGCTAGTGTTCCACATCTGGAGCCACTCAATTAAAGGCATTGTAGACCAACAGCACTGTGAAACTGATAAACAACTCTGACTACTTATTACAGTCTCATTGCATTTTCAGTCATAAGGTTTATCCTTTCGTAGTTGAAAAAGTTTCTAAGAACAAAGCTTTCAGTAAACATATTTGTGATCTGTTTTCTGTCATAAATACATATTCCCTACATAACCATGATTTCAAACTAGAATACCACAACAAGCATTTAAGTGTGCAGACATATTTGTAACTTAATGGTGGCCAGTGTCTGTACAATTTTATTTTTAAAAAATCAGTAACTACAAAAAGATCAGCCGGTACTGTGGTTTCATTCTATCTGATATTTCATATTTTTGAAAAGTCTTGCCTGGAAATTTTTTTAAGAAGAATGTTTACTGTAATGCTGCTCCAGGATTTCCAAAAATATATGAAGTGAATGAAAAGTGAAGTGAGGTAATTACATGTAAGCAGAACTTTCCAATAATCGTGAACTAAGATCAAAATCAGAAGTATTGCATGAACACATGAACTAGCTCAGCTTCTTTCACTGAGATTTCTTCAAAGAGCTAAAAACAGGTACTTGAAATTAAAAACCTATCTCTGTTGCTTTACTAGGAGCCAGTACTGTAGTCAGATGCAGTGCAGCCTAAATTCTTTTTTTTAAGTCAAAAGACATCTCCTAATGTCAGCTGAACTGAGCCTTTGGGTATTCCCGCAAACCTCTTGAACTGAAAGCCAAGGACAGCAGAGAAACTGGAGCTCATGCCAAGCAACGAGGGAAAATATCACGCACACACACAGACTCAAGAGCTGCTCCAACACTGGGATTCCACAGTCTGAGGCAGAAAAAGCCTTCTTCCCACTGGAGGAGGAGATTATAGGTGACAAAAAGGACAAGTACTTGGGAATTGATATTTTAAAAATGTGAATGGTCACCTATACAAAAAAAAACTTACATCCACCCTCCTAACTTTAACCTGGTTCCTCAAAAAAGCAGCAGCACAATAACTTCAAAATACCACGTGACTTTCTCTCTTGGCAGTACAGCTTTTCATACTTAAAATCCTAAATGCCAGCTTTTTATAAAAAAAAAAAAAATAGTTATTTTGTACTTGCAGTTTTGATTTTAATTTCCTAATTTGAATTCTTTTGTCATTATTCATTTTATACATCACAATCCTCCTTCTGGGGACACAAGACTGGAATCCCAAACAGACACTTCTAAACGTGTAAATTTTAGTAAATAAGAACAAATTCAATTATTAGCTGCCTAAATAAATTAAAAAATCAGTCATAGTAGCTTGCCAACATATAAAAAAATTTTTTATTTAATATTCATGAGTATCTCTCTAAACAACACATCAATAAAAGAAATCTATTCTTTCTTTCTTCATAGATACATTTAGTGTTCTTTACAATGTCCTTCCTAAATGTTTGTAGACCATGAGGACCGCAAATACTGCTTTTGCTTTTTAAAGGAACAGTTATATTTCCAGCTGGATTGATTGCTTTCCCATATCCAGCTATTTTAGTGTGTTCCTCAGAGACACTGAGTAGCTCCACTGACAGTAAAATATGCTAAACAAATGACAAGTCACTGAGTAAATTAGCATCTACTCTCTGATCAGCTGGGTCATGTTTTCTTTTCAAAATCCATGGCCTCTTGATAGAAAATAATGAGTATTTGATGGGCCTTATTAGAAAAATCAATATATTGATGCCCATGTCTGAAACATCTGCATAATAATAGATACTGTTAACCCATTAAGGAGAAAATTAAGATGTGTTTACACATTATTAATTTACCATGAGCAGAGACAATTTATTCACTACTTTTCTCAAGAAAAGAAATTGTAATATCTGTATTTAATGGCATGGTGACATAAACTGAAAGATGTTTCAAATTTTTTTTGCCATTTGAATGGTAGAATTCCACCAACAACCATGTGAGAAAAATACAAACATACCAATAATACTGTTAAAAATAAGACTATTAAAGCACTTCTGTAAATACTGTATTACTTACCAAAAAACTTCCAAAAGCGGAATTAAATATAGCAGCTGCCTGAAGAATAAAAAAAAAAAAGATAAATATCACCAATGGTAAAATAGCTACAGTACAAGAACAAAATGTTATTCCCCAGCCCAACAAGCTATCAGATTCTCCAAATACACACACACAGAGACCATTAGGCAGTTAGCCACTGCTTAAAAAATTGCCAGTGGCCTGTAACTTATGAAGACTGATAGGTTCTAGTTTATGCATTCATAAATAATGTGCTGAAATGGACAAAAGCAGGAGGAGAAGAAAATCCTTGCCGACAGACTGAAGAGAAATACCCACAAGAACTAAGATATTACAGAGAATCTTGGTCTCACTGCTTTTGCTCTAATTTGCCAGGAACATTTTTATATATTGACATATTAATTGAAATGAGCATAATCTGATTTAACTAAAATGCTGCATTTTCATACACTTTTAACAATCTTAATGAGGCAAACAAACTAATTTAATAGTTCATCATGAAAGTATTCACAGAGATAGAGAAGTTTTTGTACTTTGACCGACAAATTTAAAATAGAAAAACCAAAAAACCCAACAAAAAAACCCACAACCACAATGACCCCATATTTCTGAGGCCAAAATGTCACTACTTTTTAACACCATAGTCTTTTAAAATAAGAAAATAAACAATTTTGATACTGACTTTATAAGTGTTTGTGCTTACCTAAATATCCAGGAAATATATGGTAGCAGTATTATTTCTTAATATGAATTCATTAAATTCCAGGAAGTTAAAACTTGAGTCTTGCATAGCTTTCCCCAATTACCAAGAAAGAACAGAAACTCTTGTATGGCAGCCAGTCTGATGATGAAAAGCCACATAGCAAAGATAAGAGGAAAGGGAGGAGGGAAATGTACCATTTACGTGCCGACTTAGAGCAGAGTCAAACTAATCACCCTGGACACTTCCAGCCACAGATTAATAACAAGTGGATGCTAGTGAGTTTAGCAAGTTTGAATAAAGTCCAAAATCAGGGTAGGAGCCGTAGCTGAACCTGCCTTCTGCTCCATAAGAGGATGCAATGAAAATGAATGGGTAATGAGATCCTTGGCTCTAGAGAGCTTAGCTTTCTTATTCAAGTTCATAATTAATTCAAAGCTTTGATAATTTCATTAGATTCCTCCTCTGCTGGCCCTATCAATAAAAGATGGCACTGGACCACGGCTCCTCAGTGGCCCAAATACAAAAACAAATGCAGACTGGGAAACCTTTGCTGACTTGCTTACTGACAGGGACAATGGCATATGGCACCCCATGTTGCGGAGGGAGCATCTGAATAGGTACAGCTAAATAAAACATCATAGCTGACAGTTGTAAACTACAGCAACATATTTTAACACTTCTTTCTCATCAGCATTTCTTTTTTGAACATAAAAAAAAGAGGCACAAGTCCAAACAGCTTCTCTTGCCAGAGATCATAGCTTTAAGGAAGAGTGAGTAGTTTAAACAACAATTCTTCAACAAGTGTGAATTAAATCAGGATTTTCTACCTGTATTTGAAGCTGTGCAGCTGATACTTTCATGTAGCAAGGCAGAGACACATTACAATCATCCACACAAACCTAGAGCATGGCTACCAATCCTGATTTGAGATACATCTAGAGAGATGACATTTTTTACTTAAAACAGGCTGCGATTCCACTTCCAGGAGAAATTCTGTACCTGGAAAGGTGTTAAGGAGAGATACTAGATGGTTCTACAGTGGTGATACTAGATGGTGATATTTTGGCCATCATCAACCTTTTTCTTTCTTCCTTCCTGATCCATCTAGAATATTTCTGGAATTTTTAAGTATTCTCAAGCATGTAACACATACTAAGACAACAACCTTGGACAAATTTTATGCTTCAGTTATTCAGCCTGTCATGTGCAAAAGTTCATGACTGGTTCGGGGGTAAACTAGTTTGCAATTTCTAATTCCTTTTTTCTAAAGTGTCAGAAATTATCCATAGCAGATGATTAAGTGCTCATTACAGGCAAAAGAAAAGAAAAAAAAAATCAGGAAGACTTCAAAATTAGCTATAGCCATTTATTTGGCTCAGTGAGGGAGGACTTACACATGTCATTTACTCAATCTGCAGTTCTCTTTATGAACATTTCCCCTGCAAAATAAACTTAGAAGTAAATTTTTCTCATAATCACAAACCTGGGGCTTATATCTGTGATTCTGGTTCAGCTTAAACAAACTGGTAGTAAACTGAATCAACTGCTCCAATTTGTAATTAAACATACCTAGTAGCATGACCCTGTAGAATTTAAACACTTTTGTGCTTCCAACTCCCTTCTATCAAGAGGGATACATACCTCACAGGGCATTGTCAAAATTAATTCACTCCTTAAAAAGCACTCTAAAATCCTTAGAGGGATGATACAAGTAAACATTAATGCTGACACATGATACAGCCAAGCTCTTAATTTTCTATTTGAAACATTTATTAGTCACTATTATTGTATAACTTTTTTTTTAGTGTTTGCTCTTTTTGTGCTTCAACAGATATCAGGTTATCTGCAGTCTGCTTAAATGAAACATGAAAACATTTACATGTCTTTAGAATACTCCAAGTTCAGATTTGCATATGTTTGCAAACCATTTACTGCAATTACCGCTAATAAGAGGGAGAGTTCTTTACAAAATCAATAGCAAGATCCTTTCAAAAGGTAAATGCACAGCCACGTATTGAAATGTAAGGTCAGATCGCATTCAAAAGCAGCAGTACTAATAACTCGACAAATTATTCAAGCTTTTATCAACTCAGAGGCGTGGTTGGGAGTCAGTGCCAGTATTCCTAACAGGGCAAGTGCAGAAGAGCATGTACAGCCCCACTTGAGCTTACAGTAGTACACAGCTAGCTCCACTAAACAACAAACTTACTTATCATTAGGCAGGTACAATTTCAGTCAACTCTGTTTTCTCAAGCCCAGTGCCACCCACACATTCTCATGGTGCCTATTTCCAGAAAGGACTGGCTGTCACTTCCTGGAGCACTTCCAAGTAGGAAGTGACCAGGCCACCTATGAAGGACACTTATCTGGCAGTACTTGGCAGCAACTTTCCTTCTCTCACACCCAAGTCTAACACAAAGCTTCAGCCCTCTCGCTCATCTTATCCTGGAATGCATATGTATGGAAAACACTGTTAAGATTTGTAACAGTGACAGCAAAAAGATCCAAGACGGTCCCCACAGCAACAACGGTCAGGAAGAGATGAAAAAAAGGCAAAGCCACAACCAAGAGGCTGAGCACTTCCCCTCAGCTGTGTACCCAAATGCAGCAGAAGTACACACATGTGACTGGACAGCAAATCAAACAAGCATGTCTAGGTTTTGATAGCATTAAATACAGAATACATTCTGAAATCTGTTTCTTTGCCTTTTATTTTAGTATCAAACTAAAGTATCTTGGAATTTATTAGACTAGAATATCTTTTGATAATAATGCAGCCTGACTACTTTAAAGAAAATATACACTGGCAGCATTTGGAATACCTGGGTCAAACCCCAACATTTTATCATTATCAGCAGGATTCGAATGAAATTGTTGAGTTGATACTCAACTGGAATTTCCTCTGCTGCAGAGTATAGAGAAACAACAGTGCCTCCCTCATAGCTTTGTATGTGGACCATATTAAAAGAAGTAAAAGACTTTTTTGCCAATATGTATATATTGTTTTACCACTAAAACATTTGGTTCTAGAGTGTCACCTGGCAGCCTTTAGGGAGACAACTGTCCCTACACTTCCCCCCAGGAACCCCATGGTTGGGGGAGCACATGCTATGGACAGTATGGTCTATCTGGCCCTGAATGGTCCCTGCTCTGTGGAAAGGTTATTTCAGGGCCAAGGCCAAAGAGGCAGAGTAATGAAGCTAATTATTGTAAAATTTAATGCAACTACTTCTCATATTTGACAGGGAGAAGAAAGAAAGGCAAGAAAGAAAGGCAAGAAAGAAAGGCAAGAAAGAAAGGCAAGAAAGAAAGGCAAGAAAGAAAGGCAAGAAAGAAAGGCAAGAAAGAAAGGCAAGAAAGAAAGGCAAGAAAGAAAGGCAAGAAAGAAAGGCAAGAAAGAAAGGCAAGAAAGAAAGGCAAGAAAGAAAGGCAAGAAAGAAAGGCAAGAAAGAAAGGCAAGAAAGAAAGGCAAGAAAGAAAGGCAAGAAAGAAAAGCAAGAAAGAAAAGCAAAAACAAACCTAAGAAAATGATGGAAATGGTTTGACTGAACAGTACAGAAACAGAAATTTTATCTACCCAAAGAGATCAGTGTAGTTCAAGAAGGTGGAAGAAGAAGGCAGGACATCAGCAGTAGCTTGAATGAGTTGGCAGAGTCCCTTTAAACAACTCCTTCAATCTCCTATTTAAAAATAAAATCTCATGTGAGTGTTACCACAGCTCATGTCTTAACTGCTGTTTCCAATAATAAGATGTTACAGCTCTGTAGAAAGCTATTTGCCACAGCACTGTTACTGCAAACAGAATATAAATATACCTAATAAGGTTTAATCTGTGTTGCTGTTCATAACTATTCATCTGAGTTCAGACAGGGAAATATATATATATATATTCAAGTTCCTGGTTTCGAGTACTAAATTGAATCAGGTGTCCTCTTCTCTTAAGAAAATTAAGTTGCTTTTGTGCAAGAGTGTTTTAATGAGAACAGAGCCTGCCGACATTGATAAATGGGAATGACACCAGAGAGAGCATGTAAGCAGGACAATATGTGCATGTTACAGTCTTACAGGCTATTTTTCACTGACTATCCTGAATGACTTCGCTGTTTCTTAAGGGGCCTATTAATCTCAAATTTAGTTATTACACAACGTTTATTTGAACATATATTCTGTGGATGATGACAGTTAATAAAGGAAATCTTTTACAAGCTGTATTTTTACATATTGTTCCAACTGCAGCTCCCAGTCATTCCACTGTATTGATGGAATAACCTAGTTATGATGCAGCTTTAAAAAAGGCACATATATTCAGATTCCTTTCTAAGCATATGGGGACTCTTAAATAACTGTTAAAATGCATATAAAAATCCTGCTACAGCATGGCAAAAATGAAAGAGGCAGTGTTAACTGCTCAACAAAATCTCTAGCTGCCCAATTGTCCCCTCAAAGGCGAAGCACATGCCTTTTTAACAATCCAACATCATCTTTGAGAAACAAATAGGGTCTAGTTTTGACTCTTGGAGATGTATATACGCTCCTTATTGAATTCAGCAGAAGTTGAAGTATGCATCTTACACATGAATCTGGACCATGTGTATATGTGATAGGGCACCTCAACAATGGTATTTCATTTAAAACAAATCAAACCAAACCAAAAAAGAAAAAAACCACAAACCCACCAAAAATCCCCAAACCAACAACCAATCACACACATCCCAAACCAAAACCACAAAAAAACAATCCCTCCAAAACCCAACAAAACCAAGAAAAACCCCACAAACCAACCAAAAACTCCCAGATTTTGATAACAAATGAATTTTGACTCCAAATAAATTTTATAAAAAAAAAAATGTAAGCTGATGTTCAGAAAGTCTCTTATAAAAATATTGACTTATTTTAGCGACATACAAATGTAAATAACCTTATCCTCTTAAAAAACAAAATCATGACAAAATCCACACCACACACACAAAAAACCTACACCCACCAACCAACGAACTTCCAAAACACCAACAAAAAAAATGACCAAAGCATGGAGGGGATTATGATTTTATCCATTACCATGTCACCCGTGGCCCAACACAATTTGTTGACTGGGAAAAAGATATCACCTAATTCCCAACTCACCTCTAGAGCTGTGCTGACAAAACGAAAACATTTCGGTTATTGAACATGGTTGAAATACAATCAGTTTTATGGAAATGGCACAGAAAAGGCACCAGAAGATAAAAACAGAATAACTAATACATTGTTTGCATTTCAGCAGGGGAACATCATCCAGAGAATGATGCCTTCTAAAAAGCTCGTTGAGCCACCCAAAGCTGCGCACGCTACGGATTTGTTCCGGGCTGGCAGATGTTGCCATGGCCTGAGTAGAAGTTCACACTGCTTCAGCCAGGAACAGAATTCTGACACAAGCAGTGCATGGAAACAAGCTGGGGCCTCCACTGGCAGAGAGTTATTGCCTCCTACGCCTTACTAGCCAAGTTCTTTCTGTTGAAAATCAGCCTTTCACTACCCCATTTTTGTAGTTCCTCATACCCGTCACTGCCTGTGGGTAATAATATTCATAAATACAAAAACATCTATCGAGGGGATGTCAAAAGGAAAGCTTTTTGAACACACTTATTTAGTTTATTTAGTGGTGCTTTCCATTGAAGGATTTCTCTGTTTCAGCGACAGTGTCAGCAGTATTGAGACAGAGAAAGAAAACTACCCTGGCTTGCCTTCCTTTGGTCAGAAATGGTACCTTCTCTCTACTGAGAGCAACTGGAATAACTCCAGGGAATTCTGGAGTGTCAGCATGATATTTCTCACTCAGAGGCAGTAGGAGATGAAGACTAAGAACTAGGAAAGTATACACATTCATTTTTTTTTCCAGAGAGTAAAACTAGAATGCAAACATTTGCTAACAATTCAAATGGAAAAGATGAGTCATTCAGATCTCAGGAACATTTATGTGTCGCTACAAATTTCCACCAATACTAATATAGAGATTAGTAACAGAAAATGCATGTTGAACAAAGGTTGGAAAGCAACACTTTGTTGCTTTGTATGGCTGGATCATTTTACTTGAAATTACTTATATAACTGAGCTGAATGAAAACAAAAGTCTTTGTTATCGGTATCAGAAAGATCACAAGAAAGAAGCCAAGAAGAAAGAACCTCTTAAGTGTTGGAATGTCCATTTTCACATTGAAAGAGCCAAGATTTGGTCTCAGGTACAGAAGAGACGAGGTGATTCATGGGACATAATGCACTGTGCCTTACTAGCCCAGATCACCAGCTGTTCAGTGCTGTTGCTTTTGTTCATAGCTTCTTTGCTTTATCCTAAATGGCACAGATCTACCCATACCAGACGCTTATGTGGCTGTGTAGCATACAAAACTTGTGCAATGCTCAAAAGACTTCGCAGGGGTAAAGGCCTATGTAGGCTGTATTTGGAAACACAAACGTAGGCAACACACGTTCTGCAAACTCTCATTTATTCCTTCAGGATGCCAAGGGGAAAAGAGATTACTTTTTTCAATCAACCACGGTCCATTTCCTTTTGATGATGAGAAGGGCTGTAAGCAGAGACAGCCACCAATACTCTCACCTTGTCCTTGTGTGACAGTCCTTCACCAGCCATACCCCAAGCCCAGCAGTACCCTGAAGCTGATGTTCCTGTCCCCCCATCCAGTTGCAGTACAAAAACACAAAGTCACACTCACAAGACACAGTGCCTTCCACTGTTGGTTCCAACATCACACACCCCAATAGGCCAGCAACCTGAGCATCTACAGTGCACTTTTGAATACCAGCATGAATAAACAGAGTCAGTTCCTCTTTTTTCTCCTCTACTTAAAAATTATAAATGCAAACATTAAGATTAGTGCCCAGTGCCAGCGTAAACATTCTCACAAGCAGCAATTTAAAGCTGGCAGACTTGATACAACACATGCTTTCTCATACCAGTCCATATGCACATAAAAACCATGCTCCAGCATCTGACCTACTCCTCCACGGAATTCATATGGTTCTGACATGCCAGAAATCTCTCAGCTCCTGGGAAGGCATACAGCCAAAATTTTTGTATTTTTCCCCAAATGTGAAGTCCATTTCCACCATTTTCCTAAACAGGGGAAAACAAGGTAAATTCCCCCTTCTACCTACATATTCTAAAGTACAAGCCTCAGCAAGCCATACATTTGGGTTGTGGAACGTGATTAGAGGACAAAAAGGAAAGAATCTAACCAGACACTGACACTTTTGTAGGAAAACTACCCACAAACCTCACGGACATCATGCATTTCTCAGAGACTCCAGGTTTATTACCTCAGCAGTGAAGACACTGGCTCTTGCACCAGAACAAATGGACTGCTGAACAATGATTTAATAAAGGAGGCTCAGCTGAAAGGTGCTATACAAGTACTGCCAACTTGTTCCTCTCTTATGGTCAAACACTTCATAACTGTAAGTGACTTTCTCTCTAAAAATAAAAAAAAAATAAAAAAATTACTGTGGAAGGTATCCTCAAAAGGATACAGAGCAATAACAACCTCCCAAACATACTTTTATTTAAGTTCACATTTTCTGAGATCTTAAGCTGTGATAAAAACACTTAAAGGTCTTGTCCCCTGATTCTCCTGGAGACACATCATCCATAACATGATTAGAGGTCTAGTTAAACAATGCATCCCACAACTCCAAAGAGTATTACTTCCCTGTTGAAGTGAAATGAAAGCACAAGGCCACTTTTTAAAAGGTGCCCTTTGCATTAACTGTAAGGCTGTGCCTGCACCAGTATTTTTCTATAAATATCCCACTGTCATATTGCTTTCTGGGCAGTTAGTAGCAGAACCAGACATTTTAACTGCTCTGCCATCAAAACCAGCTCAGAGTAGCATTGTTATGAAAGTCACTGTCACAACTGCCACTGGTAACATCTTCACCATTTGTTGTTCAATGCCAGGAGATGGGAAGTATAACAGTAGTGCAAGCCAGGTGCGTGGGAAGCCTAGCTCAAGCATTTGTAAAATAAAAATTAGCTCTGGAGCTCATGTCAGAATCACAGGTCACAGTGAAAAGATAAGGAGATTTTATCTCATCAACACATCTCTGTCCATATCTCAAAGAAGAACAATTTCTTTTTTCCTTTTTTTTTAATCTCTTTTTTTTTTTTAACCTAGCCCAAAGATCAGGCTTTACATTAAGCCAGTATTATATGGTACTGGAAATTCCCTTTTTAGGAGCCCAGGCAAATCTCTACACGCTGCAATATTGTGGCAGAGGTAGAAAGAGGAGTGAAAGAAAAGTTATACACTATATGAAAGAGACCAGCATAACAGCCACTGCCTGAAGGTGAAAAAGGAACAATTTTGATGCAACTGCATTCTTTTAAATGCTGCTCACTTACTTTCATCCTCTATATTAGCAATTCATATAACCGGAACTTACACATACACAGTGAGAAAGTGCCTAAATGTGCATCTTTACATATTACATATCCCTAAAATATGCCTAAGGAATTCAGCAGTGGATGAGTAACAACTGAAGGTCCAAGCTTTCTTCCTCTGAAAACAAATTAATTACAATGTCAGTATTTACCACCACACTTCTTTTGAAACATGCCCCAAACATCTCTAAATTCTAATCAGTTAGTTGTCCCCATTTTCCAAGTGGATCCCCAAAGGGGGTAGGATGGAGGAGGCTAGTCCTCTATACAGTGCAAGGATTAATGCCAATCAAGTCTAGGGACTTGGTTTCACAGCTATTTGGCCATCTGCAGGAGTACATCATGAACTACAAAAATGCTGAAACTGTTCTCTGGAATTTTTATTCATATATGTATATATTTATTATGTAAACAAATATATAAAATATATAGCAACTCAAGCTACTTTTATTACTTCCTTGAAGTAATTTACTTTATTCTAATGGGGCAGAATGCCATATAGCCTTTACTTCTCTAAAGAAAAGGTGGAGAGAAAACATTAAAACCTATAGGTTTCACGTGCAGAATTCTATTCACGCTCACCAAAAGCTGTGCTGGCTGTTAGACCACAAAATGCACAAGCTTATTAGCTTATTTTACCACCAAAAGTCACAAACGTGCTGTTCACGTCAACCGTGTACTTTGTGGCACTGTACACTGACCTTTTCATTGGCATCCATAGCTGGCTGGAAATTGGAATACCCAGCATAAGGGATATCCCAGTATTGAAACATCTGCTTTAAACCTAAGTTGTCCCTGCCTCTAGAATCACCACTTTTCACCTCATATTTGAAATTTTCTTTTTTAACCATTTCATCTTGGTATTTTGCTGCTTTCAGCTGAATTTCCCCCATGCCTTGCAGAAGATGTGATTGTTGCCACACAAAGCTTTTCAGCTGGTCCACAATGCAGCACTGTTATTAAACTCTTACAATGCATTGAGAAGATACAGCCAGGGAGCACCTAAGTTACACTGAAAACTGTGGACTGAGTGAAAGTGATTTGTTTGCAAAACTGACCCAGGTTAACCTGACCTGAAACAAAATGTTTACATATAGATTTTCCTGAGAGAAAGTGGAAACACTTCTACAAATTGCATATTCAGGGGGAATAAAAAAAAAGAAAATGGAAGCTTTCCCGATTTGAAATAGTTTGTAGCCCAAGTTTCCCACTCCTAGAGCAGTTACTAAAGAAAATGTGCAGATATACTAAGTGAAAGAAAAATAAAAATGAAATTTTTGAAAAAGCACTCCTTCAACAAGAAAGCACTTACTTTATAACAATGCACCTGTTTTCCAGCATTTTGTGGTTCAAACTATCTTCTCACCTTACTGATAAACTGTCAAGATAAGGACAACATGTTCAGATTTGCCCACAAAGAACTTCAAGGAGAACTTGACAAAGAAATCAATAATTTTGTTTGAAGTACAAAGGCTCCAGCAGAACGCAGACACTGCTGCTACCCGTGCTGTGATGGTTATTCACCATGGGCACCCAACAAGGCAAGGGTTATAGAAGCAAAGTTGTCTCTGCCATGCCCAGAACATCTTGTATCTGCACAGTCAGACCAAATTAAGTGTGCAGAAGCAATCAAGACCCAGAGTTGTTTTCACCACGTAGTACTTCAGTAACATAAGATGCCCTATGATACAGAAGTGGACAATACTGTGTAAGAAGTGCATTCACGACTGCCAGGTCAAAAGTGTGAGAGATGCCAAATTTGCTGCACAGCAGGAGGTACTGATGCCAAGAGAGACATACCTTCTTAATAGCAACACAGAGTAGCAATAATGTGAACACGAGGGTAAGGAGCAGAACTGGGATATGCAAACATGGGAAGAGCAGAAAAAAATCACCTCAAACACTAGAAGCAATCAGAAATCACATCTCCAACAAAAAGCAAGTACCAGCTAATACACAAGCACATCACCTATCAAACAACTTTATATCTGACACATTAGCTGCATTTTGTAAAAACAGGTCTCACTTTAAAAAGTTTAATTTAGGTTAACAGCAATTTCTTTGACTAGTCTGTGATCAGTACTTTGGGGAGTAAAATAGACAAATAAGCATGTTACAAATCACGTCTGGCTGGTATTTCGAGTCAAGTTTTGCCACTAATAGAAGCTTGATAAAAGGCAGAGAAAGACTCAGTATATCAGGTCATATCATCATCAAAAAGAAAAAAAAACAACCCAGCAAACATCAAAAACCCCCATACCTGTTTATGGAACAGATTTTCATCTCTCACATACATTCATTCTAAAACCCAGTCTCTGTTTAGCCAATTCTACTGCAGGAAAGACCTCAGAAAAATATCACAATGTCGCCATCATCTCGTTGAATCAAAGTTCAATTTGCTCTAACACCATAACAAATATATTCTTGTAATCTGTATCTCTCTTGTAGAAGTATCAACAAAATTCAGAGTGATATACTTATCTACAATATATAAAAGAATCATATCACCGCTATAAGCTGTAGTGTAGCAATATAGTGGCAGAGCATGAAACAGTAATCAAAGTGCTGAAAAATACACCATTGTCAGCATTGTACACTGGTACCAGTGTATTATAGCACCTCTGTTTGAAATAAATCAACCTAAGTGCCTGCTTTGGTAAGCACTTCGAATTCACTGTACATCAGCATTAGAGGGGGGTAATGCACAAAGAAACAAATCAGGAAATGGGACTTGTAAATAACAATTCAATTAGCAGATTTATATTACTCATTTCCTAATAAACTTTCTACCCACACCTACACACAAACCCTCCTACAGCCTTCCCCCCTTCATTTACATATCTGTGCAGGCCTGCTCTTTTTTCTTGCGAGCCCCTTTGGCCTTTCAATCATGAAGTATATTACTCCACTGTCAGAGCAAAGCAGTTCCTAACAACAGGGAGCCCAGCTGGGATAGGAAGAGGGCAGCAGGCTCAGGCATTAACATAATAATCCAACTGTGTTCCCCCAGGCCCTTAGGGCACACAGCATATTAGGCAGCCCTCCTGTGCCGCCGGGGCGGAGGCTGCCGGATCACCTGCCCATCAACCTGTGGCAGTCGCTCCACCTCAGCCGATCCAGCTCCTGCCAAGCCCCCATGCCCAATTACCTTCCCACAAAGGACACACATTCGTTTTCCGTGTCTGCTTAACGCACCTGCTGCACATCCTTATTTACTGCTGGAACTTGCCTTGCCGTGTCGTTTCCAGCAGACTTGCTCCCTGCCTTTTAACTTCTGGAAAGTCTAGGGTTTGTAACAGGACCTACTGCTGCTTCCAGCAGGATCCAGGCCTTGAAACAAGATTTCAAATACAAAGTACTACTCTCCAGGTGCAACTTTCAGTCCTACCTATCCTCTGGATTCTTCCCTGAAAGGAGCAGGAAAAAACAAAAAGGCAGACACACGCCTTTGCTATCTCTGTGCCATGCCATCCAAGGAAACCAGTTTAGGGTGGGCTTGCTTATTCTTGCTGCAGTTTGTAATGCTGGAGGATTTTCAGCAGCAAAACTATTTCACAGTCTTTGATACAAGGCCTGCCACCACACAGGACATGGCTACTGATTAAGGAACAGAGCCCGTGACAAGGTTTCAGCTGTACAAATACACACGTTATATATTTCTAAAGAAACACTATAATGATGATTTCAGATGCAAGACCTATGAAACTGTCCAATTTAAAGAAGGCTTAGAATTGTACTACTCTTCCCAACAAACATTTCTTAATACCTGAAAAATATTCCCACATTTCAAATGCTTTCGGTAGGAAACTACAACTCAGAACACTAACTTGTATGTTCTCTCTATTAAGTCCTTAAAAAAAAAAGCTTACATTTATTACACAGTGTATTTCAATGCAGTTCTCTTACAAGCCCTTTTATTTACAGTATAGATGCTGCTTGAACCAGGTACTTAACAAGAAGAATAATAAACACACTTGCCAGTAAAAGACAGTATTTTCTTCATATTATACATGACAATCTCAAAGACTACTAGAAGAAGAGCTTTTGGTTCTAATATAAATTTTATCCTCATTAAAACATACATATTCTCTAATTACCATTAACAATGGAAGGCACAACAGAAATGTAATACAGTCTTGTTAAAATAATGCTTTACAGACTGTACAAAGCCTGATTTACTTGATCACTTGTGGTCACTTTGTGAAGCAAAATTTCCCTAACCTCATTAATTTTCATTTATCCAGCCCCCTCAAAGAAGGAAACATTCAGAAGCAATTCTGTATTTCATTTTAAATGCTTGGTTTTCACATTATCAGTACAAAGAAGAGTAATCCATGTCACAATGGCCTGTCAGAGAAAGACCACGTAAAGTAACATTAGCTACAGAATTTAAATATTTTAGAAAGCAATCGTTACACAAGCTCTGCCTATTACCATTCCTCGAATCCATAATGGTAACAAAAAGTATACATTGTGAAAATTGTGTCACATTTTGAAAACATTTGCTTACAAGCAATTAATTTTCACAACATAGACATTCTTGTCTGCCACTAAGGTGATAACTTAATAGAAGCACATCCCTCTGAACTGGGAAGGGGATGCAGTTAAAAGCCCCTTGCATTGAATTTATTCTGGGTCACGAGGTCACCAATAAAACACTAGAATAACCTGGGGAGTTTACAAAATATTTCAGTATAGTCAAGAGTCTACTTACAAAACCACAAGCTCGTATATTACTATGAGTTGATTTAGATTTTTAGGATCTGCAATTTAGAGAGGAAGAGCTTTGTCAACTGTCTCCTGATCGTTCCACCATCATTGTTGGCATAAAATTGAACAGCACTTTGAACATTAACTACAGCTTTTGTCCTTCAACACCTCTAAATATAAATGACTTTGGTTATCAAAAAAAAAGGAAAACGAGCTGATATTTTTAATTACAAGCGATCATAAAAAAAATCCCTTCAACACTTGTAACTTTCTAGAGTTTGTTCTAATTAAATTCCTTTCTTCTCCAAATTATAGGTCAAAAACTCCACAAACTGAAGTAACAGAAGTTGTACCTAGCATGCTGGAAAAAAACAGATATTCAACAGCAAGAATTCTCTACCGAGAACTTGAGTATAATCAAGTCATCAAGCAGCTTTTGCTGTTGGTGGTGAATGATTTGTGCATACAGACATGTTGCCATATGCTGCCATGTAGAAAGCTACAGTGTTAAATTCTTCCTCCGATGAATTCCAATGTTGTGAATGGAACATGTGACCGGAAATAAACTCATGAATGGAAATGCAGATTTTTCTATTTATTTCATTACACGATCAGACCTACGACTCAATTAAGTCAAATTTTTTTTTATTTCACACAGCCCAAGGTCAGAACATTGTAATGGCTCAGGTAAGTAAAAGGAAGCTGTGGCTTAAGCTTCTGATACAGTTTGGGTTGTGATGGGCTGTTTAAAACAGTGAGCACTTATGAAAGTACTAAATATAAAAGTCGCAGTATGGAGAAAAATATATACAGATTGTTCAAATTATATTTCATATGGCAGCACCCACTATAAAACCCCCACATATTTCCTTGAAGCAACAAACTATCCATGTGGATGATGTATTTTAATTTCCTTCATAATTTATCCTTCAATTCAATCACAATTTTCTTTTCTTTTACAACATTCACCCTTCCTGACTGCTTGTGGAGCCCTTGCTCTTTCATAGCACAGTTCCTACAGCTTTATTCTTAAATACCAGAAAGGAGAACATTAGTACTATTTTCTTCCATACATAGCTGTGCCAGCAGAACATCCCTGTCATCCCTAGATGCCCATTAGCCCTAACTAAAGAACACTGTTCCCATAGATTTCTAGGGGGTAGTCTCTTTACTTCCTATGGTTTTTTCCTTCACAAAAGTTATTTCAAATTCATAAAGACCCTCTTGTAATAAAGTACCCAGAATGAAGCATTATTCATTAATATGCAATATAACGCCTTAATGTACTCAAATTTATTCAGCTTGTTGTGGTGAGTTGACCTTGGCTGGATGCCAGGGTCCCACCAAAGCTGCTCTATCACTGCCCTCCTCAGCAGGACAGGGGAGAGAAAATATCTCAACACTGATGGGTTGAGATCAGGACAGGGAGAGATCACTCATCCATTACTGCTATGGGCAAAACAGACCTGACTTGGGGAAAAAAGATAATTTATTACCAATCAAATCGGAGTAGGATAACAAGAAATAAAAATAAATCTTAAAAACATCTTCCCCTCACCCCTCCTTTCTTTCTAGGCTTAACTATACTCCCAAATTCTCTACCTCCTCCCCACCAGAGGCACAGGGGGATGAGGAATAGGGCTTGGGCAGCCAGTTCATCACATGTTGCCTCTGCTTCCTCATACTCTTTTCCTCCTCCAGTGCAGGGTTCCTCCTACAGCAGACAGTCTTCCATGAACTTATCCAACATGAGTCCTTCTCACAGGTTGTAGTTCTTCACAAACGGCTCCAGCATGGGTCCCTTTCCATGGGGTACAATACTTCAGGAACAGGCTGCTCCAGTGTTGGTCCCCCACAGGGTCACAAGTCCTGCTATCAAAACTCCTTCAGTGTGGGCTCCTCTCTCCACAAGTCCACAGGTCCTGCCAGGAGCCTGCTCCAGTGCAGACTTCCCACAGGGTCACAGCCTCCTTTGGGCATCCACTTGCTCTGATGTGGGGTCCTACACAGGCAGATCTCTGCTCCACCATGGACCTTCACTGGTGAGGGGCACAGCTGCTTCACTGTGGTCTTCATGGGCTGCAGAGGAATCTCTGCTCCGGCACCTGAAGTATCTCCTCCCTCTCCTTCTTCCCTGGCCTGGATGTCTGTAGAGCTCTTTCTCTCACATATTCTCACTCCTCTCTCCTGGCTCCCGTTGTGCAGCAACTTTTCCCAAGCTGGTCCATCTTGGAGCCGGCTGGCATTGGCTCCGTCAGACACAGGGAAAACTTCCAGCAGCTTCTCACAGAATCCACCTTTGTCAAGGTGGATTCTCACAGAATCCACTCCAGCTTTGTCAAGCAAACCCAATATACTTGTATAAGGTGTTTACACCTATTTCTGAGTCTACTCAAGCACCCACATTGCTTTAAAGCATGTTTTTCTGTAAATCAAAATAAAGAACTGTTTTTTGGGTCCTTATAACTTTTCATGGTTCAGAAATGTGCTACATGAACAAGAAAGTGGGGGACAACCTAATTGCAGAAGATATCAATAATTTCACCTGTTCCAAGCTCCAGTTACTGGTTTAATAGCAACTAGTGTCTCATAACTTCATCTTTCAACATAAAAAGTAGCTGACACCTGTCAGGGAGAAGTAGTTCTGCAGTGCTTTTCTCTGCTCCTGCACTGCATTTGAATCTGCTGCATCACCTCTGACCCAGTCACTTTTTACGTAAACTAGAGAGGTGGTATTAGTGATCAAAAAAAATATATATATATATATGAGTTTTACCATCCTGAAAACACAGGAAGATGTCAGTGTTTCTACTTTTATACACCCATCTAGTATTTGCTGACTATGTCACATTCTTGTTTGTCAGCAGTAGCTGTGGAGTGGCTTCCAAGAGCTCTAGGCAGAAAACAAAAGAGAATGAAGGGAAAGGCATTTCTATTTCAGATATGCTGCAAATCCATCTGGTAGGGCTCTCCCAAAGCCTCAGCTAGGGATTCCACACCTTCCTGGGAAGTACTCTGCTGCCTGTGAGAGGTAACTCCAAGGAAGGTCATATGGGCCTCTGCAGACACAATTTCATGTGCACTCAGTTCTCACCATGACCTTCAAGAAAGCAGTGCAGACAACCAAAACTGCTGCAATGCCTCCCAAGGGAACAAATGAGAAGGAAAAAACCCAATCCACAAGGGTTGTGCAAACCAGAATTAAAACATTACAAAGACCTTCTTTCTTCACGTTAGGATAGCCAGGCAGAAGCTCTGAGCAACATGCGGCTCTCCCAAGCAGTCACAGTGAGGCCCTTGTGCCTGGATTATGGCACATGAATGGCAATAAGTGATGCAAAGTCCAGGATGCCAACACCCCTATGGAAACAGCTACCACCTGGGAACCAATCCTATGCAGCTCTGAGAAGCACAGTACCTGTCTCTATCCTACTACTATTATGACTCTCATTAAAATTTTCATAAGATCATCAGCTATACCTGCTGACAGCCATAGGTTAAATAACCCTGCTTCACCAGAAACTTTGCCCTCGCATTTCTTTAGATGCTGATTTGTTTTAAACACAGCTTTGGGTGTAGAGCAAGACTGATGAGGTGTGCAGCTGAAAAGGAATGAGGACAATAGAGCAGCAGTCATGGCTGTGCTGGAAGATGCAAACAGCAGGCACACCTGTGACAAAACTGGAAGTGTAAAAAACACAAAAGACTTTCAGGCAGGTCAGCTTTGGGGGCTTTTTGCTCCACGAAAATGTTCTGAAGTGAGATTGTCAAGACTGGAACAGATAAATCAATTCAATCCTTTAAATCACTCCAGGGATCTTTTCTTCACTCACTACTCACTGAAAAATGCCACTAGAATTGTTAAACACTTATAATATAGACAATAAACTGCAAATAAATTTAGTGTGACCAGAAATTCACCCTGCCACTCAAACATGTACATGCAGTATTTACCACACATAATATTATATCACCTTAAAGAAAGTGAAATTGCAGTGATCATAACAAACCACAGGTATCTCCAATATGATTCAAAACTTAGGGAAAATTGTTCAGCCTTCAATACTACAGCAGCACAGAATGTTATTATTTAGTAAAACAGATATTCCACTCACCCTTGCTATTTTCATCTGAGGATAAAAAAAAAAAAAAGAAAAAGCACAGAAGGCTGAAATCAGGTTTTTCTCTCTCTCTCCAGGAGCCACTCATTCCTAAAGCACTTTACAAATTCGGAGTCAGCACTTCCAATCTTAGTTTGTTATTTCAGAGTGTATAATAGAAAAAAAAGCATCGATCACTAAAAATATTAATTAGCATTTAATTAGAAACAGCAATATGAGGAAAAGCAGTGATAGGCAGATATCCCCTCTCTGGAATTAGATACTACTTCTTTTTAGATTAGGAAGCAAGGAACTAAAACCACTACCCTGCTAAGTTAACTATTCTTATTGACACAGTTCTGGATAGGAATGACACCAGCCCAAGGGATGGCACAGTAAACAAAAAGAAATCATGCTAAATTCTGACATTTACAAATGACCATGACAAAAAGGATCTGAAGGAGCTACGTAACTTTGCTACTATGAGAATATTGCACCTTTTTTTGTGGGTTTTTTTTTTAAACTAATGTGTACTTATGTAACAGTATCAAAAAGAACAAATAGTTACTACAGACAGGACTGTACTGGCAAAAAAATTTAACCAACAAAAGGGTTAATTAGGGATACAAATTTTCTCAGACTGTTAATAATGGGAATGACACACAGTATGTGCCCATAAGTAATTCTCAGGTATCTTTGATCTTCAGCCCCCAGTGATTACTGTTGCCTACTATACCCTGGCCTCTGGGACTCTCTCAGAACCAGACATCTGGCTACTTTGTTGTTTTAGACTAATCTCATCCCAGGAGAGCTCAAGAAATGACACCAGGCAAGGAGGGTCCTGGCAAGGGAAAAAACATTAGAGTATCAGCAGATTTTTGAGTGGACTAGAGTATCAAAATTGTCTTCAAATTTCTATAGGGATCCCACAGCTTCTCTGCTCTCGAGCACCACTTTCACACAGAACATCAGAATGCACATGATCCCCTTTTAAGGAACTGTTAATCTCTTTGAAGAAGCTAATGAATGATAATCCAAGAAAGAGCATGTGACAAAGGCAAACGGAAGTAAAAAAGAAATTGTAATGAATGGGTGGATTTAATGAAGATTTTATTGAAAGGCCAACACACAGCATGATCAAACAATGCTTTTAAAAGACTACAAAAATTACTCCAACCCCTCAAACACTATTTTCTACTAATCCATAGGGTTTAGCTGCCAGCAGTGTTATCCCTGAAGCAGGACCCTCTGACAAATGCAACAGATTCAGTGGGGTGCCTGACTGGCTGCTCCAGGCTCAGACACTGGGCACGATGCTCTGAGCCCAGAGGGGTCAAATGGGCTGCAAACACAGAGAAAGGAAGGTTTTTAACTCTAAGGCCAGGCCTTTTCACCATCAGAGGCTACCTGGGTTTTGCCACAACCTCTAGTCCACCGGACTCCCATCCAATAGGTTACATCAGATGCACCACTGGCAGCTGGACAAGAACTGCTGCAGGCAGCCACACAGAAGGCTCTTGTCCTATACCGATGCTCCTACATCCTTTCTACAGCAGAGCTTCTACATGCCAGGTGTTCCCTGAGCCACTTACTGCCTGCACTTGGCAATAGAAGGAACCAGAGCAGTCAGACTTGGAAGAAATAAAAATCTCACATGTATTTTTCTGAGGGAAGTAAGCATGCCCATACTACTAACATTATCTGAGACGCATACCTCCAAGCAGCTTAATTTTTAAAATCCAGGGGTGGTACATAGCAATAAGGAAGAAATCACTTTTGTGTGGGTATCTTTCTTGTTTCAAATCAGCCACCATGCCTTCTCTTCCCTTCCACTGGCAAGAGTAAGCTAAAAAGAACGGACACTAAATAAAGTCAGATTCTAATGCTTTTCTAAGGGCAGGCCCATATGATTTCACTTTGCCTCATTTCAGGATATTTTCAAAATGTTCAGAACAAAGCTATGGAGAAAGCTCTAAATAATCTGTCAAATCACACCAGCTCCCAAAGAAAACCTTTAGCAAGTGCTACAGACAGAAGCAGTTTGAAAATCATGTGCTAAACTTCATATTTCTCACATCACATCTATCCTGCTTTCTTCCAGCCAGAACATTCCCCTCTCAGTGGGAGAAACAATACTAAAAAGTTACCCCAAAGTATTTTAGCAGTTTCCTAATGCACTGTAACAGCTGAACCAGTAAGAAAAGAACCCGTGCAACACTGGCTTTAGTTGCATCATATCAACAGTAAAAAATTCAGCATTCCTGAGAGGTATTCAGAAAGACATGATGCAATTTCTTTCCAACTATGAATCAAGCAAATTTTCCTTTGCTTTCTCACCAATTAGGTCTGTTGTTAGAGTGAGTGTGGATTAGTCCAAATAATTAAATTTTAAAATACTGGCAGCACCAGGACAACAAACTTTTGTGTGCTCTCTATATACAACATGTGCTCAAAAAATGTTTGTCTTAAAAGCTTTGCTATGATATCAGCCTCTTGGAGTTTAATTGATTACTTCTGTGACTGCTATAGTAGCTATGACACTGTACACAATAGAAACAAGAATAAGTCACAAAGTATTCCATACCATCACAGTAAAAACTTATATTGTACTTATTAATACATTGTCTACTGCAGAACAATCCAGACTGCAGTGTAATAAGAAAAGCATTGTAAGGCAGAACAGGTCAAACTAATGTGTTTAAAAAGTAGCATGTGATTGTATCAGTGGAGATGGCATTAATACAAGTAACAAAAAAATGAAGACTAAGTAGAATTTTAATTTCAGTATTTCATGTACTGTAAATGCCTAATACCCTCTGTCTTCACCTGCCATAGAACTTGAATGGTGCATCCCACACACTTACCTCTCCCCCTCCTCCTTTTAAATCAGCAACAAACAATGCTCCACAAAAGAACACATAGGACCTACTTCACAAAAATACACAGAAAATAGGCAGTCAAAAAAGCAAAAAAAATCTCATATTAATTCTACATATTAAAGATAGAAAAATAAAAATTATATAGATACACATTCTAACAGACATTTGCCACTATGTCTAAAAGCATATTTTTGTAGGACCATCTTAATATCACAGTTACATCCTGGACACAGGTTTATTCTCAAAGCCATACGCCATCACCAGGACTCCAACAGCAAATAAGCAAATGCTTCAGAACGTAAATACTCCTCTGTTTACTCAAAGTATTGATTTATGTTCTATGGGTATCCAAACATTGGTAGCTAATGCTGCCTTGCACTATCTATTACGAAATTACAGCCATCCAGTGAGGTTTTCTAATAGTAAATAAAACTCCCCACAGCCGCTCTCCAAAAGCTCAACAGCTGGGAGCAGAAAGCACTGTAGCATGACAGGAATGCCAAGATATCCATACAAAGGCAAATCAAATAGGAAAACAAACTCCAGAGAAAAAAAGGTCTTCAAACAAAATCCACTTTAACACTTCTCCTAATTTGGAAATAAAATAGAGTGGCTCCCATTCATCTGTCATTACAGTGGAACAGAGAGAGGAAAAGACATTTTGGACATTGGCAATGCTACCATGAACAGTATCTGTAATTCATACAGTCAGTCTATACCAAAAAAGGTTAATGAATAGTGTTTTTAATGGCATATAGTTCAAGCATTGATCTCACAGCAGATCCACTAATTCTGCCCAAGTACTAAATTCTAACTAGAATTCCTGATTTCAAAATACATTTACGAAAGGCTGTATATACAACTGCTACGTTTTCTTTCCTATTTCCTAATCTGTCACTTAACAGTACAGTTCTATAGTTTACTGCTGACTGTATGTATAATATGCAGTTCTTCGTGATTTAGGTATTTTATTTCTGTATTTTATTTCTGTCTGTATGAACAAACTTAGGAGAAAACATCC
This sequence comes from Manacus vitellinus, assembly GCF_001715985.3. NCBI lineage: Eukaryota > Metazoa > Chordata > Aves > Passeriformes > Pipridae > Manacus > Manacus vitellinus. The sequence goes on along the minus strand of NW_021938789.1, from coordinate 54,372,229 downwards.
ACAAACCACTTTGATTAAATTCTCCTGGGTTTTGGAGGCTGCCTTTGCCTGCAATGAAAGCTGGAGGAAATAGGCTTCTGAATGTAGACAGAAGAACTACAAGTTTCCTCCTCTGAGCAAAGCTCTGTTTCTTATCTTGTAATCAAGCAATTTGACAGCTAATAAAATTACTTTATACTCCTCTAATACCTGCATAAGGAGATAATAGAGGGAAAGCTTAGTTATGTTTCCTGACAAACACACTTCCTAGAGATAAGTATGACTACTCTAACTTCAAGATAATGACACAAATAAAGCTTCATCTTTAGAAGTATTTACAGCACAAACAATACCAATACCTACTTTTAATTCTCTATTTTAAATTTACAGGTAGTTTCATTTATTTGAAACAAAGACCATATTTTCAAAGAGACAGTAATTACCATGAGAATTCAGTGGACAAAAATGCAGTACTCTCCTTTTATGTATCTACTTAGTACTTATGTCAACTGCACACCTTTGCATAAGGACACCACTAAAGACCAGTTACCACCTCTGGAATCCACCTACTACAAATCATATAGACCTAGTTTTCATTTGTAACTCTTACCTACACTGACCCTGTCCACAGCTTTGATTTCAACAGAAGAATATTTGATTTATGCCAGGATAAAGAAGAAGAATCAGGCCCAAGTTTCCATGTACCCTCACTAGAAGCACAGGTGTTCTTTAGCTGGTAGCAGCTGGCACGTACTAATTAGAAGGAAAACTGAATTCAACTATTTCTAGTTTTGTAAAAACATCTGAGAAATGAGATGGTTAAGAGTAAAGTCTCAGCATATTACAATATGCTCTACAGGAGGAAATAACCTGACAAAATGAAATTTTCCATTGCCTTATATCACACAATTTAGAAGGAACTTGAAGCCTGAAAGACAGGAAATCTCTTTAAAATTTGCTTGTATGGCAGATTTGCATTAGGGTTGCAAAAAAATTATTAGAGTATGAAAAGACATTCTTGCCTCCCACAGCTCACAAACTAAAGGAAAAAAACCCAAAAGTTGATAAAGAAATCATCAATGTAACCTGCTGGACGTGTTGCTAAATGAGCCATCTACCTCACAAGATAGTGTATGATAAGTTAGTATGACAAGTGATTTGTCTGTGTAAAAAAAGCTCTTGCAAGTTGGGAGCACTGACTGCTATTAAGACCAGGGAGGCAAGGAAACAAAATACTACCTACAGATTTACACTGTGGTTTTATACTAGAAAGGAAGATGCCAAAGAACACACCACAACTGGCTAATGATTTGAAAGACAAGGGAAATTAAAGTCAGTGTGATTACTTAGAGATATGACAGAATTCTTACAATGGGCAAAATGATTTACATTATGCAAAAATACCAAGGGGGCAAAGAACTGGGAGGGTGGTAAGCATAACTATAATGCTAAGACAAGGAAGAAAATTTTACATGTTCTAAAGACAAACACATACATCTGAATCCTGATCATAGCTCAGAGAACACAGCTGTCAGACTCACAAAGTACTTGATTTAAGAAGTAACTAGGATTTCATATGTAAAACAGAACTAGTGCAGAGACTACTGTTCCGAATTTGTATACACGTAAAAGAGAGAAACTGCTGCCTATAAAACTGAACTAATTTCAACGCAATACTCTAAATTTCAAGAAAATTGAAAAAGAATACGTTAAGGAATCAACTAAAACAAAGAAATCAAGCTTACAAGGCAGGTATTTTGTTGTTATTTGCAGAAGGTGAGATAAAAGTCTGAGTTTTATCTGCCAGGAGTTTCAGGCAGGTTCAAAAAACCAAATGTAGCAACAGATGCATTTGTTACTCAAGGGGTCATGACAGCAGACCCCTTATGAAGCAGAGATGCCTCGGAGTGACTCATTTTCAGAAGGGATTTGAGGACAGCACTTTACAATGCTGTGTATTTTTCTGTGTATTTTCTACTTACAAACAACATCTATTGTTCTGAGTGTCTCAGATCACACGCTGCAGAGAACCAAGCCATGCAGAAGTCATTGACATGGGTGGTACGAACAGCAGAAACGTCCCAGCATCAATAGGTCACAGACATTTGTGACTACGCCCAGAAATAGAAATCCCTCACAACTGTACAAAAGAGGTTGCACTGCTGGTTGAAAAGGTATGAGAGAGGACATTGACTACAGTATTACACACCCTAGAGAACATAACCTATATAGAAAGTCTCACTCAATACTGACATTCTAGGCCATTTGGATAATCGAAGTACAGCAAGTATTTTTGAGATAACATATATACAATGTTAATATCACAGAAAAAAAAACGTAAGTGGATATATTTTCTAAAATGGCATGATCATGTTATTTTAAAATGGAAGCATAAAACAAATGCGTAGATCAGAACTGAAATTTTACCTCCAATTTTAATGTTGTCTTTTCTCTAATTACAGGTAAGTTATCAACCCAGCTTAGGTTTCCTCATCTTAAAAGACTTCAAGGAAACCTTTCATATATTCAATATATATAAGATTTCTCAAAAACACATTCATTTTGAAACAAAGTACTTTACTTAAGTAGAACACAACCTGATAGCCACTCTTAGGACTGACTTCCTGTAGTTCCAGTTATAAAATCTTCTTACTGTAGAATTACTTTATATTTTTTATATTTTCAAAGAAATTAAAATATCACTTGCCAAAAACATATATGTACCTTTTATCTGTAGTTGTAATTTGGGGAACAAATGCACCTTTTAACAAATACCTCTTCTTAAAGCAGATGGAAGGAGTTAAGAGAATAAAAGACCAAAACTTCGAATTTTAAGCCAGAAGTGAAATGGCAGGAAAACAGGACTAAACAGACTCTTCTAAATAAAACTGCAACAGCTGAAACTTTCCTGTAAATGTAATAACCTGCATGACAGTGAAAGTACAAATACAAAGGGATTCAGTTTTGGCAGTGGCTGTTTAATACTCTGCTTTTAAATGCAGCACATAGCCAGCAGATTTCAACACTTCTACAAGCAAATAGACCGAGCACTGTTAAGTCTATGAGCAAGTGAGTGCTGTTATTGGCAGGGATATTTGCAAAACCATTCCCAAGACACAGGCCCGGAGTTCATACTCTCTCCTCTTGAGCAGGTTTCTATGCTCGTTGGTACCACCGAAATCCATGCACATACATATGCAAAGTCTAGCAAAATACAGAAGTCTGCTGAATAAACAGACAAATGAATATCCATTTCCACTGACAGGATGAAAATCTGGGTCACTAAAAACCTTAGGTTTACTTACGCTTTTCTGCCCTGTTTCCCTTCAACATTTGTTCTTTCTGGTTTAGGTGAACTATAAGCAAATAAGGACAGAGATCATATCACTGCATGCACACGTGCTTTGATGGATTCATTAAGATCATTCAGGTTTATTAAATAATCTTCCCATAGAAGGATTATTGTTTTTATCTAAGGAAGGTAACCTGTGCACTATGACAGACTGACACAGTTGAAAAGCTAGGAAATTTTTCCAGAATTCTTTACAATACTACCAAAAGAAAAAAAAAAAAAAGGAGCTGTTTTTTTCCCCTCCACTGAAAAAGGTTGAAATAAAGCCACAATGGATAGCAATTATTAGAACCATTTTGATCTTCAGTATCCGGATTAGAGGCTGTAAACTCTCCATCAATAATGTGAAAGCCTCAGTGAATGTTTCATGTCCTAGTATTATGTCTCAGAAATAACTTTTCAGACTCCATTATGTCCGCCATGAACTTGATCTTTCACCTCTAGTGAAAATCCTCTTATAACTATAATTCTAAAGTTAATGATGAGAGATTTCATTTGCTTTCCAAGCACAGATAAAACCTTTTTGAAATACACTCTCACTGCCATGACCTTGGTCTATGACTTAAGAGTTCACCACATGTAATAATTTACTTTGCCCCATGGGGCTCATTGAGATTTCCTTTTAAAAGGTTTTGGATATGCAGTTGGAGCTGAAACACTTACACAGTAAGTATCAAAGTATACATCCCCACATACATTGCAAACATTTTGCAACAGTATCCACACACAAAATTTAGATCACTACAAAACATAACAATAAAAAGGCCTAACTAACTAAGCAAAGTCATCCACACACGAGAAATTCAACATTTTGGGAATCCTGTTGCAATAATCCACAATAAATGCTAGAACAGAGAGTTTCAAAACTCCATGGAAATAATACATGCAAATTGGCAAGCTAATTCAGGAAATACACTGTTGCTCCCAACTTACCAGTTCAAACACAATGCAGCTCAAGTACAGTAATATTCTGGTTAACTTATGCAAAACATAATTACCAGAGGTGCTGCACGAGACTAACTAGTTACTGTATGGCTGCTGACTTCTTTGCTGATAAGTAATGCACTAGCTACTTTGTCTGTTCATGTAGTTCTTACCAGACATGTCTTTAGTGTTAAAAATAAATAGATAAAGTCAGAACTACTGTACCCACCCCAACATAAGGCAAGTTTTTTTGTTCCTCTGAATTTTGGGGAAAATTCCTTTATAAACATAATTTACCTTAAATTCAAGCACTGTCTTGCAGCCCTAGCCAAAAAGCACATAGTTACTGCCTCACAGTGTTGAGTTCACATCAGTGAAGGGTAACACACCAGCAGGTGCAGCCGTGGCTCCAACCAGTTCCCACTTTGCCTCTGGCTCCCAATGTCTCGCAGAGCAGCCAGGCAGCTGGTGCTAACTCCCTGGGGATGTGTACGAGGGCTTAGGGCAGGGCAGGATTCCCCAGGGCAGCATTTGGAGGCAGACAGCACAGACCTTGAGAGGTCAGGCTGAGGGTGGCGAGGGGACCCGAAACGCCAGAGTAGAAAACAGTCTGGAAATGCAGCTTGTATTGATGATGAGGTACTGAATGGGTTGGCAAAGTTATATCTAACGGCAAAAATTATTCTTCCCCATGACACAGATGAATAATCAGGGGCTGTTGTGCTTTCAGGGCACCTATAGTCGAGTGAACACACTCCTTCGCCAGTCTCCTGTCCCTCAAAATTTCCTAAACATTACCATCTTCTCATAGGGGCTTCCCATGTGAATACAAGAGTTGAAGTCTCTGCTACTCCACGTGCTGTTGTTTCCCCTCCTTCCTTGTTAATGTAGAAGCGGCAGCAAAGCACTGGATTTCAGACAGAAAAGGGCATATGCACAAGGGGACACACAAAAATCTTAGGTGAGCAGGTGTGGAGACTGCACTTCTGAAAAAGGGTTCCCAGGAAACACGTGGCTTTACTTCAACAGTTTATCAGCAGCTTTGCAGTTTTCGGACTCCATCATGGGGCCAATATTTTCCAGAAACTGAAGCCTAAATAATGCTTTGAAATCAGAGAAAATTTGCTGCTCTACTGCTCTCCACATTTTTCTGCCAAATGCTCTAACTAACAAATCACCAAAAAATCAGTTTAACAGAAAAGTACAAACTGGAAGCACTTCTAAAATACCCTGTCTTCTCCTAAAAAAACATTTTAAATAGATTTGTTCTTATTTAGTTGTATATGAAGTAATCTAGGAATTTGTTCTGTCTCTTCACACAGATGAGGTTTCCCTCATAGAATCTAAGACACTTGCTCATAACACACATTGAATAATTTGACAGACAATTTAGAAGACAAAAGTTCATGGCATTCTTTCATAATAATAGTGGTAAAAAAGGATAATAAAATAAAATTCATTTCCTTGAAAAGTAAATGAAATTTAAAGATAATAGTAATTTTAACTGAAAATCCTGCTTCATGTTTTCCAGCTTAGATTTCCACAAATCAGGACCTAATACTGCACACCCAAAAAGAGAGCTAAAGAAATTATGGAAATATTCAATCTGCAAGCCTGATGGTTTTCTTTCCTATATATTCTTATTATCCACCAAGCAAAAATATTCACAACAGCTAAAAAAGTGCTTGGATAGAAAAAAAAAAATTCCCAAGTGAAATACCCTGAAGCTTTGATATTAACACAAAAAGGACCAAAATTAAGAACAGAGAAACAATGTACGATTATGTCTTTACAAGCCGGTGTTCAGAACCTGAAGTGCTCTCCATGACTAAATCCACTAAAAATATTTCTAAAGGGCTATTTGCCTTCTCAATAGATTCGAAAATTTAATTTTGATTTATCTGCAGTGAGCTGCAAATAGTCATATGTAAAAGGTATTTTCAGATTTCAAAATGTTACCAATACTCTACACATTATCACTCCAAATGTTCTTTTCATTCAGAAAGAAATACTGAATTAATTCCATTTCTTCACATTCAGCAAGAAATACTGAGTTAATTCCATTTCTGACAATCAATACTGCTGCATACTAGCTTTTAGGTACATGCTTTTATTCCCAGTCACAATGCTGAGGCCACCAAGAGCCATGCTAAACCATTGGCAATGGTATCCCTTCATCCAAGAGGATCCAGGTCTGAAGATTCAGGTGAATACATGAACAGATGTCAAAGGAACCATCTTTATTGTTCATGGTAAAACAATAAAGCACGTGGTTTATTAACCACCTACACCCAACAGACAAGGCTGAATAGTTTCTGTTCTGCACTATCAACGATTTAACGCCAATTGCATTAACATTAAATTAGTGTTTGCTTTGTAAGCCAACAGGAGAGGGACAGCAGAACACAGTGTGCCGCTGGGTTCCAATGCCAGCAAACAACTGCACTGCTCTGCTGAAAAAAAAGGTTTTCATTAGAAAACCACCCTCACACAGGGAATGCTGGTACCGTGCAGGAGCTCAAGGGAATTATGGCTGCATAAAACACTCCACTGGAAAAAAAAAAAATCACCTGTAACTTCTTGGATAATATTGCCAGTCTTCACTGCTCTCTGAAAGACAAACTTTATTTTCAAATGCTGAGGTAGGGAGACTGTGTAACACTTCCCTCGCTAGCAAAATATCTGCTCTCTCTCGAACAGCCATAAAATTAAATAGCAAAGAACACAGAGCCTGGATTATAGGGTACTGGACCTCACTCTCTGCAAATACTTTAATATAAGTATTATTGATTTGTTCAAACTGTAAAAAATGCTTGCTTTGCATAGGCAGTGCATTTCATACAGCACTCCCTGCTAAATAAAGGAAGCTCTTGCACAATATAATTTCACACTGAATTAACCTGCAGACCAAGACAAATACAAAACCACCTTGCTTGAAAAGGCCACTTTTGTCAAGCGTGAGAGCAAGACTCTTCTTCTGTCCTGGCTTCTTTATGTCACAAACAGCTTTCAGGGTCAGTGAACGTGCCATAGCAGACAAAAAACTGATATTCCCAGCCAAGTACTGCAGAATAGCAACAGCAAAGCCTCTGAAAACACTCTTCTGACAAAGTCAGATCTAGGACAGTTGGACAAACACAGCTGCAGAAACACAAGCCTATGATGATTCCCAGTAGTTTCCAGCCCCAGTCCAAGTAGTTTAGTGCAATTTAAACAGGCAATTTTGTAACTCTCTAGATTACAGCAGAACTGCTACAAGCACTCCAGAGTGAAAATGCTGAACATGCACAAGGCTGCAAGTTCTGTGTCATACATCTTAACTGCACAACTTCATGTACTCTGAGAGATCTAACATATTTTCTTGCACCTCCTTAATCTCCCCCTCTCCAGGAGCGCAGGAGAGGAGCTTTTTCCACTGGACACCTTATGAGCCATATTAAAGACCCTGAGTTAGAGGTAATGGCAACCAGGGACAAAATCAAATCTTATCATAAGCCTAACTCAACCACTGACACCTTAGGTTAGTAAATGAGCTGCTTTTTAACGGTGTTGGGAGAATCTGAAACCTCTCACAAACTAAGTGAAGAGTCTGGAGGTGAAGTGCTTGACTAGGGATTTCAGAAGCCTCATTGTTTGCCTGAATTTGCTGCCACTGAATTAAGATCAGAGCTGAATGCCTTTGAAAATCCCCTCCACTCTGATCAGTTTTACTAGTGGATCTGTATTAGAACTACTAGTGATAAATGCAAAGAGAACAGCAAGAGAAGGAAAAAAACCCAGAAGATTCACAATTGCTTTGGGTTACAGAAGACTTGAGAAGACGATGAGAACTGTAGAGATATCTGATGGAGCTGCATGACTGGAACACGTTATAGTGATGAAATCCACATTGTAAGTAATAATTTGGGCTACTCCTATGCATTGATGGATATAAAATACACTCACCACTGAGGGAAGGAAAGTATCAATAAACAGTTCAATAAAAACCATCTGCTCAAAGCACAGTAACAATAAAAGAAAAGTAAACTCTTAGGATACATAAAAAATTAGATTGCAATACTAGAATAGAGTGGGTGAATTTAATAGCACAACAGCTCCTACGTACATACCAGGCTTATGCTGACACAGTTAATTCTTTATATTTGTACATGTGAAGTACAGACGTCTTGCCTAAATTTGTCCTCCAACACCCACACATTTCCCAGAGACTTCAGTGTAGTATCTAATGGTAGAATTAGTTATATTTTAGTTTAGAATTCTTTAATCTGTGTGGGTAGAAAAAATTTATTACTTAGGAAAGAAAAAAAATTCATGATAGTTTTTTTTTCCTTTTACATTATCACGTTTAAAATACAGTAGAACTTAATACTTACCCTTTCATAAACAAAACCTACATATATGAATATTTTAGAGTGTAATCTGGAAATCAAGTTTTAGACAACACTACTGACATATTTAGAGAAGAAAAACTGTATTATAGAAGACAACTAAACATCATGACACACATAGTTTATTTGAAGATCTTGGACTATTTTGTTTCATAATGTTCATGTGTTACCTTCCAAGAGTAAACACTCATGGTACACTGGAGCATCAGTGTATGAATCACAAACCATTAGAGCTTGTACTTCTTTTTATTCATTTTATTTTGTTTTCTAAAAGGTTAATGTACATGTATACACAGTTCAAAGAACTTCGGATATTTTTAGAGAAATCAATATCTTTCCTGTGACTTTACAGTAGTGTTAGGATTCACTTTTTTTATCTTTACTTAAGGAAACACATCACTCACAAAGAGAAGAATTTTCCAGTCTTCATTTCTCAGTAAATACTCATATGTTATTTTAAAATATCAGTTAAAACTATTGTATATCATTTGTTGGGAAAATGTTGCTGCTCTCACTTGATTCTTTTCCAGAAAGACTATAGCTGTGGACGTTGTAAATTTATAATCAGTTTTATCTTCTACATCTGCTTCAAAAAACAAATCTAAAAATCAATAATAGAACTCTTTCTTTATATCTTATTTCATAAACGTCTTTCTAGCTTTTTTCATTGTAGTTTATGTTATATTTCAAAATCTTGCATCGCATATGCAACAAAAAGGAATAGCAGAGCCACATAAAAGTTGCAAAAAAATAGAACAGCACATTGCTTAAGAGGTTTTGTACAAGCCATAGCTTAACTGAACAACGAAAAAAACCCTCAATGGTTTTGTTGTGTATGAGATAGCAAAATAGCCAAAGTATTCAACAAAATGAACTGTCTACCACGATTTATCTGTACAATTCCATCACAGCTCTTGCCTGTTATGTTACACTTTTCAAAAGTATGTCATTAAGCTGCCATAAAAGTCATCACAAATTGCTTTTTCTCCCAAACTGATAATAGACTTATAGATCTAATTTTCAATCTCTTTTCTTCATTACTTTGATTCTTAAGTAGGGTATGACATTTCCTGTCTGAATACTTTGTAGTAATATCTGGCATCTCTACAACACTTCTGTCTGAGTACATCTGAGCTTTTAATAGCACCTTGAAATGATGACATATTTATTTCTCTGTCTTGCAGACTCTTAAATACACTTTTTTTTATAATTTCACTGAAAAACTACAAGCCTTGTTGAAAGAAAATGACACAACAAAGCCTTCTGTGCTGTCAGATGCTATGTCATTAAAATCCTGACCCTTCACAGTTCAACAAGAGCAAAGAGCAAATGTAAGGCCTCTGTTTTCCATTCCAATTTTTTTAACTTTGTGGACTGTCCTTTTCACAAATCAAGAGACTGACTGACAGAAACAACTAAGTAATTGAGAAAATACCCACAAATTAAAAATTAGATTTTGATTCTCATGGCGACCTCTCCTCATTTTTTGCCAGTCAACATATGCACGTTCATTTGGGCTTTGTACGCATCAAACTGAAATCAGTACTTGAAACTGGTTGTGCTAATGACCTCAGTGTATTTGTGAAAAAAGCTAGGAACAGGCTGGTTTAGAAAATTGCTTGCAGGGTTAATTAAAGTAACATATAGGAAGCGATCACAAGAGGAATGATGGAAAATCAGGGTGAAGAAGGAGAAACAGCAAAGAAAGAAGAGTTGAAAGACAGCTGAGAGAACAAACCACACATCAGACCAGGGAGAGGACTTCAAGAAACCTATGAATGGGTCACAGAGTCAAATTTTAGTCCTATCAGACAAGTTGTATTTCTGCTCAACACATCAAGAACAGCTACTTCCATCAAAATAACAGGCAGAATAGCCATAAATCATCTTCCTCTCCTCCAAAATCCAAGATTTCCAGAGCGCCCAAGAGATTTCCTCCCCAATGCTTGCATCTCTCATTTGCCCATGCTTCTCTGGATAGAATGATACTAGCTCCTGGATAGTCTGAATTAGATCTTTTAATTTCTTCCTTATAAAGCTACAGAGATCTTTTTTCCCCTATAATCCCTATGAATTGTGAAGAAAGCTCTTTCCAATTCCCTAAAACAACTCACCAAACCACTCCTATATCAGAGCTAAGTGAAGATGATAATTTTCACCCTCAGACACCAAAAGACTTGGAAGACTTTTGGCTTCTAAATGTAATGGCTTCTCCCCACCATAATGCCACAGACACAGAAAGCAAAGGTGATAACTGGCTTGATTGTCTTCCCTTATTAATGACAAGGGAGTTTTGATAACGAGTTCCTCTGGAATGGCCCAATCAACAAAACTATCCCCCACTTGCTCATCTACCAGGCATGCTGCAAAATAATACAAAAGGATAACGTGGTAGAGTTTTAAAGGCACACCTAACAGCTACTAAAACTAGTAATTTCAAAGTGGTATAGATCACAGGCTAGGTGATGAAATGGTGTATAGGAAGAAATATTTTTCATTTGGACAATTTTACATTTGCACTCTCGAGTAACTGTTCAGCCGATGCATCCTTACACACAGATCAAGAGAACTTAAAGTTTAGGTACACTTTTTTGATATACCATGTGTTTTAACCATCAGGGGAAAAAAAACCCAGAAAATTGCAAGGCTGTTATTAAACACTGACAATTAAATTATATGGATTTTTTGCTTACCTGGGTTTGTACTTACAATCCCAGAACATTAACTTTTTCAATGATGAACACAGTTTAATCTTAGAATTGTAGAATTCCTAGTATCAGATTGGGTAACCACATCTTCCTTAGCCAACAGAAGCAGGACATTTATTTTGTGTCCTTGGGCATGTATCAGTAAAAAAACAGATTCTTGTAAAGGATAATAAAAATGTCTCCCTTTTATTATCTCACACCCAAATTCTCAAATTAATATGCAGCAAGATCCACCACACAAGTAGCTTCTAATGACATAGATTCTCTTTCTAAGCACTTGACCAAATACTTAATCACCCTGTCCCAGACAAATAAAACACAGGTCTTACATAAGGTTTTTCAGCATTGATCTTCAAACAGTTCACAAAGTTGCCATGGTCCATCGCAGCTGACCCCAGAGACATGATACCTCACTCTGTTTTACCCAAAAGGTTAACGACAGAGCCAGAACTAGAGTTCGTTCTTCCTCAGCCCCAGATGTACCACATCCACCATGGCACAGTGCCTGACATGTCTTTGAGAATAACCCAAGTCCAAACTGACATTCAACAGTCACTCCTACCTAGACAAAGAAACCCCCAAACACTCTATACTGTCATAACACAGTCAACTGCCACAGCTCTTACGTGCTGTGTTTCGAGGTGAGCAAAGAGGTCTCCAGAGCACTTACGGAGGGTGTGCCTGTACTCTGTAGCAGCAGGACACTTCTCAGATTAATTAGTTCATGGGGAGCTTCCTCACTGCATTACTTCTGAGCAAGCTCATTTATCTTCATATTACATTATGCAGTGTGGATACACCCTCAGACAAATCAATTTCTCTAGCTAAGGGATACACGAGGCAAAAGAAGTTTAAGAAACATTATTATGAACAAATGCTCTCACAGTACGATCACTTATATTACCAATTGACTCCCAGGTTTAAATTCTTTGTATATCAGAATGGATTCAAATTAAAATGAGAAAAAATGCATTGTTCTACTCATGTCAGAAAGACAAATACATCCATAACAGCTTAGGTGAAGTTTGGTAAGGAGACATGCAAGACTGTTTTCTCCCCTAGCATAAGGGATGTGATTTTGCTGTTCTTCAGAAGAAAAATTGTCTGAATGACAGAGAAGCATAAAAATTTCAAAAATACATTTCCATTGGAAACTGGTTCAAATTTGGCAGTAAGTTTGCCACACACTTTGTGTACGCTGAGTGTTTGTATTTTATGTACCTTCTTAGAGCCTGACTGAGAACTCTCAATTCCCAAGACCCCATTCTTGATTCGCTCTGTCTCTCTGCTGTCAGCAGCTGTCTGTAAAAGTCACTACAAGGTATGCATTTTTACATTCCTCCAACATCAGAGTGGCACAGAAGAATCTGAGGTTCAAGCTTACCTTGTCAGTGATTTATACAATTACTTACACAAGCCTCACATAATAGAAAGCATCTATTTTGCCGCTGGTATAAAACACACACACCCTCACCACCCCAGAAGAACGTTACCATAAAAAAGTACATTCTAATGGTCAAGAAACCAGAGCACCTCTCTCCCTCCCACACAGAAATGTTGCATTATGTTGCTTTCAACTAACCAATCATACTGTAGTTTTTTTCCATAGGAGCTTTTCCAGGTTTTAAGGATAGTACAGACAGTGCTAACACGGAATGAGCACTCACTCCATACTTCTCTTAATCCTCACTGTTCACTACATGGCATCTTTGTACAATTTACAGTATCTACATCTAGAATCATAACTAAAAACATTCTCATTTTTCTGTTGATCACTATTATGTACCTGAATTATTTCCTTATAGGAACTACTCCACAGCACCTCCATCAGACAGTTTTATGATCCTTGTTTCAAGGTAGCAAACTAAGAGACAGTGATATGCCTCAGGATTGCCCATAATTAGAGATGGTTGACTTGAAATACTTTGGGTCTCTCTTCAGAGGATAGAGCAATTAAACAGCACTTTGTCAGTACAAAGTACAACTTCAATCTATTTCATGTGTTTTCAAAGCTGACATTAATCGGTCCCAAGAGTCTGAACTCAGAAAATGAGAAGTTCACAACTAATGGCCATATTTAAAACACATGGTTGAAGTGACTCACTCAACCTCACACAGGAGTTCTATAGCTGAATTAAGATTTTTCTTTAATCCTTCAGAATGGCATCCCAACAGCCATGGCTTTAAAACCCAGTCTCAGTGTTAATTCTCTCCCTTCCTCACCTACTAGGTCTCATCCACCTTCACTAGTTATGAGGAAGCAGATCTAAAGGAAACAACCCCATTAATTAGCACAGCTGGATTAATTTCTCAAATGCCATTTACCTGGCCTTCCTGAAAATAGCCAGTGCTTTGTGGATAAAGAAAGAGTCTGAAATTACATCAGCATATACCATTTTAAGGCAGAAATTTAACAAGACCAAACTGAGGTTACACCAACAACTTCAATTCCAACATTTCCTACCTATTGAGAATTTTGCATTGCATCACTGTCTGAGAACTCCACATTCCCTGAATTTTCACTTCATGCAGTCTCAAATAAAATATAAGATTTAAATCAATGTTTGTATCTCCATCTCGCTACAGTTGCGGCTTCGAGCGTGAATTCCTACTACAGGGTCTCTTAATACCATCCAAACAATCTCTGCAAGGGCAGATCTTCAACAAAAACCTAATGGTCTATGAGATAACCAGTACACAGTACAGGAACATTATACGGTTAGGAATTACAGTGCAGGAACAAGCAGACATCTCCTAACGTTAATTTCTATCAGAAACCTTTCTATCATCTCAGAAAACTGAGCTGCTTTCAGTTTGACCAATGCCAGTAGATAACATCACTATTTCCCGTTTGACACCAACACAATAACCAGCTTTAATTCTAGGATTTTTTACCAACCACAACAGCATCACATTGCAGTCTGTGCTTTGCCACGTGAGCTCATCGGAAATAAATAATTGTTCAAACTTCTTTTCAAAAAAAGCATTCAAAGACAAAATGAAAACTCACCTCATTTCCACCAACAGCTTTGGTTAAAATTACAGCAGAAGACACAGGAGGTGGCATGCAGCCTACTGTCTGCAAGCTGAAAACAACAAAAAGAATGTTACAGTCCTTACACAGCACAAACACTAAGCAACATAAAACCTTAAAATACCAAATAGCTGAGTAGAAAGTCTTATCACCAGCACAAGGCAACCAGTTTGTAGTCAGCTCAGTCCTGCACTAGCTGGTAGGACTTCTACAGAGGATTTTCTCTTACCAACCAGCAGTGAAGAGTCATGTCACCATTTAAAAAAGCACAAATGCTTAATATCTCTGTGACTCCATTTCCCCAATTAAGTACTGTATCTACCATTCACAGAGATCTCTATACATCTATCACAGACAACTGCATTCTTGTTCTGATGTAGTAAAGTTGGTAATGTGTTAGCTATTTGGAAAAAAAAAAATTAGAAATAAGGATGTAAACTCCTATTTTCTTGAAAAGTTGTTCAGTGATAAAAACATTTACTGCAAAGTAGAAGAACCAGGTAACCAGGCTTGCTATTTCAGGTTCTCTCTACACTTTTTTTTATCAATCCCTTTAAAAAAAAAAAAAAATCACAATTAAGCTCTCTATACCTGAACATTAAAAGGCCATCAAATGTTTAATTTTATGCACTTGAAAAAATCACCTGACTGCCATCAAAACATCACCACATTTCTCCTGCAGTTTAGAAATCTAAGATTTACTACTATTATTGTCACTTTTTTGCATTGTTTGTGCAGCAAAGTTATTGATGTAGATAGCAAATGGTTTTACAAAGTAAGAAAAAGAGTGGTGAGCTTTCCTTTGTTTTCAAAGACAGTCCACAAAAACTGGTTATTACAAAAATTAGCTCTATCAAGTGTATTTAGAGACAAGAACATCCCACAATAGATTGCAATTAATTTGGGGGGAAAAGTAAAATAGGGCTTCTGAAGAAAAACTGTTGACTTAAAAGGAACAGTAAAGCATGGAATAAGACACTTTGCAAAAGCCCCAAGAGCATGGAACCTACGTATGGTTTCAAGTATTGGAGTTTGAAATGGTATTCCAGTTCAGAACAATGAATTACTGGTGGTGAACTACTCTGCACTTGTAGCCATGTCACTCCATTCCCGAGAAACAGAGTGTCGAAAAGCTGTAGCAAACAGAAGTATTAATCCAGGCAACAGGGAGTATATTACAGTGCAATTGATACTCTGCAAATATACAAAAAGCTTAAAGAGAAGAAACAAGTAAGTGACACTGACGGTATTCAGTTTGTCAGCTACAGACACTGTGGAAAAGGAAAGAGGTAACCAGTGTAAACATTATATAAATCCAATCACAAAGTGCCAAGCATCACCTTGGAAGTATATAATACCTTCAGTTTACAGTGAAATAAGCTATGGCAGCAGAGAGTTGTCAGCACTTAGCAGAATAAGCTCATGTTGAAAAGAAAAGAAATACAGGCAAAAGAAATGGTGTGGAAGAATTTGGAAACATGTATGAAAATATACAGCAGACAAACACATGGCAACTGCCATCCATCCCCTACACTGGTTGTGATAGTTATCTCTCTTCTGTGAGGCAGCCAGCTCCTTGAACTTCTCACCTGCACTAGTAAGGGGTGGATTAAGCTCAAAGTTATCCAGAGAGGTACAAAATGTGTGCAAGGGCATTCATCTCAGCTGGCAGGGATTTTCCACACTACAAGGGAAAGATTTAATAATGCAATCTCTGTTAACCCTCTCAAATTTAAAATAACACTTTTGGAATTAAAAATAAAAATCAGTATCAAGCAATGGTTTAAATACTCTTCATATAAAAATATTAATCAAAAAAAACCTGGTACACACTAAATGGAAATACTTTAAAACATGCACCTGTGAATTTTTTCTTGATTTGCATCAACTGCACACAATACTACCAATATATAAAGAGATTCCTCCAATGGCCAACTACAGATTAGTACAGATAAAAACCAACCAACTGCAATATTCCACTGGTTCAGGCCATGCTATAAGTACTAACATCAGGGGTCCAAACGCTGTTCTGCTGATAACACTACAGACAACTGAGCAGTAGGGTCTGAAGTCACACATTGTAGATGTGGAAGCTTCAAATCCATATCTTATACCCAGTCTTTGCATCTCGTGCCTAACTACTTGTACTGCAAATGCTATATGCTAAAAGTGGTAGAAGAGGTGCAAACATTAATAACTGCTTCATGCTCCTTTTCAAAGGGATGCTGTCAATGCAAAATCTAGTCAGCTAACCAAAAAATTAACTTGGGATGATGCTTGGGATCATCCTCAGTTTCTCCTCGAATTTATGTATTTCCAATAATTATAAAGCAACAAACCTCCTAATATCATCCCAGATGGGGGAGGGGGTAAAAAAAATCCCTGAGCTGTAGAAACACAGATGAAAAAGTGGTACCATCTGAATCTGCCTCTCAAATAACACAGCAAAACAGATCATCACAGAGCATGGGAGAATCCAGCATACATTCTGAAGCAAGATGGGAAAAGTACTGTGGGCTGTGCCCTGCAGGTATAACCTTGTACAGAGAGTAGTGGAGAACTCCAGTCCCCAAGGGAGCCACCCTGCCAAAGGGTGCTCCATGCCCTTGGGAGCATATGCCTATTTTTCCAGGCCTTTGTGACAGCTATCAACCAACTTCCACTACAAGCTGTGCTAAACATGTGATAACTTTGCCAAAACCTGTCTTGTTCCATTCCTGTTTTCATCAGTGTTTCCAAGGGAATAAAAATTACAAATGTGGGGCATTAGGATGAACTTTTGGTTACACAGAGTGGCCATAGCACAAGCAGTTCCTCAAATCTGCTCCTCACACTTATACAGGGACCTGCTTTAAAATGTTTTTCTAGAGTTAGGACAGAGCTCAGTATCTTCTGCACCTGCATCACACTGAAGGTGCAGCTCCCATCAGGCTCCCTTTGCAGTGCCTGCTGCTCTAAGCGTGTCCTGAACAACAATATTTATCAAGAAAGTAGTCTTAAAACATTAAAAAAACCCCAACCAAGCTACCTTCACTAAACTCCTCAGCGTGACCATTCTTTGAATGAAGCCACAATACAACAGAGTTAATGCACTAAAAGATAAAACACAGCCAAATCAGAAATAGTACTCAAGGAACAAGTGCTTGAAAGGTAGCTTGAAACATGCAGAGGTATACCAGCTCACTGGTAAGACACAGACACACCTTCATGAAAAATGAGGATGGTTTTGGCTCCACATTTAGGGAGATAAACACAAAATTTGGGGGGTTTTTGTTTTGGTTTTTTTTTTCTTTTTTACAAAATTACATACAATGTCTAGTTCTACACACAGTTTCACAGGTGTGTATGTATATATATATACAGCTGTATTTGTGCACGTAACAGATCACGTCCCTTAAATACTAAGAACACAAGTGGCATAAGAGTCATCAGACAGGAGGGATAAGAATTGCTTCAAGGAACCAAAAACCCCACAAAAACCTCTTTCACCTTGCACTTTAGCAACTGAAACTCCCCTGGATTTTTAGCAACTGAGGAAAATCATGTCTCTGTTCTAGCTGAGAAAAAATTTCACAACTGTTTTACTTTAAAGAATACCCTTTACTGCAAATAGCTAAATGCAAAGGAATATTGTACAGCAATCTTGTTATATCCTTGATTTACTAAGACTGTTAAGCAAAACAGTGTCAACTTTTAAATGATGTCATCTCAATTTCACCTTCTCACTATCACTGGGACCACTTCACACTTGGTGGAACACCTGGAGAAGCCACTTAAAACAAAACAAAATGCTCTTTCAGGTTTAGGCCTTGTAAAAACAAACATGAGCAGCTTTTTCATTAAACTTTTAAGACAAGGAACTCCCCAAGCAATGTTTCACCAAGCAGTAAGAAACAATGGGTAGTTTTCTAAAATAATTGATTTTTACTTTCCAGTATAGCTGCATGGTGCTAAGTATTGACCTTCCATTCTAAAAAAAAAAAAAAAAGCCACCTTTTTATTTTTTTGATTTTACATAAAATCTATCACAAGTACACCATCAATGCAGCTGTGGAAGCACACATTGGCAGAGTATACCTAGCATTTAAAATTCACTCTTTTCATAGTAACTAACTTAGTTTCTGCTCATCTCAAGGTTCTTCTCCTACAAAAACTTTACTTTTCCTCCCCCCCCATATTTAGCTAGGAGCAGATACTAGAGACATGCAAGAAATGCTCAATACAGACTATTTAAAAACAGAAGAACAGTATGTGGCATACACAATACCTGTTCACTGACTTCTGTTTTTCCTTCACCATTCCTTTTCTTCCCTCCACATCACTCTTAAGACCCATCACTTCAGCTGTGCTTCATGACAGAGAAAGCCAACCTGTTGCAAGCTCTCCCTACATATGAGACTAACTGATCAGACTTTCTAAAAACAAGACCAAGTTCCTGAAAGGATAATCTTGTGCACATACTTTGTTTTAGACAGCAAAGTGCTGAAGCATAAAATGAACCAGCAAAACCTGTTTAAAATACAACAAAACATCCATTGCAGGATAAGCAGCCCTTTAAGACGACAGCTACAAACATATTTCACTCCATTATGCTTAAACATACCCTTTTAAAAGCCATTCATTTATGGGTGTGATTGATAATAGCTGAAGAAAGACCCATATTGCTGTTGGGAAGAACACAAGTGTAAAAATCTGGACAAAAAGGTGTAGTTTCACATGCATCAAAGCACTTGTCAGCTCCTGCAAAAGAAAAAGAAGAGAGGAAGTTGCAGTCATAACAGCTGAAGTAAGATCACGTTTGTGCTTTTAAAACTAGGATCACCTTTATAATACAAAGAGAGTGCATGTCAAAAAGGCACCTTTAGGGATCATCTGATCTTCCTCTTTAATAATGAAGTACATCCAGACAACATAAAAGCTCTATCTGCTCCTGGGCATTTTTCCAAAAGAATTGTCCACCACTTCAATAATAGTGTAGCTCTCACAACAGCAGCTTTTCAGCAGGCAGCCTTAGCACTTTGTCACTGCTTCAAAACCTGTGTTAACTACACTGGCAGCTGTTTACTTAACTGACTGCTGATATCAAGAGGCATGAAAACTTGTAGTGCACACATGATTTCAGGTTCTTCTAGTCTAAACAGGGCCACAAACTGTGATTCTCATTTATACTGTAAAAAAAAAATAATTAAAAAAAAAAGAGATGTTTATGTTACCAAGCATTCACTTGTGGTGGGTTTTTTTAAGAAAGAATAACAAACATAAAAAGAAAAGTATTTGGTTGCAAACTCATTATTTATTGTATCAACAGGTAGGAAATTTACTGGAAAAAAAAAAATCAGGCTGACGACAAACAGCAAAGAAAGAACACCAAGACCATAACACACTAACAACAGCTAAGCCATAAATTTCAGAGAAATAAAGTGCAAAACACCACTGGAGACTCAGAAAACAACAAAGAAAAATTTAATTTTAAATAGTGTAAGAGTACAGAGGTTTTTGAGTACGAGGAAAGAGCCTTGCACATTCCAGCTCATTTCAACTCTCACAGACTGAGAATAAAATTTCCTTTTCCTCTCTCTCTCAAAGTAATTCGCACTCTTTTCAAGCAAACAACGCAAAAGAACTGATGGCACTTTTATTCAAAACCTAATTTGCTAGGATTCTCCAGCTATCTGACACTCCAGATGCATTAGATATATATAATGTATGTTTTAAAAAGTGTAGTTTCATACACAGTAAGGCAGCAACCAATCTTCAAATGCCACCCTGTCTCAGCTTCAAAACAGTTGAACTTTCATGAAACACAATAAAATACTGCATTTTTGACCATCCAAATACCCACAGATGTTAACTATACATCTGGAAGTACAAACAATTCAGCACTGTGTCCTTGTTACTTTACTTTTCATAATAAAATTAAGTCCCAAATTCGGATTGGGGGGAAAAAAAAAAAAAAGAAAAAGAAAATATACATCCATACATATCCTATTCTTGAGGTTATACAAAACATGGAACTGAAACATACATCTTGACCAAATTTTACTTAGAAAGTATTGTTACATTCAGTGTTTGGTTAACTGAACAAAACAGCATTTTTTTTTAAGCAGGTAGTAACACTGCACAAAAAAATAGGCCTTCTTCACACACAGCCTGTCACAGCACCTGTGGTGTTTTGAACAGCTTCACTGTAGTACTGTTTCATTTTATCTCAATAAGAAAGCAAAAATGAAACATCTACAGGTATAAACACATTCTGTACGGGAACAAAAGACACCTGGAAATACCTATATAAAAGTGGTCATTTTAGAAGTAAACAACACAGTTGGAAGAAAACAAAGTAAGTGACTTCTTCCAGCAAAGTTGACAAGTCGCCTCCAGTCCTGGATTTTGTAGTGGATTGGGGGTACCCATGAAGGTACCCCCAGTCCAGGTACCATCACAAATACAGAAGTGCTCTTTTAATTTCCTATTTCTACTATTGGAAGATGCCTTAAAAACAGATGGTTTTAAGAAGATTCTGTGATACTTCCAAAAGTAAAATCCAAACCAAAAACTTGGGAAAGCCTCACTGGAACTTCCAGGGAGCAAGGAAGGTGATACAACACTACCAACCCACTGCATGAAGGAATGCTGTATTAGTGGAACAGGTCCTTGCAGATCCAAATTAACAGTCTATAAAATGTCTCTAGTGATTACCTTTGAGGATATAGTTATTCAAAATAGTTATTATTTTAATAGTATACCTTAGACTGTATGATCACAGAACAAATGCTGAGGCAAACAGCCTTCTTCCTCTTAAGCAATCCACAAGGGCTCTCAAAAAAGCAGAAGTCTCAAAGACGTTACTTGAAGCTGTTAGTTATGACTCCGTTTCTTCACACCAGATAGAACAGGTTACCTGGTCTTCCCCTGTATTTCAGACCCTCTGGGGAGTTTATCCTATCCCCTGACTGCTCAGTGTGGGTCCATACTGCCCTCCAGCCATGCTTAGGATGGTCATAGCTAGACTGCTCTGAGCAAATACCCACACAGAGCAAACAGTGTTTTCAGTGGCTTGCCAAATTCCTCATTGAAATGGATAACTCAAGTATGTGACTTAATTTCTGGGGCCCTATGGGAGGTATCTGCTTTAAAAGAGCAAGCTATCCAGTCCCTGAAAACTCAAATAGCCTTATATTAAGGTGGAATCAAATGTTCTTGTCATTCCTAAACACAGACTATTTCCTCGAGTGTAAGAGGACCTCAGTCACCTCTAGTTCTGAAAACATAACAAGGCCATGCACAGACAGGCTCTACTTGAATGTTGGAAATTATTTTGTAAAATGCTTTCTGAACACATTAGCAAACTTTTTGAGCACACACTTTCACAGCAGATAACACCAGAAGTGTAACCTTAAAAGAGCATCAGTTATTTCTCATTTTGTCAGATTTATCAGAAGGTCTCTGTTCACACTTCTACAACTCTTTATCCTTTTGTAAAGCATATCAAACACTTGTTTCCATCTAACTAATACATTATCCAGAGTTGAACAGCCAGCACAAGATCAAGAATAAATAAAGACAAAGGCAGAAACTATTTAATTTGCAATCCAGTAAAAAAGTGTATTAACTGACTAATAATACCAACTTTAAGTTGTGCCTTAAACAATTAAAACATGCCCCAAAAGTATTTTAATAAGATCATGACTTGGTCTGCTAACACATTTAAGGATTGGTTTTAACATACACTTCAGGAAGTAACAGCACAAGGTACTGTGAAATGAGTGAAATGGTTCTCTTCCTCTCTATCTTCTACCCCCACAGCAGAAATTGAGGAAAGGCTTAGCTTTTTCCTGAAACATAAAGCTGGATATACAGCACCAGCCCTAACTGCTGCTCTCAAAAGAATCTGAGATCTGGACCTGGTCACAAACATCCACTCCTGTAAAAGCTTCATTTACATCAATATATTGCTTTTAGTACCACAGATGAAAAGAAGTTATGCAAGTTCAAAGTAGGACACGACATATTGCCCAGGAAACTGTCAGTCATGTCCCCTTAACTGGAAAAAGTTAGAGGTACACTAGTATTAAGAATCTAATCAAGACTTTGATAATGCTATTGATTTCTCTCACAGCTGCTTTACAAATACAAAGTTTCAAGGACACAAACTAGTGAAAGGGAAAGAAATGTTACTTTTTTTTCCCCCATGCACAGATTCCTAAATCTGAAAGTAGAAAACTCCACTCATTAATTCTAGTCAGGTTTGTATTTCAGGTCCTCTTCTCTGGGGAAGAAAGTGCCTCTCCACAGTCTATTTCCTTTAGGATTAATTACCATCCCAGGCAAATAGATAACATGGTTCTTCCTGCATCCCCATAGGACCACAAGGCTCTGAATAACTGCTGCAGAATTGACTAAAGTTACTCATTTCACTAACACTGTGTCCCAGCACAGCTAGAGGTCCTAGTGCCAGAACTGCCAGCAGAGTGCGGAGGAGAGGGCAGCCATCAATTCAAACACCACTATAACCACAGTACAGGTTTAGAAACATCTTTGTTGAGTGCTCACTGCTCACCCAAATCCCATTTCACCAGGAGATAACTGGACAACATTGTGATGATCCTTTCAGGCACTAGTATCATGCAACATATGAGTAACATCACCTGTTAGCACAGCCAACAGCATAAAAGGAATCAAAACACTAGACTAGCAGAGACATGCAGTGTTTCACTTCAGCTCTGGCTGCTCCTTCTCTTCTTGGCACATAGCCATCATTTCCTTTCTCCATGCCTCCTTTATACAGCACTAAGAGGTCCTCCCCTTCGTCTCTTCTGACTCACAGGTTGTTCCTCTTTGAAAAAGCACGTGACACAAAATTTTAAATAAATCTCAGTGCCTGTGATATGTAGCAGAGCATAGGTACTTCAAATCCTCCTGTCCACAACTAAATCCTATAGGAAAAGATTGCCAAGACTTTGTTCCTGTGTATTGGTGTTGCACCTGCAGAGGAACCCTTTTGTGCTGGTCCTGGCTGCTGTCCTGTCCCTACAAAATGTGGAAACTTAAAGCCACCAGGTCTTTGCTTCTATCAATCCAGTAGTGACCAGCTTAAACAGTTTTACCTGGACAACACACCAGCAGGTGAGCTGAGGTACAGTGAGCTCACACTTTCCCTTCGTGTCCTAGAGAGGCAAGGAGAGTTCACATAGTCCCTCTCTACCTGCTGCCCTACCAAATTCTCCCCTAGGACTCAAAAGCTTTCTGGCCTGTTTCTCAGCTTAGAAGTAGGGAAGCCAAAGTGCAGAAGGGTTGGCAGAAAGCAGGTGCTAGTGTACTTCTGGACCTCACCCTAATTTGGGTTTGGGACACATCCAAGGTGTAGATCCAGTCTCAAAAGTTTGCTCATCACTTCCATTTAGGTAAAGCCCTGCCAAATCAAACAACCCCCTCCTCTATGGATACGTGAAATTTATTCACGCTTTCCTTCTCACCATCTTCATTACTTTGTGAAGAACTTTCTGAAATCAAGGAGAGTTATTCCGTAAATTTCTAAAATTTATCTTCTCTTATTAGCCATCCCCCTAGCACCACCACCAACAGCACAGTCATTCAATATTCCAATTACATTCAAACCTGATCAAAAGGAACATAAAACTTTTTAAAGCATAACAAGAATGAAGCAATGAGAAATTACAGTACCTCAGTTTTTAAGGAGAGTCCACTGTTAAAGAATATAGCTGAAACGGCAATGTAAGTTATGGTAATTTCTGGTTTCAAGGGTCCTAAAAAATATAGACATAGAGAACAAAGTGAATTATAGTCAAAGATAATGATATGCTTATACTGTATCAAAGTAAATGAGAATACTTAGAAAAATATATGGAGAAAATATAACCATTAAAGTCTCTAATAAAAAGAATGGGGTTTCTATTAAGTTAAAGAAAGCATGCTGTTCATTTTTAAATAAAAGCAAACCAGTGAGGGGAGAGTGAGTGATGATTCATAAAAATTTGGCTACTGTGATTAGAGGTCATAGAGATCTAACACATAAATTCTGGAAATTTGAAAATGGAGTTTTTCACAGCTCTGTCATCAGAGTATCTGCGTCTGCAAACACAAACCATACACTCGAATAAAAATATTAGCTGCTACCTGCACAAGGCCATTGATATCATTCACATATCTACCTCTCACTTCTTGCCCTACAACACACACACCTGTCTGGCTGCCTGCACAGAGGAAACCAAACCATATGTTGCAATGATTTCCTCGGGGCAATACAGTTCTGCACTATTCCCTAACAACAGGGCTGTGGCAAAATGGATCACGTCAGCCCTACAATAAAACATTTCAGACACTGCTGCAGTGAGATCAGCAAGGGCAGATGCCTGCACCTCCAAGGGTTCCACTATATTAAAGGCTTACATTTGTATATATTTATATAATTTTTTCAGGGACATTAAAATAAAATATTTTTTACAATCCTATAAAAATGATGAATTCTCTTAATACGCTTTGCCTTCGGAGCCCATCGAAATGTATATACTTGGTTTTTCATGAGCATTCAACCAGATGCTATATTAGAAAGGAAATATTTGCAGTCTACTTAGAACTAAAGTAATATCCTAACTCTACAAGTGACCAGAAGGTGTCATGAGCAAAACTGCAGGAGCAAACAAGCAACCCTTTACTCGACACTCCAGAAGAGAAGAACCTTTCTGCTTTCTCGGATGAATGATACATTGATGGTCACACTGGAGTCAGGTCAATGATCCTTAAACTAGGGGAATTTGATTGTACAAATCAAATTTGCATCCCAAGTCATTTAAACCTAAAGCCTACTCTCAGTGAGAACTCTGCTGATGAGACATTGAAGTCATATGTGTCAAATACAAAAAAAACAAAAAATTACCCAAACAACATATATGAAGTGTAAGGAAAAAATCACAACAGGAAATGCAGGAGTTAAAGTTGCAACCAAGCACGTGGCTAATTGCAAAATTATGGCATGTCACCTGAATAGATGTAGGGGGAAAAAAACAGAAAGATTGCATAAGTATATCTAGCTATACAGAAAACTGTATTTTATATACACAATTCCATGTTTTTTCTAATCTTATTGAAGATTAGAGCATATATGAACATGCACATACACACTAGGCAGACAGGCAGTAGGTTAGTCTGGCTAAATTAGGGGTTCTTCCAGGACTCAGGTTTTTTTTTTAGGGTTTTTCACTGGGCTACCTGAACTCCTTTCATAGGAGAAACCTCTATCACTTGAGCAGTCACACACTCATGGAGCACAGGGAACTCTGGTCACAACAGATCCCCTTCATCTCTGGTCATTTCCTGGTCAGAAAAGTTCTTTTAACAAAGGAACTAAATGGGCTCATTTATCAAATAAGAAAGCACACAAAAAGGGCTTGGCTTATGTCCTGAAGGTGACAACAACACAAATCTTTGTTATTTATGGCACAGTGTTCCGCTGGCAGGAATGCTGGGCCATCCATACCATTCAGTAAGGTCCTGCAAATTACAGTGCATGGTTATGTCAGCTGGAAGAAGACAAACTAAGGTTTCTTCATACATGGATATTTCCCATCCCCCACCTCTTCCTGGTTTTAAAAAGAAATATTTTTTTTTCCTCAGAACACTGGGATCACACAGCTCCAGAAGAGGTATAACCACTTTGGGGAACATGTGCTCACTAATTTCAATCAACGCTCACAAGATTTTTAAAGCAAGCTGTCCCAGGAACAATACCATGTCAAAGCCTGACACGTCTTTGCAGTAGGATAATTAAATGAAGTGCTCCATCATAGTGCTTCCATGCAGGAAGTTAGCTGAGGAAAAATTATTTCCTATTCTAGTTAAAAAGGACCTCCCACACTGCTGTTAACAATCAGCATGACAGTCAAACCAGAAACGGATAAAACACTTCTTATCAATTTAAAGTTGTCTTTAAGGTCTGCTGAAAACAAAGCATGGATCCTGCAAGATCCCCACGTGGGTCCTATTCATCTATGCAAAACAGCACACACATGTTAGAAGGAATCCCTGCACAGCAGGAATTTGCCTACCCTGAACTCCATGAAGTACCGGAGCCTTAGTTGACACAGCAAGTGTTCAGAGCCATATTTTTTTAAGTCAACTTTCTTTTTTTCCCAGAAGGTAAGAGAGGGAAAAAAGGCTGGCTCCTCAGTAAGAAGCTGTCTATCCTCAAACTTCTGCTCTGTTAAGGAAAAAAAAAAATATCTATGCATATAAAAGCCCAGCTAGATTCTTCCTCCCCTCACATAACATAGAATTACCTAAGGAATTCTGTTCAAGTGTTCTACATTCCTTTTCTTAAATCTTCAGAGAACAATTAGGGG